>NC_081351.1:14728987-14738450 GCF_029784015.1 Lycium ferocissimum
TATTTGACCCAAAAAAAAAAAAAGAAAAAAAAAGAATATTAGCAACATAGAACGTGCTGAGCCCATATTGAATGATTGCGGTTATGCTTGGCTCTAATATTTTGGAGCACGTCCCTTTTAATATAATTTTATATTTTTTAAATTGCAAATCAGTAGATTTGAATTCAATTCAAAAGATTAACTAATTATTAACTAAATACCTAATTTTTGCCCTAAAATTAACACATGGCATTTTCTTGTGCTACCACTTGTCACAATTCTATTGCAAACTATCCTCTTTTTAATAATATATAGATTTATTAGTAATAGCTATATTTTTTTTTAAATTATTTTTGGTAGCTTAATTATTTATCAAATTACCATCTATAACTTGTTTTTGTAATTGCAATGTATTTTTAAAAAATAAGGTACCTCTCTTCCACTTACCCACAATCATTTTTTTTTTTCAAATATTTTTCTCTCACATCTTCAATTCACAACCGTATTTTACTTTCATTATTCTTCACCATAATTAGCATGAATTCTTCTTCTTCCTTATCAGTTACCCAATCTCTACAGGTAACTAATTTTCGTTATGTTATTTGTTGTATTTCTCTTCAATTGTTCATAAATTTCATCGTCTTTACTTCACTTTTCATTCAATTTTTTTATATATATATTTTCAGCCATTGTTAGAGTATCTTCAACAAGCTCTAACTCTCCATTTTAATGGCGGATATTGAGACTCCAAGCAAAAATACACCAGTTTCAAGAAGAAAAGCAGTAGAGGATCTCTAGCCAATGGCCGAAGCTCAGCCATAACAATTCGTTTGCTAAATCTCTATGGATAGGCCGAAATAAGAGGAAAATCCTTCTTATGTTTGCTAATTATGTGATGTTGTTTATCTTATGAGTGATGAAGAATAGTATTGATTATAGCAATATGATATTGTAGCATCATCTAGGAGCAAGAGAATAGGTTGTTGTTGTAGAAACACCATTGATGAGGGTTGTGGAGCTTCATGCCCACCAAGTATTTGATAAAATGTTTCAGTATATTTTAGTATATTTCAGTGTATTTTTGTGTATCAACAAATAGTATATCTAATTTTTCAATATATTTCAGTATATTATTTCACTGTATTTAAATGTATTTATCTTTTTTTTTGGTATGCAGCCTATTTTTACTCCACTTTGTTTTCACGATTTTTGTATTTCGCTATATTTCAATGTATTTCTGCATTTTGTATTTCTAATTTATGAATTAGTTTCTGATATATTTCATTGTATTCCATTGTATATATGCATACTATAACTTTATATTTCTTAAACAATCAGTCATATTTCATTGTATTCCAGCGTATATTTTTCTATATTTGGAGGTTTTCAGATCTTTAGTGGTTTTTGAATTCGTGAGCTGTTATGGATGCGTGAAATATGGTTGATTTAATTTAACTTACCATTTAAAAAGAAAAAGAAGATTCTGTTAAAAAAATATAGCCTATTTTTACTCAACCCGATTTTGTATTTTCGTGTATTTCAAAAAATCTATTCCATTAATAGCTCCTGATTTCACTGGAGCGTGTTTACTGTTCACTGTATTTCTTTATATTTCAAAAAAACAGAAATACACGTGTTTTTAAAGAAAAGTAGCTACGTTTGATAATTTTGCATTTTATAGCTATATCTAGTTAGAAGCCAATAAAAGGTAGCTATTTATGTAAGTTTCACTATATATTACGCAAAAGTACAGCCCACAACACAATGCTACATGGGCAATTTGCACGATTGTCCTTATTCGGGGGTGGTCTTTAATTTTTTGTCCCCTCAAATTGGTGGTCTTTAATTTTTGGCCTTCGCTATAAAACCCTTGGTTCTGGGTTTGAACCTCCACTCAGTCAAAATTTTTTTAAAAAAAAAATCGTAAGGCAGAGTTTGCCTCAAACTCTACCTTATCAGGCAGAGTTTGACTGCAAACTCTACTTAAGGCAGAGTTTGACTGCAAATTCTCCCTTAGCAGACAAAGTTTGACTGCAAACTCTATTTAAGGCAGAGTTTGACTGCAAATTCTCCCTTATTAGGCAAAGTTTGACTGCAAACTCTACTTAAGGTATTTTGATCAGCAAAACTCTACTTAAGAGAGTTTTTGCCTTTAGTATATACAAAACTCTCCCTTAAGGTAGAGTTTTGCCTGTGCATAAGGCAAAACTCTGGCTTAAGGTAGAGGTGTGCATTAAGGCAATTTTTTTTGTTTACTCAGTTGAAATTTTGCAAAACTCTGCCTTTAGGCTTAACTTTTGCCCGAACAGGCCTAATTTTGCTACGAAATTCTGCCTTGCGATTTTTTTTCTACTGAGCCGGGGTTCGAACCCCAAACCTTCTGATATTAGGTGAAGGGCAAAAATTAAAGACCAGCAATTTGAGGGGCAAAACTTAAAGACCAGTGCCTTTGAAGGGCAATCCGCACAAAAAAATGACACTACATTGCATCTACGTAGCCAAATTTTTAAGTTTTTAGTGGCATAGCCCACTATTTTCTTACAGCAGTGTTAAAAAATTTGGCATACCACATTACATACTCTGTATACAACATTATACCAAACCTGATTTTTTTCCACAATAAAGTTTAAAAACTCTATGTACAATATTATACACCCAGTATACAAATATTTTATCAAATTATAAGAGGTGTTTATACACCATATACACTATTATACAATATTATTCAACATTATATAAATTTATAAAGGTGCTTATACACTTAGTATAATAAAATTTTATACACTATCATACAAAAACTGACCTCGTCTTCTTCCGTGCGCCTCTTCTGAAATTTAACTCAAATCTAGCTCAAGTTTACTCAAAACCATTTCAAATTTTAGCTTTAACTCCTCTTACATTTTAGAATCAATTGGAACAACACTCAATCCAAATAATTAGCAAACTTGAAAAACTAAAATTTGAAATTTAACTCAAATCTACTCCAGTACTTCACGCTTAAGTTTGAACTCCTCTAAAACTTGTAACAAGTTGTGAGATCTGGCGGCATCAGATTTAGTGGCTCCATGGTGGTGGAACCTGAAAGAAAATGGGAAGAAGGGGACAATAGTCAGAAACAAGACAGAGAGGAGGTAACACTTCTACTGTGGACTAATTTGCGTAAAATTTTAAAAATATGAATCAATTTTGTTAGCATTATTATTTCAGTTGTATTTGTGCGTAATTGTTTGTTTATTTAACCAGCATCATGCAGAACAAATAACACATTAAACACGTTCATCATAGTCCAAAGGAGAGGAGTAATTGTGGGAAATTATTACATATAGAAACCCCAATTAGAATTAATCTTAATTAACAAATGAATTAGAGGCAACAACTATCAATAAAGGTCAAGAAAGAGTTCCAGATGTAAAATTCGGTACAAGGTACGCTATTAAAGGTGTTGTTTTCAGGCTAGATTTTCGTAGCTATTTTGGCGCAATAATAAAGTCACATCCTACTTCAAAGATATAATCACAAAAATCTTCTATCATGTACTCAAATAAAAGTTTCGAAAAAACTCTTAAATATATGTTATCTCAATAGCTTTTGTAGGAAAATAGAGCGAGTAGCATTAAAAAAACTGTTGAAGAGAGTGAAAACATTAAGTGTCGAAACATGAATATTTCAAGTGTAGATTTTCTACGATGACATAATAGGAGCACATTAATATGAATTAATTAAATAGCACATAAATTGTAAATAGAGAACATATAGGTTCTTTGTGTAGTGGAAGGCAAAAGACTGGAACGAACTGTGATTTGAATCACTGATCAGCGGTGGTCCTCACGGTATGTCGGACGAATTCCCTATATCACAGTCTAAACTCTAGTTAAATGTGATAGAGAAGAAAGCGTGGAAAAATACCGAAAGTTTTGTCTCTAGTATATTTAATCGTTTACTGTAAGTATCATATAATAGTGAAAGTGGAAAGCTCAAAATGTCAAAGTTGAATTACCAAAATGCCCATCAAATATTGAATTTGAATATTTAATTATCCAAGAGTATAATTATCCTCATACACTTAATTAAGTTTCTCTTCATTAATTTAAAAAACTGTACAATTTAAGAAGTTATAATGAATTGTTCAATATGCACCACATTCATTGACGCCCTATGGAGATGAAAGGGTTCTTTGTCAATTAAGTAATCGTTCATAAGTTATTCTATTAGCATTTCTAGACAGTTAAAATATGTAACCGTTAAAGTTTTACCATAAAACTCAGCAGACTCATGATTTAATAGGTATATATGGTGCATATAATTACTTTCTATTAATGATTAAAAGCCCAAGTTAGTCGAAGTGTTTTTTCTTATAAATCATATACAATGTATATGGTCTTCGTACAACGTATGCAACGTTTAATTTTGAAGAGTGAGGATTACTAGCAATTACTATTGGTCATTAGCACTTTCATTTACCTTTGTAGACATCCTTCAGTATAGTATTCATACAAAGCTTGAAGATCTTTCAGTAAAGAATTGATTAGGCTGGTTTGTGGGCATTGCTTTTTCTTTTCATACCAAATTTCTCGCTGTATTGCACACAGAAAAACGTACAGGCATGAAATTAGGTAAATATATTTCGTTTGTTGTTACTTTATGAATGCTTTGTCAACTTTATAGTTGATTAACGATTTTTTATCTTGCTTTGCTTTTGTGTAAAAGTTTATGCTAATACAAGAAAAATGAATCTCCTCACTGATTCTAATACAATTGCCTTGATTTTGATTCGAGATAGGTTTCTTATCACCAGCAGACGTGTCAAAACCAGCAGACAAAGCCTTATGTATGATGTGAAAAGATGAGCCCTCTTCGACCTTGCCGATGCTTTTGCATCCGTTTTCTGTATTAATAATTGTAGGGTAATCACCCATAAGCTGCTCATTTACCACAAGAATATATATTATCCAAGCTCTTTCTGAGAATTGGTATGAGTTTACATTTTAATTTATCCTTTAGTCACCTCTAAAAAATTCGTTGTTCATGTTCCTTGGTCTTGCTCTCTAATTTTTTTGGGTCTTTTATTTTTCTACGGATTCAATAAACATGACTTATTTTGACTTTCGTCATTGTTTGTTTGTGAACAAATAGTGATTATTAATTTGTTAAAAAATTGAAAGGCATTTACATAATATTATTTTGTGAGGAAGTTAGTTAAATATGTTTGGCTGTGGTTGCGGGTGGTGTTGGAAAACATATATGATCTCGCTCAAACCAGGATGTAATTCAATCCATTAATTTATTTAGGCAGACCAATTATAGTTTTATAGCTAATTATTTTCTCTTTTAAACAAGGTATTTAGATTATTTGTATAACAGAGTTGGTTAGTAAAAAAAAAAAAGTCTACATCACACTCTTTGGGTGCGGCCTTCCCCAAACCCTACTAAGGCGTTTGGACATGCGATTTGAAACCATGAGATGAAATCAGCGTTTAGACATGCATTTCATCTCATGGTTTCAAACCCCAAATCATCAAAAAAGGCATGATTTGGGGTTTCAAAAATTTTAAATATAAAATTTGACTGATAAGTTTATATTTTGTAAAAAGAGATTCATAAGTTGGTAGATATTTTTAACAATTACTCCCACCAACCATTTACCAAGTTCATTAACTTCCACCAATCTTTATTTATGTCTACCAACCTCATTACTATTCATGTTAAATTTTCGTTTTTATTAAACTAAAGTTTGATTAATTGATGTTATATTTTTTAGAAAGACCTTCTAGTAGCGTATTAATTTTGTTATAAACTATGACTTACTCATTTGGTAAGATTGTATAAGAATTGGGAATGTTTTGATAGTTTTCACAACTTGTGGGATTTTTATGTCTATAAGAGAAGATACAACTTAAGATATCCAAATTAAATATCCAAACATGATTTGAAACCATGTCCAAACGACTCCTAACAAGGGATGCTTTATGCACATGGCTGCCCTTATTTTCTAATACTATTTAAAATTACAACAAGTATTGGAAACTCAAGTTAATCAGTATCCGCAGTGAGCAAAATATGATATTCCCGTGTTCATATGACATCTAAGAATTTTGAGGTCAAATTCTAGACTTATAACTCATACACTTTTTAATGTTTATCTGATTTTTAAAACATTTTTATAAAATAATTAGGAATACACGTGCAACGCACGTATCGACAACTAGTACATACATTAAAGAAATAAGGGTTAATAGTAATTACAAAAATTAATACTTCCTTTGTTTTAATTTATGTGAACCTATTTCCTTATAGTACGTGCCAAAAAGATATGACCCCTTTGTATATTTGAAAATAATTTACCTTTATGTAATGGTTTATAGCCATACAAAATATATGTGACTCATTTAGCAGCTCAAGTTTCAAAATCTCATCTTCTTTCTTAAACTCTGTATCCAGTCAAATAGGTTCACATAAATTGAAACGGATGGAGTATATTTTTTTATAATGGACTTTTAGAGAACCCCTTATGAGTGAACTCTAATTACCAACAGATAAAATAACATTTTTTTAAACAAATCAATAAAAAATAATGCTACATGAAATGAAGGCCAAAATGAAATGAAGGGAGGTATAACTAGTCAAATAACGAACACAATTTCCATTCTAACTACTATCCATAGTCAAAATTTAAGTGGATTGTAACAAGTCAATTGCACGTGGGCACCAAAGTTCTTTGACCAAATTGAATTGAAGGATGAGTGTGGCAGCCTAAATGAAGTTATGAGAGGGACGGATGGGAAAGAAACTTCGTAGAAAGACTGCACCATGGCTATTTTTTTTTTTTTTTTTGGCTATTAACAATAAAAATAAAATAAAAATCCTCAACAAGTATAGATACAAGTAAGGAGGGCTAGGTTGCACCTTATCAATATCAATGAGGTAACGAACCTCTATTAATTAACAATCATGGAGAAAATAAGAGCTAGATTTGCTACATTAAGGCCTTTTTTTTTTTTTTTTTTTTTGTTGTTGTTGAGAAAACTATTCAATTTGACATCTCAAAGCAAAGAATTAGGAATCTTAACCAAACTCATAAAATGCTATTTAACATTAGCCCAAATCTTGTATATTACAAAATGTGGCTAATGGTTCCTTCTCTGTTTTTTTTAAGCCATCATCATTAGGTTGTGAGCCTAACGTGTGAGGGGTTTGACTCGGATTTTTTGAGACATAAGCACCCAGCGGCGGATTTACCCTTCGCTGAGCGGTGTCACGTGACACTGCTTCGTCGGAACATTTTACTAAATAATTATATAAAACTGAAAAGCTGAAACGAAAGAAGGATATATTAAATAAAATGACACTGCTAGACAGAGGGCATTGTAGCTTTGCTGGTCTGAAGCCTCTAGTTTGGACTGAAGGTCTTGAGTTCGAAACCTCACAGCTTCATTTTGTTGTCTTAAAACTTAAAATATTTGCACCTCATCTAGATAGGAGAGGTTCGAACCACCAACCTCTTAGAAGTTAAAAAAGCACTATACCATTCAGTCTATAGATATTTTTGTATTCTTTAGCGATAATTATATATGTTTCACAAACGTTGTTGTACTATTTTTTTTCTTTTTTTATTTTCCTTTCATTATTTTTTTGCCAACGAATTGATTAAAACGATTGCGGAATCAAATGAATGATGAGTTTTTTAGTGATAATTTGGTGCATTATATACATATAAAAAAGCATTAAAATATTATTTTCAATGAGGTTATTTTAAATATATTTCAAAAATAAATAATCATGAGAAGAGTTATAGTAATATACGTGAGTTGTGTTTTATTTATATTGTACTCTCTTTCTTTAATATGACTTCATAGTGCTTTATTTATTTATTCTCAATATAAAATGTGACACCGCTTATGAAAAATCCTGCATACGCCACTGTAAGCACCAACAATTGATCATTACTTCTTAATTGTACATGTATCTTTTGTCAAAAGCTACTAAGGAGGAGGCTCACCACCGTTTCTAATATGTAAGTAGTCTAGCTTGTAAATTATTTTTTAATATGTGATGTAAAGAATGTAACACTTGCCAACACAATATCCATGAATAGATACTTTTATCCAGATGTGTGTATATAATACAGGCAATGTTGTCTAACTGATTTGATATTAGCTGAAACAATTGGCTAAACACTCATATCTACATGAAGAATTTAGATTTCAGACTACCAACTAATAAATACATTAATTAATTCTGCATACACTTATCCTGAGACTAATAGACATTACTTCGCACACGTCCTCTGTCTAGTATATAAGTAAAATAACTTACAAAGACATGGAAACCCTCTGTCCAGTATATAAGTAAAATAACTTACAAAGACATCGAATCTTAAGACAAACGAAGAGAATCTACTTTGCTTATCTCTCCAACCAAAGACACTACATGATACATTTGCCCGTGTAATATAATTATAAAATTTACATTTTTGAAAACAAGATAAAAAGTACTACTAAGTCTGCATAATTAGTACTAATTCACAATATATGAAAAAATCGGAAAAAATCGTAGTAAAAAAAAGAGTCGTTTGACTCCCAAATAGTAACAACCTCGTATAATTTGGGATGGAAGGAGTATATATTAAATTGAAAATTGCATAAAGACCCATAAACTTCAAATCCTGAATCCGCCTCTATTGGAGCCGTGTTCTTACTACTGCAAAGTTTATAAGGACAACTTTATCAATGTGGACACTAGATAAAGTTGTGGAGAAGACTTGCTAGAGTCCTCTCGACTTAATCAACGCGTCTTCGAGTAAAGCAGTCAACATCTACAGGCATATCTTTCTAAAACTAAGCATTAATCTTCAACTATAATACAGTTCTTAATATTTATATATACATATTGTCTGGCCTAGCAAAAATATAAGACAAGCAGCTACTTGACACACATACTTTTCAATTCCTAGTTTAAAACATTGTTATTGTACATCAATCATGCAAGTGTCAGCAATAATACTGTGGGTTCTCTTGTGTATTATTTTGACAAACATTTTTGCCCTATTTTTTATAGTGGACTTTTAGAGCACCCGTTATGAGTGGACTCTAATTCCGAACAGATAAAATAACTATTTTTTAAAACAAATCAATAAAAAATAATGCTACATAAAATAAAAGGAAGAGAGTTATAACTTGTCAAATAGCAAACAAAATTTCCATTCTAACTACTACTTATATCCAAATATAAGCGGATAATAACAAGCCAATTTTACATGAAGAAAAGGGTACCAGAATTTTTTCATCAAACCTAATTGAAGGATGAGTGTGACAGCCTAAATGAAGTTATTAGAGGGAAGGATGGATCAAGAAACTTTGCAGAAAGACTACACCTTGGCCTATTAATTGGGTTTGCTACTTTTAGCATACTTTTTTTTGGTTGAGAACACTATTCAATTTGACAACTAAGTAAACTAAATTATTATTCTTAACCTAACTCATAAAAT
>NC_081351.1:14738550-14796453 GCF_029784015.1 Lycium ferocissimum
TATTGAAATGAGAGCAGACAAAATGTGTTATTATGTAATGTGAGTAATAAGTGTTGTATATGATATATATTAATAAGAACAATTTCAACTTAAAGTAGTTTGTCTTTATTGAGTAGTTTAACTTGACTAACATCTATCTTTTTTATGTACAAAAATGATATATGACTATTCAATCAACATTTTATTCTCTAGGAACAAACTGTAACGAAATTTTAGGGGCTTTTAGCTGGAATGTAGTCCGGATTATGTTTTATCATCTATTACGGTATACAAATTCTTACTTGTCATGGAATGTAAATCCTGCTATGATTTTGTAAAAAAATTCTGAACTTTGCACAGTTATGTTTTTTTCAAATTCTTAGATTCAGCCCATGATTCAACCCACGTTGCAGTAGGAATTACTAATACATTAAATTTGCTTGCAATAAAGCCCTTAAGCCTTTTTCCTTCCCAAGTCAACTTCACGTTTCATTTGTTGGAACTTGAAGAAAGCCCTTTAAATCAATTTGTCATTTACCAATTGCTTCTTCCAAGTGAAACTGCATACACATGTATTTTCTCTTATATAAGAAGCCACAGTTCGGCTGCTTCACGCCTCTGTTTCATGGTCGTGCCTACCTGTCTGCCACAGCAATTATCATCTTCGGCTATAACACGTGTTATCGCTTCTGGGCCTCTCTCAAAAGTCCCACCAGTCACTGATTTTTTGGGTTTAACGGGTTCTTCTGCATATTTTTTGATCGTTTTGCTTGGTGTCTTCACTGTTCTCCCTTCCTGCCCAGTTTAGGTGATCTACAGTTTAGGTGTTTAACAGTGTTATCTATTAGATTTGAAATTGTGCTGAGTTTTACTTTGATCATTCCTTTTACAACTGAAGAGGAATCTTTAGATAAATTATTCACTATGACCTTTCCGAATTTAAACACACTTTTCTCTAATTTCTCTTCTGCAGATTCTCGTGTTATTCTAACAACGAAGAATGATTTTGTAAATGAAATCAATGATATGCTTATTGCAAAGTTTCCAGAGAAAGCAACTACATTTGTTGGCATTGACGAAACTGTTGAGCCTAATGATCAAACTCTATTTGAAGATTTATAACACAGCTTGAATCCTGCTGGTTTACCCCCTTATAAATTAACTTTGAAAGAGAATTGTCCTATTATATTACTACGGAATTTGAATCCATATGAAGGTTTATGTAATGGTACACGATTAATATGTTCAGATATTAAGACACATATAGTTAGTGCTAAGATTGCGACAGGTGATTTCAAAGACACACATGTATTTATTCCAAGAATACCACTATTATCATCAATGGATGAAAGATTACCGGTTGCATTTAAACGAACACAGTTTCTAGTAAAATTGTGCTATGCTATGACGATAAATAAAGCATAAGGTCAAACACTAGACTTTGTTTGAATTTACTTGCAAGAACCTGTTTTTTCACATGGTCAGCTTTATGTTGCTTTATCAAGAGCAAAGACTTCGAGTTCTGTTAAAGTCTCATTCGTCCATATACGCCGGCCAATCGTGATGACCGTTCAACATATAATATTGTTTATGATGAAATCATCCACAGAGCAGCTTTGTAAGTCTTCTACCACCTCAAATAGAATAACTCTTTTGCTCTATTCTATTGTTAGACTCATATATATTTCCAGTCTTTTTTTATATGCTTACATTTATTTACACATATTCTTTCTCTATCTTTTATTGAATAGACAATGAAGTCGGGAATAAACTATTACTTATGTCGAGCTGCAGAACAAGGTCACTAATAAGAATTACCATCGTACGATGATCTTATCCGATTAGCTACATCGTAAATTCTACCACTTTATTTTGCAACTAAGTTCGTGATAAACAGATAGTGTTTGTTTTTCCCTTTTCCCAATTAACAATCCCTTCTTGTTAATATTTTTAACCAGATCAGTAGTACTAATGTTGATGCAAACTGGACAATCTAACCAGTTTATCATTGAGCTCCTGCATTCAATAAGATACTCCCATAGTTTACCTGCCTTATATACTTGCTGAAATAAACATTTACAGACCAATTAAGCTTATCGTCTTCTCAGTTATGGGAACTTTTGGTACGTTCTGCTGCACCTGCTTTTTTTTTTTTTTTTTTTTTTTTTTGGCTTGATCGTCATTATTTGCGTTCTTAATGATCCATTTCACTCATATTGACTTATTGTTTCACCTTCCTTATCAAATATGCAGTTGAGTCATTAATTACTCCACTGATCTTCACAATCTATTTCTAGCATAAAGATTACATTTTGCAGTTAACTTTGACGAGCTTACACCTTGCTTCATTTGAGGATTTTGATTTCAAAAAGCTGACTACTTTTGCAGGTTCCTATCCAGGTGTATTAAAATGTTAGTACCCATGTTTTTGCCCCTATGTATTGGAACACCCAACTATCAGTGGATTCCACCTCCGCATTCACTCTAATCCTTCTTCACAGTCCCTCTCTGTCATTGATCTCTCTTCTGGCAATTCCTATTTTCTTGATTCTGTATGAAATTTATTAAATTTTTTGCATCTTTTCATATGTTAATATCCAAATTCTTGACCTCTGCATGGGTCTTGGGGTCAGCATTACATCAGCTTTTTCATATCATTGTTTCATGATTTTGTTTACCTCTTGACTAGACAAGGATTTGACGCTTAGGCTTTCTTTCTGTCATTTTGCTTCAGCATGTTAAGGGTTCTCTGTATAATCTATTGTTTCACATGCTTCATTTCTCTACTACAAGTCATTTGAGGTGTGTTTGGTACAAAGGAAAATGTTTTCTTGAAAAATAATTGGGTTTCTTGCTTATTTTCTACTGTTTGATAAGTAAACAAAGAAAAATATTATCCCAAGAGCATTCATATGTAATCTAGCAAACACTATGGGGTGATAGTGGGGGTTGTCATGGATGAGGAGGACACAATGAACCTAGAAATGTCACTTATAGAATTTGTTTTACCTACTTCCGTTTAGGAAGTCATTTTCCTCATATTTAAGCAAGTTGTTTTCCTAGAGAAAAATATTTTTCAAAACACTTTGACCAACCAAACATGAGAATTGAAAAACATTTTCTGCAAAATGTTTTCCTTCACACCAAACACGCCAGGTCTTGCTCTTTTGTTTTCCTTGATTTGGTTTTGGTTTATCCAGTCAATTGATTCTCTCTGCATACAGTGGTGAATTTCCAGCGAGATCAGATTTCCTTTTGTTGTTTGTATTAATTTGCTTACTTTGATTTGCTGCTGCTTTAGTCCATGGGTCATGCATTTCTGGCAACAAGATTGAAGCAGGGTTACAATTTGAGTTGAAAGAGAGGAATAAGATGAAGCTCGGAGGTTCAAGCAGGGAATACATGCTTCACTGGATTCCCATCAGCCGCGCATACGATTTGGAGAATCCATTTGTAGCTCCATTAGCTGATGCAGAACCATTGGAAGAAACAGAAGAGAAAGAACATCAGGTAGGAGAAAGAACATCAGGTAGGCTATTTTATGTATACCACATTTAAAATTTGTGTATACAATATGTATATTATATGTATATTCTTTTGAGCGGTCCAAAAATGTAACTATATCTCTTTATTTATTGTCTCCACTTGAACTGTTATATTACCTTATTGTCTAATTTATCATTTTTCCCTAGGATGAAAGGGGCTTTGCTCTTCAGAATGAGGATAATGATTTGGTGCAGGGTCTAGATTCATTGTTCCGATGTGCATTTGTTGCCATATGTAAAAAGTTTGACTCCATCATCTCCGCTGATGCCTGAAGAGATGAAGTCCCCATTTCACTTTAGTCATGAGGAAGTAAACATAAATCTACCAGAGAAAATGCATGGAGAGAATGACCTCAGTTTGCTGCAGCCTGCTTACGAACCTGACAAGGAAAACAACACTCCGCAGGCCCTTCTTGTCTCGGCAGAATCCCAAACAGAAAATGCCGACTAGTAGTACCCCAGTAAGATCTCAGCATTTGGTCTAGAAGGGGAAAATGTTCCAGTGTTCAGATTCAACTGGTAGAGATAGATCAATTATTGAAAAAGTTCACATTGACACTGAAGTTTACTCACTTAATCATGAGAAGATTGCAATGGAATCCTCTTTCTAGAGGAAACAAGGATGGAGAAGATGCCTTCACTGTATTTTCCTCCACGTGTTATTAATTTAATTTACTGAACTGATGATAGATGCTTCAATATGGCACATGCCCAGTGCATACATAACCATCTAAAGACTTATATACGGCAGCGTCTCACTTGAACTCACTCTTGTTAGCAGAAAACTTCAACATCTGCTTGATGATGACATAGTTCCCCAGGTTCAATTGAGATACACCAACGCTGACAGGAGTAAACTCTGATGTGTTCTTAATTCATGTAATTATTTGAAGTTATTCCATATTGCATGTGCTTTCGCAATGTTGGTCATACACACAGTCTAATCATTCTCTTTGTCCAAAGTCCAAACTGACGAAAATTTACATACACCGTAATTACAGACAAACTTTGTAAATCACAACCAACAACTGCTCAATTTTTGTAGTACAATGATGTGTTATTCTATGGTTTCAGATCCTCATGGAAGCAATAAAACATTCAGGGAAATGGTTCATTTGAACATGTAGTTTTCAACTTCGACTTCTTTTGCAGTACGAATTATGAATTGTTAGTGAGGACAAACTTTAATTTAAAATTTAGGACCAGACGGGTCAATTGGTTGTTGATAATAATTATAGCAACTTAAAATAAACTTCTTAGCAATTGAGCCCGGGCTTATCCTCACTAATTTCAGCAGATGCATTGGTTGACATTCTCCAGAAATAATTGTTGGCGTATGGTGCATAGGTATTTTCATCATGAGAGTTGCTAAATTGCCAAATCAATTTGATCCAAATTTAGCCACACTCATGTAAAAATCACCATAACCTCTATTGTACAATTTTAAATTAAGATAATAGTGTGGCAAAAAGACCTTATTGTTTCACCATTTAGTACTCCATATCAGTGTTTTAAAAGGCGGAAGCACGAGGCGAGGCGTTTTAGGTAGCACTGGGCGCAGTGGCGGATCCAGGATTTTAGTGTTCGGAAAAAAAAGAAGAAGTTAAATATACACTGTAATTTTTGCCGAGGGTGTTCAAAAGTTAATATATGCACATAAATACAGAAAATATACCCTATATATACACTGTAATTTTTTGCCGAGGGTGTTCGGGTGAACACCCTCACTTACATGAGATCGACCGGGCGTATGTAAGCCCCGAAAACACGGGCGAAAGTGGATCTACGGGACGTATGTTTCATGTATCTTTAATTTTGTAATTTTTTACTAAAACATAAGCAAATGTAAAGTTTTCATTAGAATTCTGCAAATAAATTCAAATAAATCACCAATAATATAAAAAGAATTATAATAATTATTATTTGACAAAGGTCACAACACAAAAAATAATAATAGCCTAGATAATCTTTAAAATGAAATCTTCATTCACGTCATCATCAATCTCCAAATCTATTAGTCCTTCCCCTCAATTAATATTTGCACTGACTTTTATTTAGATATTCAAAGAAGGAGAAGGGCAAAAAGTGTAAGAGCAATGACAAAAAATGGATGAAGTTGCTTCAGGAATATATTGCTATGAAATCTCTATCGTATCAATTTCAGACATAATCATCTAAAAAAACTATTTATGGCAGTGTTATTTTCTATGAGATTTGCTTTCTTTATTTCTATATTTAAGAAAAATCACTACAACATGAAAAGATGATAATATAAAGTATAAATATCATTAGAAAAATAATAAAAATCATAATCTATAGCAAAAATACTTTTAAAACAATAAAAATTAAATTAACGCCCGTAGCATACGCCTTTGCGCCCGGGACTTACGCTTTTGTGCCCGAGACTTATGCCTCGAATTTTAGGGCGTACGCCCACAGGATCTTCACCTTTTGAAAATGCCCAGATGCTTTTTTCCTACGCCCCGCCCCGAGGCTCACCCCAAAAACGCCCCTGAAAACACTGCTCCATATGCTTATTTTCATTCTCAGGGAGATAGAGCGCTGCTAAATGGCCACATAAATTTGGCCCAAATGTGGCCACACTCAGTGAAAAGACTACCATAACCCTTAATCTGATTTTGCAATATTTTCCTACAAAACACACAAATAAATACAATGATTCATTCCTATTCCCAAAATACATTGAGCAACTAAATATGATCCTATTTTAAAAAAAAAAAAAATATGATCCATGTTTTCACACAAATGAAGATGAAAAGTCTTTACATGCCACCTATAAACTTTACTATACATCTATTCCAACATGAATTCAAACGAATATATCAACAACCGATCACATCAACAGCAAAAAAAACATGAACCCAAACGAAGAAAACCTGAATGATGAAGAAACTTTGGCGGTGCATGCAAACATTAATACAGACGAAGAAACTCTACTCACTGTAGATTGTGATTTCGAGAGTCGAACGAGTTATTGTTTGACCATAATTTTATCATATGCCTTTTAAATATTTAACAATTATTATTTATTGTGACTTATAGTACGTTTTACGTAATTATCAAATATGTAAATTTATTTCAAAATTTTTAAAAATTATATATTGAAACACACAGTCAAAATTAAAATTCTGAATTTCGAAAAGTGAAAAATATCGCATAAGAGAAAAAGTATAATCTATAAAACAGAAGCAAGAATTAAGGGAGAGCTCATAAGGAAAACAATTAGCAGCAAATAAAGAAAAGGAAAGAAAAGAAGAAACAAAATAGAAAACGAGAGAAGAAATAAGGAAAAGTAGGAAAAGAACACCAATATCCTGTAATTCTCAAATTAAACGTAGAAAACAAAGCAGTTATAAAATGTGGCCCTCATGGGATTCAATCTCAGGCATCGCAGGCGGAACATTGAGGCCTGCGCCACTAGCACCAGACAACTACTTGTTCTACCGAGTGCCACTTTATATATTTATAATATTTTCCATATATTCACTGACTAAATATTTAAGAAAGTTAATACAATTTCAGTAAACTCATAACTAAATGTATAAAATTTTAAGTTATAAAGCACACATTTTAAAACTACTTGAAAATTATTGAACATTGATGGAAGAAATTTATAATTATAAATTGTTTCGTAGATTCCAATCTCTTAGTGGTGACGCTTGAATTGATATTGGTAATCATAGATATTCTATTTTTATAAAGATAATTAATTATTATATTACCAAAAAAGAAGATAGTTGTTAGTGTGGCTAACATAATTTGGGTCATTGTGACCAACTTAGCTGTTATTGAGTAGAAGAGAAAAAGAAATGTTATGAGAATAACATCTATAAGTGACTTTTACCGTAACTTTGACATAACCTCCATTTATTGTGCTCGAGCAGGGAATAAGCTTACTTAGCATCACAAAATAGCTAATTAACATATCCCCTATTATAAAAGGGATAAAATGGACGTGGAAGACCCCATGCCCATTTCCTACAGATGAAGCACACTGCAATCAAAATCACCAGCATGCTCAATATGAAAGTGACTGTCTGTGGTTAAGTTAAATAAAATGAGTTTTCTAATTTGATCACAAAAATGGAAAGAAAGGTGATGTACAAACTGAGAAATTTATATTGAAATTTTTATTATCCTTTTTAATAAATTAAGCTTGAAGATAAGAAAAAGGTATAGTCTTAAGCTCCCTCTTGTTCATAATAAGTGTTTATTTAGCTTTTCTAGTTCGGAAAAGGGTCATATTTATCCCTATACTATGAGAAAAAAGCTATGTTTGTCCTTCGTTATACTTTTTTGATATGTTTACACTTCCCATCCAAGTTTGGGTTCATATTTAGCCCTGAACAGTTAGTTTCCATGTCCCCACCTTTATTATCGTACATGAATTTCAAGGAGGCACTATGTAGGATAACAAAGGCGGGACAAGGGAACTAACTGTTTAGGGGTAAATATGAACCCAACGTTAGATGGGAAGGGTAAACATATCAAAAAAGTATAATAAATGGCAACTATACTTTTTCTGAGAGTACAGGGGCAAAATAAGTGTCCACTTACCTAACCAAGAAGGAATTAACTTTATTTTTTCAAATTTGTCCTTAGTAAGTGCTGAGTGACCAGATCCAAATGTGCCAAATTAATAGTAATATGCAAATTTTAATTAAGGGTAGCTTAGTCAAAATACTTATTTATTTTTAGGAGTCAAATTAAAAGTATGTGAAAGACTAAGGTGTCATTTGTTTTTTCTTAAAAAGTATGTGAAAGACTAAGGTGTCATTTGTTTTCATTAAGAATAAGACGTCTAAATTTGAATGCACATCTGCATCATTAAGATTTTGTCTCTAGATCTGAACATTAAATGATTAACACTATTTTTTTTCAACATCTGAATGTGTATAATTTATTTACTCATAAGCATAATAAATATACAATTCAGCAGGAGGGATCAACTTGATCAACATCTATTAGTGGAACAAAGCAGCAATTCTTAAGATATGTTGGGATGTTGCAAGTAAACAAGATAAGCTATGGATCAGATGGGTGCATGCTTACTATATTAAAGGATAAGATTTTTATGAGATGCCTATCCCTAAACAGGCCTCATGGATGATAAGGAAAATTTTGGAAGCTGGAGTAACATTACAACACCTGCAGTTTGATCCTAATAGACCAAAAAGCTTCCTTCAACAAGCTTACTTGAAGTTCATTGGTGATAGACCCAGAGTACCTTGGAAGTGTATGGTTTTTCATAATGCAAGCAAGACCAAAAGCTCAATTTAACATGTGGTTGCAACTACAGGTAGATTACTCAATGCAGATAGGCTTGCAAAATGGGGATTGGATGTACAACAAGACTGTGTGTTATGTGAGTTACAACAAGAAACCAGAGATCACCTCATTGTCCATTGCAATTACGCAAAGTTGATTTGGCAAAAGGTTCTGAACTGGATTAGGCAGCCGCTGAGACAAGGCTCAACCTGGGAACAACATATGGCATGGGTGCTAAGCAAAGCCAAAGGAAGATCACAACATGCTCAGATATTCAAGATGGTCTATACAGAGACAGTGTATGCAATCTGGTTAGAGAGAAACCAAAGGGTATTTGGAAACAAGAAGAGGGAGTGGCATATGGTGGCTAAAGATATTGCCCATCAATGCTGCCTTCGAGCTCCAGTAGGTATCCAGAATTATGTTCTTAAGCTAAAGTTTTGATGTATAATTCCAGCTAGCTAGCTTCATGAGGATAGATAGACTTTTCCTTCTGTTCTGAGAGTATTTCAACTGAGTTGCTTGAAATACAGTTTTGTAATGTTGCACTTTGGTAATTAATACAAAGTTATTTAGTTACCAAAAAAAAATATATATATATACAATTAAAATAAAAGAAAACATATAAATTTAATAAAGTCAAATAAAATTATAATTAAATCATTATTTGATTAAAAGAAAATTTTATGTTCACTCGAAATCTGGAACGGGAATAAGTTTACTTTAATCTCAAAAATTAATCAAAGAGGAAAAATATAGAATTTCAACTTTGACTCCATTGGCTTCAACACGGTGATATCAACCACTGTTGTAACCCTTGATATCCACCATCAAATTTAATTTTTCAAATCTCCATTGAAATCTTTTTCTATCCTCCAAAACTCAAATTTCAAAGAAGAAACTGATTCTTTTGAATTATGCGACAGAGAAAACCTTTAGTGATTAGGGTTCATGTTTTTCTTCACTGTTCTTCAGCGAAGAAGATGAGAAGTTTAATAGTACGTAATAATTAGAAAGATAACATTTAAAAGATAAAAGAGCAAGAAAAGGATGTCAATGATTTTCAGACTTTGTACCAAATCTGAACGAATAAGATATATTCAAATGTATTAAGTGGTTAAATCTTAATCGAAACAAATACACTTAATAGGTTTAGCTCTTGATCATTTAGATTCAGGCTCTCATTAAGTGCAAATAAATGAGGCGTAAGTGGACACCTATTTTGAACTAGAAGGAGTAACTAATTTGGTCTAATATTTACTATTAACTTTATAACTATATAAGAGGCAATCAAAGATTTTTGTAGCCCTCACATTAACTTTCATCCTATGAAGCTTCTACAAGTGGCTTTTGTTCTTTTCCTTAGTCTCATTTTTGCCCTCGTTTATTTTCTAAAGACAATCTATTGGGCACTTTATTATTGGTGTTGCTATTACTTTTCCTTATATATTCTCACTTTTAGCATAATTCTTATTCCACTTGGGCCTTTTTAATTGGTGAATATAATTGTGACTTTTTGTGAATTTTTTTTTGCTCCTTATTAAATTATTTTTTACTTCTTTATTTCAAAATATTTGTTACGTTTCACTTCTCAGAGTCAAATTCCATAAATTTTAACAAATATTTTAAGAATCTTTTCACTATATTGATAGGAGAATCGCAATTTATAGTATTTTCTATATATTTTTGAATATCTAAATTTTAATTTTAAAATATTATATTAATCGAACATAGTTTAGCTTCGAATTAGTCAAATTGCCTTTATATTTTGGGATGGAGAGAATATACTATTTGTCCAGATACGTTCAGGTAAAATTAGGGTAACTTTGGAGCCAAATTTGCTTTTACAACTGAAGCGTTTATTAGGTATTACAATATCTTTTATCCTTAAAACGTCCAATATTTTGCTTCTTTAGTGAGCTCATATACGCTTATTATCCTAAAATTATTTCCAAATATAATTTTAAAATGTTTTACATTACTAATGTTCTTTAATTTTCATTTACTAATATTCTTGTAGGGTCACTATGTTAATTTGTGTAAAGATTCTAAATTAAGGTTATATTTATTGTAGTATATATTTGAAGTTAATGGAGTTTTTTTGGTTGTGTTAGATGATTCTAAAAGATGAAAACATGAGTTTATTAACACAGGTGAAAATAAAATACATATTATTAAAATTTTAAATGAGTTTAAGTTTAGGGCAAAATGAGTTAGAAGAAAGGCGAAGCTAGAGTGTTGGCGACAGTTTCGATTGAATTTGGTAGCTTAGGTTCACAAACTTTGTCTTTGTCTATAGATTATTAATTTAGTATTGAATAACTTAAAAATTAGAATCCACGGCTCATAAATTCCAAATCTCGGCCCTGCATCTGAATTGAAGTAAATTATTTCTTTAGCAATGAAAGTTAAAATGTTGAGAGTACCTTTGGGCCCGGGCTTAGCACGGGCTTCGCGAAACTAGTAGGTTTTAATAAATAAGATAGTGATTTTAGTATTTTTTTTTTAATTACTTTTTGTTGTAGTCTAATTTTTTTTTATACATTTTATAAATTTAAAAATAATTAGTTAATATTTTTTTCTTTGCATTTTATTTTTGTGATTAAAAAGAAAAACAAAGACAAGAAAAAAAAAGAGAAGAAAGAAAAAAAGAGAAGAACAACGAAAGAGATCAACTAACCACAAAAAGGAAAAAGATATTAAGAGAAAAATGGCAAAAGAGGGCGGGGCCATGTGCGTAGTTAAAACAACAACAATATACCTAGTGTGATCCTACAGGTGGGGTCTGGAGAGGGTAGGATATACGCAGACCTTACCTCTGCCGTTGTAGGCCATGTGTGTGGTTACCTTTTAGAATTGTCGGGCCATGTTGCCTTGCAGCCACGAAAAAAAGGGTGGAGGCATTCGGGTAGTTATTTTATCACGAGTCTAACACTTTAGTAATTATTACATATATGGGCAAATTTGGGTAATTACTTTGCTTTTGAGAGACAGTTTGTGTTGTTCGTTTTCAGAGCTGAATTAGACTAAAGATTCATTTTTTTACGTGGTATCAGAGTAGGATTCATCCCAATTATTGGAGATAATAGTCAAAATACCCCCCAACGTTTGACCAAAATGCCAACTACACACCTAACCTTTGCGTTGGACCTATTACCCCCCTGGAAAAAAAAATTTAGTATTAAAATGCCCCTTTTTTTGCTGATGTGGCAGTCCAATATGCCAACCCCCAATTATTAAATGGCGCTTGTCCACACGCGCCTGGCCCACGTGTCACATATTTAATTTCACCCCATTTTTTGACCCGTAACCCTTAATTAAATCAGCCCCAATTCTCTTATTCACAAAAACCTAGCAGCCATCCCAAATTTCACGATAAACACCATTTTCAACCCCAATCTTTGTTTTCATTTTATCACGTACATATTTTCGTCTTTGCCTCGTTCCGTTCATTGTTGTTCATTTAGGAAAGGTTAGTTTCCTTACATTTTTTTTCTTTCAAAAAATGATACTAGGATTTTGTGCATATTGTTTGAAATCTGGACACAAATTTTCATAGTTCCCTAGGTAATCAAGACATTTATTATCATATTGTGCATATTGTTTGATTTTTTTTTTCAAAAAACGATGTAGTCTAATTCTTTTGTGCATATTATTATCATTTTTTTGATTCCGTTTGACATTAAGTTGAATTACTTGGTATTCTTTGTTTTTTTATTTTGTATTTAGGTAGTACATGGCCGATTTTGTGTATGTAAAAGATACCATGGAGGTGTGTTACACTTAAATAATGGGGAGCCATATATAGGTGGGGAATTCGATATATTCAATGTCGATGTTGATATGTTGTCTTTTTTTGAGTTGAGAGACTTTATTAAAGAATTAGGATAGACAACTATATTCGGTATTAAGCCACCTATTGGCATTTTGGTAGATGTTGATAGTGATGAGGTTATTTTAAATATTTGGGTTTGAATGATGGTGACACCGTGGAGGTTTTTGTCAAGCACATGGTTGAAGCGATTGTCGACCCACCTTTGTTAGAATATGTTAGTTGAGGATAGGGAGGAATCTTGTTCCCCTTTTAAAAATCAGACAAAATTGAAAGATGTAGTAATGAAAGGGTTGTTGGGGAGCCCTTAAATTGTCCTAATGCACCTTTGTCCTTTTCTACTCAAACTTGTGAAAAAACACCTCCTCCTAGTATTCGAAAACACACCACCCCATTCCTATTTTACTTCAAAATCTTTTTGTAAAAACACCTCCTACCTCTTTTGCTCCCGAAGAAACAACACGTTTCTCCAATCATTTAAATAAATACAAGAGCTAACCCGCCGTTCATGAAGATCTTGAAGATGTAGGTCAGTTGGATCAAGAAATCGATTTTACGATGATTACACACATGACATAGAAGGGGAAGGTGAGGAAGTGAAGCGAATAAGAGAGTGCTTCGAAAGGAGGATTGAATTTCGAGGAGAAAAAGAAGCAGAGGGCAAAACCTCGAATTGAAGAGGTGTGGGTGTGGATCTAGGATTTGATTACAATAGGTAAGGTTAGTCTTGAGGGTAGGTTAGGAGGTGATGAACCTTACATTGATAGTTCGTTAATGATAGCTTTGAAATAGATGAGGATGAGGTTGGGATGATGAAGAGGACATTCCTCCGTGGGGTAAATCCAAGAAGACAAAGGTTTACAAGAAGGAAGAATGATAAGAACAAAATCATTCATGAGTACCGCCAAGAAAGTTGTTTATGGGTATGGTCTTTAAAGACGTTGATGAGTTTAGGAGATTAAAAAATAGCTTAGGAAAAGGGTTAAAGTAGAAAAGTGGGTGAATTGTGGGTGAATGAGCCTACGATGAGAGGATGGTTGTCCATAGTTATTGTATGCTAGGCTTATATATATGATTTCCAAATTAAAACTTGATTCCAAAGTTTGCCTTGATAAGAAATTAATGCCAAGTTTATTGTCGAGACTTATAGAAAGAGAATTTGATTGCCCAAACAATAAAGTTGTTCGGTTGCAAGAGCTAATTAGGACAAAGTTTAATCTTCATGTTGGTAAGACCACAGCTTAGAAGAGGAGAGCAAAATACCGAAAGAAATCATGGGAGATCACATTCAGAGTTTGGAAAAATCCTTTTTTTTAAGGACTTTAAGTTCTTTTTTCATAACCAATTGTTTATGTGTAATATTTTTCTCGGGCAATTTATTGCAATTGGTTTTTTAAGATCAGAGAAAATGTAGTTTAGATGGTTTTTTTAGTGATTATTTTAGAGGACAATTCACAAAATTTGTGTAAAGATGGTAATAACCAAATGTTTCATCCAAATGAAAACAAACACTTGGACTTGGTTTATCAATGAAGGAAGATTTGGCACTTGGAGATGGGACACTTATTGATTAGTAGGTATGTACACTAGAGATTTGTTGCAATCATAAAAAGTCATGTGTTTTCATCTATACTTTGATTTCAAATCGGGGACTATTTGTTGTTATTCAAGATCTTTTACCCGCACGTTGAACAAAATGTCAACTTAGCTAACTTTAGCAAAGATCGGAGAGATTACAAAGAAGACATCAGTTTTGGAGAATTGCCAAAAGCATGTCTTTGGAGAAATATTGAGCAAAAAAATTTGGTCCAACGAAAAATGTCAAACCGATGTATTACAACATAAAAGTTTATATTTTGTAATGTAAAAGTATATCCGTAGATAACAATATGGTAGTGTTTTAATATATTTATGAGTAATGCATTTATATCACCTTGCCGTTGCTCCGTTTTGATAAATTTTTTTTGTAGATAACAATAAGTTTGTTTATTTACCGGTAGGCACAAAACTATAATAACAATGCTTGAGGAGATTAGGGTGAAAATGATGGCAAGGATTGGAACATTAAGGGAGTTTTAAACACTTGGAAATGTAACTACTCTCCAATGTGTACGAAGGTGTTAGAGGAAAATTACACTTTTGCAATGTAACATTGAGTTTAATTTTGTTTTGAAATTAGGGAAGGACTATATATTTGGATATTTCTAAAGGTCTTCTAGTCGTATATTAACTTTGCTTTATGAATTCGGTTCAAAATGATTTGATCCATTTGGTAATTGACCATTGCTATAGCAAAGAGACTTACATAAGAACATATTTTGATGTTCTTTTTCACAACATGGAAATGTGTTGTCTTTGTGGCTCCACCCGGACATAAAAAGCATACACGGTAAGCCTCAAAACCCCAAAGGAAGGAGGTGAAATTCCAAAGTCCGGGAAGATGCCAAGAATTTGAATGGCCATGACTTGTAGCAAGCGGCCATAATAGAGGCCACAACAAGAAAGGGTGTCCAAAAAAAGACTAAGAATAAGTAAGGGGAAGTGACACATCATGACCACCATCTTCAAGCAAGGTCATGGGGAGATAAAGAAACCACCAACAAAACTAATGAAAATAGGCCAAGAGGAAGATCTAGGAAAACCCAAGCAAGAAATAATCTATGAAGTTCATGTTTCATGTTATATCGGCTAACTAGTGCATTTTGTGCTAAAAGAGGAAGAGGAATTCAAGACATATAAAAGGCCTAGAGTAATGGGAATGGGTGTTTTCCGGAGAAAATGGGTTCAAACATTTTAATGTGAGTGCCTTAATACGCACATGAGTGTTCTTTTATGTGTTGTTTCCATTACTAAGTGTTATTTTATGTGTTGTTTCCATTACTTGGTATTATTTGCGTGAAGTACTGGCATGTCAGATTGTGTCAACTAGTAAAGCAAAGGTGACGATCAAATAGCTAACATCGGTGACATTGGCTACAAGCCAAGTGCAAATAGTGGAATGGAAGGCAATGAAGCAATCACAGGGATACAGGAGAAAATGACAAAAGGTAGAGGTAAATCAGCAAACCCAAGCCAAGTTCACGAGTCCGTGACCATGGAAAATATAATTATGATGAAAATGTCCTAGTTCTTAAATGTACACATTTATGGATTGACATTTTAGTATTTTGTCTTGTTCGTTTAATCAAAACAACATATTAGTATTTTGTCTTGTTCGTTTAATCAAAACAACATTTTAGTATTTTGTCTTGTTCATTTAATCAAAACAAGATGACTAAGTTTAACGTGTTCAATTCCATTTCACTTGACATAACAATCTCTAGAATTCAAGAGGGCATGAATTTAAGATGGTCAACAAAACGATTAAAGGCACTAAATACGACATGGTCAAGGACCATTAAATGGCACTAAATCCAACATGGTCAAGGACCATTAAATTCCTAATAATTCGGTTGAAACCATCTATATAACACAACATACACACACACACCATACACACATTCACCACACTAAACTACAACAACAACATCAACGTGCAAGTAGCAAGCACAACAAACACAACAACTAGTGAGAGAACAACAAACACAACAACATATAACATCTATATCATACCAAAAGAAGATGCTAGCTTTCTTTGTGAAAAAGTTAACCCGTTCTTACGTGCAAACCGATGATTTTGTAAGTTTTTTTTATATTTGTTATTATTATTTGATTTACGTGAAAACCGACGATGTAAACTTTCTTTTTTGTTTATTGAAGATACTTCCACATGAATATCATGACATTTTTCCAACGACAACAACGGTGTGGCCGTGCTATATATATATGATGTGTGTGTGTTGTAATTGGAAAAAAAGCTAATTTATGCCAAGGGTGGAAGGCATTTATAGATTCAAAAGGTTTGAAAGAGGGAGACACACTAGAGATTTGGGTGTGTAAATGTGATGTGTGGAGATGGCATAGGATTTCATGTATTTAAAAAAGAGATAGAGATCATAAATATTGATTAGTAGATCTCTATTATTCTTGTCTATGTTTAACATCTCCATGTATGCTACTATTTTGATGAAGACAATGATTAATGTTATGTGGATGTGATTTTGATTTTAATTTCGGATAAACACTTCAAAACACCTTAACATCAAACTTCTTCATTCATACATGATAAAATAGATGTATATGTTAGAAAATTTGCCATAACAAAAGGCAAACAAAACATAACATAGCCGAGACACTACCACCACTACCACTATCTATGGCAATTTGATTTTTCCATTGTTTGAATTGCCACTACGGAATACAAAACTTATGAACACAACAACAACACAAACAACAAAACAAAAAATGAAATTCCTATGGAACCTATTTAGTCTTCCTTGTGTCTTCTTTTTTGGTCCATCAACCTCGACCAAACCCATGTCAACACTAACCGAATTATTATCGTTAGTAGTGATCTCATCCAATTCCATCTTCAAACTCCGATATTGCACCAATTCCTTCTCTAAATCTCTAATTTTGTTAACCAATTTTGGGAGGATAAATTTTGATCTTGGATCAACTTCATCTCTGTCCCTCCAGCGAAAAAACTTGCATTTTTGAGCCTGAAAAATAGCAAAATGAGCATAATTTTACAAATTTAATTTTTCAATAAATCAAAAAATGGGAGCAAGACCATACACCATAATAGGGACAAGACTAGTATCTTCTTCCAGGGTTGTTTTTAGACCAAGAAGTTTGCATTTGCAACAAATTCCCGTGTTGACATTGGACCACGGTTCTAAGCATAGGATCACTCTCATCCATACACAATTGACCAAGGTCAATTTTTTCCATAACAAACCCTAAGAAATGAAAAATGACTAAATATGAGCAAGAATCACTCAAGAAATTTAAAACAATAAATTTCACATGAACGAAAATTTAAAGAGAAATAAATGAGAAATAAACCCTAGCTAACGAACCTCTTTCCAACGATTGGAGCGATTAAGGTGTTGATTTTTGGAGGTATAACGATTGGAGTGGTTGAAGTTATCACCCTGTTTGCTTTTGACAAAAAAATGGAGATGGGTATTAAATGGGGTAAGAAGATGAAGTAGCCGTTTGGGTGTAAAAATGGAGGAGTTCAAATTAATCTACATAATCCGTTGGCGCTCCAAAAAGTTGCTCCTTTTAAAGGCTATAACGCGCCACCGAGCGGTGTATTCACGCTCTTGTCCACATCAGCAAAAAAGGGGCATTTTAATACTCAAATTTTTTTTTCCAGGGGGGTAATAGGTCCAACGCAAAGGTTAGGTGTGTAGTTGGCATTTTGGTCAAACGTTGGGGGGTATTTTGACTATTATCTCCAATTATTGTGTACCGCTGTTGAGCCCCCCTATTCAAATAGTCTACGCTTCAAATGTCCAGTCCCAAGTGTGAGGTGGGACGTTGAAGAGTCCAACATCGGATGAAAAAGGAATGAGTGGTCTCCTTATATGGACTTGGGCAAGCCTCCTCTCATGAACTAGCTTTACGTTCTGTTTCACACACTATTACTTAGGTCAATAAATACCAATGTGATAAGTGGCGGAGCTAAAAATTTTATTAAGTTAGACTCAATATCCATTTCTTTACGAAATCAATTTCCAACACTTAGATTCATATTGAATAGGAAAAATAAGAAACTATCAGAAATACAACTATTGGTAAGGAGTATTTTGTGTCAGCATTCAAAATTAGAAATTTTTTATGTCATAAAAATCAGACAAAAATTATCAAAACCGACTTCTCCTCAAGTAACTGGACAAATACCACTATTCCCCTTATTTTCTTCAAAATCTTTTTGAATCCTCTTTTTTAACGTTTCTCCAACCATTTAAATAAATACAAGAGCAAACACAGTTAAGTCTCAAAAAATAATTTACATTTACACACAACATAAGGAAGAATCAAAGTGCTTCGAAGCAGCTACTGAAGAAGCATTTTGAAGCTTGCCTCGAATTTATCGGGTGTGGGTATGAGTTTTTTAATTGGATATCGAGTTATGGACTGGATTTTAATTATTGGGGGACAATTAAAATAGGATGATGATACGTGTTCTTCCGTTATTTCGACCGAAAGTATAACGAAGGGTATATTTCAAGCATTTCTGATAGTACAGGGTATATTTGGCCGTTTTCCCTAAATTAAATAGCTTAGCATTTAAGAAAATTGTTACTCGATTAGAGCAGTTTAAAGGCTAGTTATATATTTTAATAAATTAGATACCGATTGATGTTTTTGATAAGAAATTATCTGTTATTGTAATAGGTAATTTGATTGTGAAAAAGTTTTATCACTATCAGTACATAAAACTTATGAGCAGTTTGGACATAAAAGGTTTTTCCGGTTTTTTTTTTTTAATTCTTTTTCATAACCTTAATTGTTTATGTGTAATATACCTTTCGGACAATTTTTGCAGTTGGGTTTTTAAGTTTGAAAAATTAGTTTGGATCAATTTTTAGTGATTCTTTTTCCACTCACAAAATTTTTCGAGTGAAATTCATCCAAATACAACTTTGATTTTCAATAAAATTTCAGCTAAAGACTTACTTAGTAGGCCATGCGATATAAAATCATGATTTCATAGTTTGATTTCAAATCAGCATTTGTTTATAAAATTCGCACAAAATGTCAACTTCAACTTCATATTATGATTCCAAATCCCAAATACTTCAAAAAGCCATGATTTGGGATTTCAAAAACTTTTTAAATGTCAAACTTGACTCATAAGTTTATATTTTGTAAAAAAATATCCATAATTGGTAGATATATTTACCAACCATTTATATCAAATATAAATTTTTTTTTGCAAGTTGGTAGTATATTTATAACAAATTTACTTTTATCAATCATTTAACAACTCATTTCAAAAGTAGTTATACTACAACTCATGTTCGAGTTTTCTTTTTATTGATATAAATTTTGATTAATAGATGTTGTATTTTTTAGAAAGGTCTTCTAGTCGTATATTAACTTTGTTATGAACTATGATTTGCTCATTTGGTAAGATTGTATAAGATCTGAGAAAATTTTGATGGTTTTCATAACTTGTGTGGTTTTTATGATTATCAGAAAAAATACAATTGTTTATCCCAAAAAAGGTACAGTTGAATTTGTTAGTGATTTAAAGGATACATGAATTGATTTGTTATAGATAAGAATAAGTAAAAACAAGTGACAATGAAATCAAGTAAATATAATGCTAAAAATGAAATATAATAAGTCTGGGCCATATGAGTTTCGAAGGAGATCCTTTGTTTAGTATCCCTCCGGTTAAACACTTGGCCCTAAGGAACTTATAAAATCTCGGACCAAAAAATTAAAGTAAGAGATCAATTTTGCTTAATATGGACTTACAAAAATGTGAATAAGATGCCTATTTTTCGATGATCATTACGCTGAGCTCTAAGCTCCTTTTATAGATGATAGATGTCAGCTTTAGGTTGCAAATCCAACCCAATAATGGGTAATGGTAACCAATAAATGCTATCTTTAATACAAAAATGTAACGTTCAGCCTTAAATCAAGGCCGGTTACGTAATCTTAATTGCTCATAAATGACCCATATCAATTGCTTCATAACTCTTGGTGCGGTGCACATATGTAATTCTTCCTTCCGGATAAATTAAACTCCATTCCATCATTCAGCTCATTCTGCCACGCGTCCTTCTCTCCAATCCATCATTCAGCTCATTCCGCCACACGTCCTTCTCCTTTGCCGCGTGTCAAGCTATATTTCCAATGTATACAGATAGTCCCTCCAACTCCCCGGTGGAAAAAATGACACCGAGGAGTGGAATTGAATTGTTACTAGGGAGACTCTTTCTTATGGCGGGAAAATGAAACGTTCTATTAAAAAAGGCAACCGTCAAGTCCTCATTCAATGGCCTTACTGCGAAATGCCAGTAACCTTTCAATCACGATAAAGCTGCCATTTTTATGAAAAGACGTGACCCTTGAAATTCCGATCGATTCAACTACCATTATCCTTGTATAAATAAGGCCAATGGCCAAACCCAAAATCAATCAAATCTTTTCTTTCCTTATATGAGAGATTCGCCAAATATCTTCTTTGTTTTCAATACTTCTTTTGTTATTCTTCTTTAGGAAAAGAAATTTCCATCATGTCAGCCTCATCATCTCAACCTTCGCCTGTACGTCTGATAGTAACCAGAAGTAGAAAACCGAAGAAATAGAACAGAGAAAGTAGTTTTACTGGCAATAGTTTGTGCAAGAATCTTAAACACAATTACACCAATAAAAATGTCCGTATGGAGAAGACAAGACTCCAGGATATAGTAATTTTAAATCTGATATTGCATACCCAAATAACTAATCCTAATTACATATTTATCGAAAACATAATAGGATAAGATAAACTAGGAATAATAACTTCTAAACCAACTGCTGGAGAAAATTAAGGGAACGGTTGCTAGACAACTGCTGTAGAAGTTGTGTTTGTCCAAAACTCTTCAACTCTTTATCCTTTTGTCAATATTTTCTCCTAGGGTAAGTCTTGAGAGGTGGGTCTGTATCAATGTCCTTCTGAAAATAAATCTGACTACGAATCTCATGATCTTGCTCATCGTCCTGGTAAAGCCCCTATCTCTCCAACAAGTCAAGAAATCGACTTGCAATCCTTTGCTGCTGACGGACTGCCCTCAGGCTTTCAATACCATGAGGATTTTCGTGTTAACGAGCGCCAAGAATCTATCAAAGAAATTGGTTCGTTAATTACGACTGACATCATCCCTCAAGAGCGTGAAGATTGCAATTTCAGTTGTGAAGTTACTATTGGGGTTGTTGGCCCTGAAGCTCGGATGAATCATCACATTGAGGGTCTTTCCATGATTTACACCTACCCTTTCATGGTTGGCTTTAAACTGCCCGTTCCTATGATCATAGAAGATTTTTTCCGCCATTATCGAATTTGCATAGGCCAAGTGGTCCCTCAAATTTGGCGTACAATCTATTGTATTCAACTTTTGGATGACCAGGCCGGAGTCACATTCTCTCTTGATCATCTGATGCACTTGTATTCTCCCCGGTAATTCCGAGGAGGATTAGTGCATTTACTTCCTTAAGGAAGACGCAGCCTGATCAATCCGGAGGATGACTTTGACCGAGGATGGCTTCATAGATTTGTGATGATACGGACCTGTCAATTGCATCGTTCTGCTCCCGAGCCATTCCCTGAAATGTGGAATACTATTCGTAAGTACTTCATAGGATTTTTACCTTCATTTCTATAATCTCATCCCTTATTTTATTCAAGTCCTTCTTGCATTTCTGCTCCTTTTTCAGCCATTCCAGTTGAGCCGGAGCTTATAGTCGAAATTTTTGAATGGGTCGTTGACCTGCTGCGTGCTTCATCAGAAGAGCTATTTAAATAGAAAGAAAATAGCATGTCAAGACAAAGTTTGAAGCAATATAACAGTATAGACTAAAGCTGTCCAAGCACTGTAGTTCATTGATATATTGTTCAACTTTTCACCTATATAAGAAAACGAAAATACCCGTAGATACCTTGACTTTTGACATGCACCTTTCTTGAAAAAGAGGTACCTTGTCACCAACCAAAACTCAAAGATTTTGTAGGAGAGTTATTAGATGTTGGCTGGAAAATAAAAGTATGCCAAATAAGATCACTGGAAAATATGAGTCCAGACGACGCGTGAAAAACTTTTAGCGAGTTTGAGATTCAGGGACAAAGTTAATAGGGACTTGCCAAGGCTATATGGACTTCAATTTCTTGCTTTCCTTTCTGGAGCATTTTCTTTGTAGTACTGCAAACTAGTTATGAAGTCTACAAATAGTCAGAAACTAAATATTGGAGGGTAAATGGTAGTATCCTAACTCACAATTCATTGGTTTTAGTTTAATTTGTTGGTGTAGCTAGTTGATTAGCTGGACAGTTTTTGATTACTCATGTCTTGACATTTTTCGCTTTTATCGATTTTTTGCCTAATTTTCCCTTTGGTATAAATGATCCACTGGTCTCTTTATGCATCTGATTTTCGTCTGTATTCCCTTAACAGGATGACCAATTCATTGACTTGGTATACCGCGCTATTTTGAATGCTCATCATACATGATAAATAGAGGAACCTTTGCGCTTGACGAAATCTCATTAAGTAGTGTTACTGGCAGAAATATTGCATCAAGTTTATCTCTATTAGGTTCCTGTTGTTTATAGTGTCTTTGAGACTCACTTTATATAGTATTAGGCTCTTAGTTTTACTAATTTAGATTTGGTGCTTTACCTTATATACAAGGCACAATACATAAACAAGCCCTTTAACTTGGCGCGAGCTGGCAACTATGACCTTAAACTTTGCTAGTGCACAAGTAGGCACTTAAACTTGCCAAAAGTTGAACATATAAACACATATGCTGACGTGACGCTGATGTGGCAGTGACATAACATTGAACAAAATTATGTGCCACGTCGGCGCCACGTCAGCATTTGTGTTTACATGTTCGACTTTTGGCAAGTTTAAGTGCCTACTTGTGCACTAACAAAGTTTAAGGTCATAGTTGCTAGCTCGCGCCAAGTTAAAGGGCTTGTTTATGTGTTTTGCCTATATACAATGTTTCTGGTTTTTCCATCTATGTGTTTTTTGTTCATTAAACAATAAACAATCATGTGAAAGCGATATTTGCATTTTTGGCTATTTGCTAAAATTATGTTGTAATCAGCTGAATGGAAACAAAGATGAGGGTAGTTTGTTCTAGTTTATGATAGAATTAACGAAGAAGAAGCTAACCAAGTAGTGCAAGAGGCTTTAGTTTCAAATGTTCTTTCAACCGGGTCCTTTCCTATTGGGCTTATTAATTCGTCTAGGCCATTGCACACTGGGCCACTGCATATTAACTTGGGACATACTTCTGCAGATCCAATTAAGAAAATCCAAGTCCAAACAAATGCATCCACAGTACAAGAAATATGCAACCTACCGTATAGTATAAATGACACTTTAGAAGCTTCTTCTAGGAATAATATTAGTTGTACAAAATAATTAGGTAGTTACAATAATTATTTTATTTACATTTTCAATCCCTAGTCCCTAGATTACATTGTATAAATTGGAGATCATTCTTGGTACTGGGATCAGAGAAATATACACAGAGAAAATTGATTCCATTATTTTCTTTCATATCAGTTTTGTGATGGTATCAGAGCAGGTGTGCTGAAAACCCTGCATTCGAATCATCTTCTCTATTTCTCTCATTTTTTCACTCATCCTCAAATCACCAAAATCATGTCGACTAAATCAGAGACTACCAATGTTAACACTTCTACAAGCACTACTAATCTTGTAGGAGAAAAATCAGTGGTTGATGTGCTCCCTTCAACTCATCCATACCACTTGAATGCCTCGGATTCACCTGGTATAAATCTCATAAATGTTAGTTTTGATGGCACCAGTTATGGAAACTGGAAAAGAGGAGTTCTAATTTCACTCTCAGCCAAAAACAAACTATGTTTTATCAATAACAAAGCAGAGATACCAGAAGAAACCTCACCTCTTTTTGAACAATGGTCAAGAAGTAATGATATGGTCATTGCCTGGTTGTTGAATTCTCTAAGCAAAGATATAGCAGAAAGTGTCCTTTACTCTCAAAAGGCATCAGATCTGTGGAGTGAGCTATAAGAAAGATATGGTCAGCCTGATGGATCTAAACTATTCCAACTTCAAAGAGACCTCAACAATATTACTCAAGGAACCAATGATGTTGCTGCTTATTATAACAAATTGAAAAAATTATGGGATCAGATGAAAGTCTTAAACACATTCATGACATGTAACTATGATTGTAAATGTGGTGCTAAAACACACAATCACAAAATGAATGAGGATATGAAATTGATACAATTTTTAATGGGGTTGAATGAAACTTTTTCAGCCTGTAGAGGGAATATTCTGATGATGAACCCATTACCCTCTACAAAATCAGGCTTACTCTATCATTCTACATGAGGAATCTCAGAGAGAAGTACACCATGGACACTATGTGAACACTGATTCGTCTACTTTCAATATTTCAAGGTGGAATGAACAAAGAAACTATTATGCCAAGAAGGGAAACACTCAACCTGCCAGCTCAAAGAACAACTATTCACCAAGCAACAGAAACTTCCCACAAAATAATTTCTTACCAAACAACAACCTTTTTTGCACATATTGTAAGAAAACCAACCACACTATTGATGGATGCTACAGGTTGATAGGGTACCCACCAGATTTTAAATCCACAAACAAATCTAAAAAACCCTACAACAACCCTCGAGCTAATGCAGTCAATGGAGGGGAAGTTATGATGTGAGAAAATGGGGAAACATCTGCAGAAATGAATAAGTATCTAGCATCTAGAATTGTGGGAAGTAGCAAGGAATCCATTTTTAACATTAAAGGTTTCACAAAGGATCAGTGCCAAAGACTGATTGAGATGTTTTCAACTGTACAACATGGTGATCAGCCAGAAGAAGAACACAAAGCAAACATGGTTGGTATTTCAGATTTCTTTAAAGCATATACCTCCCATCTAACTAAATTCGAGTCAAGTCCCTGGATTATAGATGTGGGCATCTCATCACATGACTTTTGATAAATAACTTTTTCACAATTTTAAGTCACTCCCACATCATATTTCTGTTACACTACCCAATTCCTACAAGGTCACAGTGAAGTACATGGGAGACATCATTCTCACACCTCACATCACTTTGACTAATGTATTTTTTGTTCCTTCTTTCAAGCATAATTTATTCTCTGTGGGACAGTTTGTTTTTAAGACTGAACTTGGCATTTTGTTCACTAAAAGTGGTTGTTACATACAGGGCCATTCAACACAGAGGAAGCATATTTTTGGTGAAGCTGCTGCAGGTCTCTACTTATTGAAAAGTGACACTTCTATTATCAAGCCAAATTCATCTAAGCCTATAAGTTCTACAGCTGTTGAGTCTAGTTTGTCTTCAAATAAATGTCCTAACGTGTCTAGTGTCATGTCTAGTTCTCCTATTGTGTCAAATGTTGAGTCTAGTTGTCCTGATAAGTCCAATATTGAATCTGATGGATGTAACCCTTTGCCTATCAATGAAATGAATTCTATTTCTGAAATTTTTGATTCTTGCAAACTCTGGCATTTTAGACTAGGACATCTTCCTTATGATTCAATGAAGAAAATTACTTGGATCTCTATCAATACACATAAAACAAATAGAATTCCCTGTGACATATGTGCAATGGCAAGACAATCTAAACTCCCTTTCCCTAAAAGTCAAATTTCCACACAAAATTGTTTTGACATGATTCATATAGACACTTGGGGACCTTACAAGACTCAGACTTATAAAGGAGAAAGATATTTCTTGACCATAGTAGATGATCATTCTAGGACAACCTGGACTTTCCTATTATCTACGAAATCAAATGCTTTTCCTATTTTGAAGTCTTTTCTGGCCTATGTAGAACGACAGTTTGGAAGAAAAGTTAAGGTCATTAGGTCTGACAATGCCTATGAATTAGGCTCTGGGAACTTACCTACTGATTTTTTCAATACTCAAGGAATTGTGCATCAAACTTCCTGTGTTGCTACCCCACAACAAAATGGCGTAGCTGAAAGAAAACACAAACACTTGTTGGAGATTTGTAGAGGTCTTATGTACCAGTCTCATGTCAGTCCTAAATAGTGGGGGGAAGCCCTTCTCACAGCCACACATCTCATCAATCTTATGCCTTCCAAAGTTCTCAATAACCAAACACGCTATGAGGTTCTTTTCAAAAAACCCCCATCTTATACACATTTAAAGGCTTTTGGGTGTTTATGTTTTGTGTCAACTTTGAGTGCAAATAGAGATAAACTGTCCCCTAGAGCAGTACCAGGGATTTTTCTTGGGTATCCGTTTGGGAAGAAAGGTTACAAAATTCTGAGTCTTCTTAACAAGAAAATTATAATAAGTAGGAATGTGAAGTTCTATGAATTCATTTTTCCATTTGCTTATTCAACCTCACTGTCTAAGATGGTAAGCCTATTATGATCACACCAAATGATACGATGGGAAAGAACCAATTCAATCCAAAACGCTTAATTTAAAGATACGAAGAAAAGGGGATGAGAAAAGAGGATAAAAGCAAGACCCAATTTGGGTGAATTTATGGGCAACCTTGGATATATTAATTCCAACATCTAATTCAATCCTAAAAGAACCTATACTATTTGAAATCAAGGTAAGGGAAAGAAACAATGAACAATCCATGAAATCAATGAAATTAAAGGTTCAAAGACCAACAATGGAATCCACCATTAAAGCTACTAAACTAAGCTAAACCCTAGCTAAACAAACTATGATAATCTTATCATCACTCAAATCTATTCCCCTCAATCTACCTTATTTCCCCGAATCTTTATATATCCAAACCATAGTCCCAATTCCACTGCTTTTTCAATTATTTCTCCCTCTTTGGAACCTCACCTAATTTCTCCAGGTATCCATGCTTTCATTTTCGATTATATATGTGACTCTGCTTTTTAAATTATTTCTCCTAACCCACCTATTTCTCCTATCCATGATTTTTCTTATGCTTTGTTGAGCAATCACAATCACAACATCATTCACTTTGTTGAGCAAATCAGAGAACCTAAGACTTACCATGAAGCAGTTCTTCACCCTGGTTGGAGATTGGTAATGGAAACTGAGCTTCGAGCACTTGTCCTCAATTCCACTTGGGAAGTGGTCACTTTGCCTTTAGGAAAGAAGCATCTTCCCTGCAAGCGGGTATATAAAGTCAAGCTAAAATCAGATGGCAGCTTGGAAAGGTTAAAGGAACGTCTAGTAGTCAGGGGGGATATACAACGTGAAGGAATTGATTACACGGAAACATACTCACCTGTAGTGAAGATGACTACCATTCGATGCATCCTTGTTGTCGCAGTAAAAAATTCCTGGCCTTTGTTCCAGTTGGACGTGAACAACACGTTCTTACATGGAGATTTAGACGAAGAAGTCTTCATGAAATTCCCTTCGGGTATGTCTCCACCATCTCCGCATCAAGTATGTCGTTTGAGGAAATCTCTTTATGGGCTTAAGCAGGCCTCCCGCCAGTGGTATGCTTGATTATCCTCAGCTCTGGGTACTCGAGGATTCTCTTCATCACTAAACGATTATTCACTCTTCTTCAAAGTCTCTGGTTCTCTAATCACCATTTTGGCAGTTTATGTGGACGATATTTTGTTAATGGGCAACAATCAACAAGAAATTCAAGACCTTAAGGTTTTTCTCAATACTGAGTTCCGCATAAAGGATTTGGGAATTGCTAGTTATTTTTTGGGAATGGAACTTTTGCACATACCAGGTGGTTTGATATTAACCCAACGCAAATTCACGCTTGATCTCCTCAAAGAATATCCCAACCTTCACCCTCGAGCAATTTCCACTCCCATGGATCCCTCTCTTAAACTCACTCATGAATCGAGTGAATTATTATCAAATCCAACTGCTTACCGATGTTTATTGGGCCAATTGAACTTCTTAACCCATATTCGTCTTGACCTTGCCTATATTTGAGCCAATACATGCAAAGTCCTCATTTTGGGCATCTTCAAGCTGCTCTTCACACATTACGATATTTATAACGAGATCCTGGTCTTGGTCTTTTGTATGAACTCTTCACAATCTTTCTAGTTCCTTACCTACTGTGACGCCGATTGGGCTTCTTGCACGGATAGTCGCAGATCTGTTAGCCGATTCTACATTAGTATTAGGGGTTCTCCTGTCTCTTGGAAATCCAAGAGACAACAAGTTGTTTCCCTCTCATCTGCAGAGGCAGAATACAGATCCATGCGTCGACTTGTTGCTGAGATTACTTGGATTGTCCGTCTTCTTTCCGATCTTGGGATCTCTCTTTCCCTACCCATTTCTCTCCACTGTGATAATCAATCCGCCATCCACATTGCCAAAAATCCAATCTTTCACGAACGTACCAAGCACATCGAACTCGATTGCCATTTTGTTCGCAAAAAACTGGTTGAGGGACGTATTTCAATGTCATTTGTGCCTTCTTCTTCCCAAATAGCCGATCTTTTCACTAAAGATCTCACCGGACCTCTCCATCGGAATTTTTTAGGCAAGTTGGGTGTTCGGTCGCCGGCCAACCACTTGAGGGGGGATGACAGAATTAACAAAGAAGAAGCTGACCAAGTAGTGCAAGAGGCTTTAGTTTCAAATGTTCTTTCAACCGGGTCCTTTCCTATTGGGCTTATTAATTCATCTGGGCCATTGCACACTGGGCCACTGCATATTAACTTGGGACATACTTCTGCAGATCCAATTAAGAAAATCCAAGTCCAAACAAATGCATCCACAGTACAAGAAATATGCAACCTACCGTATAGTATAAATGACACTTTAGAAGCTTCTTCTAGGAATAATATTAATTGTACAAAATGATTAGGTAGTTACAATAATTATTTTATTTACATTTTCAATCCCTAGTCCCTAGATTACATTGTATAAATTAGAGATCATTCTTGGTACTGAGATTAGAGAAATATACACAGAGAAAATTGATTCCATTATTTTCTTTCCTATCAGTTTTGTGAGTTTCTTAAAATGGAAAGGTAAATCCTCCATTCAATTTTCCTTTCTTTCTGGTGTGATGGGAAAATACTGTACTTGCATTTTCTGATTGGATAAAAATCTGGTACAGTAGAGAGCAATGATCTTCAGTTGATCAATGATCTTTTCTAATAGTTTTTCGCTATAAAAATTGTACTCCCTCATTCACTTTTATTTGGTCACTCCCTATAAAAAAATAATAAATGAAGTTCATATTTTATCATAATATCCTTTATTATTAAGCATTTCAAAAAGTCTTGGGATGATTTGGAGAATGGACAGTTAGTATTAATGGTAAAACAGAAAAAAAATATTTTTTTAGTGAACAAATAAAAGTGAAAAACTATATTTTGGATAGTGAACAAGTAAAAGTGAACGGAGGAAGTATTACGGTACTCTGTTTTATTCTCTGTGGTATTTTTTTCTTTTTAGTTAGTCCAAAAAAATGACACATTTATATTTAGTACTCTTTCTGTTCAATTTATGTTATGTTCTTTTCTTTTTAGTCAATCTCAAGAAAAATGATACTTTTTCATATTTAATATAAGTTTAAATTTCAAACTTTTCATTTTACCTATAATAAGGTGATTTATAGTCACATAAATATTTTTGCTTATTTTAGATCACAAGTTTCAAAAGTATCCTTTCATTTTTTAAACTCCGATTCCAGTCAATTATCATCACATAAAGTGGGACGGAAGGAGTAATAATTTAACTTTAAACTTTTTATTTTACCCTTGGACATTTATGACTTTGTTTTACACAATAAGTTTCAAAAGTTTTTCTTTTATTTTTAAACTTCGTGTCCAGTTAATACCTTAGTTTAAATTGAGACAAAGGGAGTACTTATTTATGTAGCTCTTAATATATAAAATTTACTGCAAGAATTTAAAAAATAAACATCTGAATTGATTTTCAGTTACTCTCTAGTTTCTAAATTCTAAATAGATAGAATTCTTTTTAAGAAACTATAAAGCAGCTAGTTGAATTTATACTGAAAACCAAATGTGCTGACATTTGTACTTTGAATTGTTCCCTATTATTGACATTGATGAAAGAGTTCCAATTTGCTTACAGTTTGAATAGGAAGAATTGGTCAGATTAATAGTGTTAGGATACAATATGACTGATCAAAATTAAATATAATAGAAAATTTATGATCCATCGAGCTTCGGATGGTGCTTAATGGCTTTCGAAATTTATTGATTATACAAAAAAAAAAAGTTAGGGGTAATTGTACTTTTAATCCCGCACTTGTTGGTATATTTTGGGTCAAATTTGTCCTTCTACTATTAGGAAAGGATCAAATTTACCCTTCATTATATTTTCGCTTTAAAAATACCCTTACTGTTAACAAAGTGACTCAAATATACCCCTCCTCCGAGTTAGCCGACCGGGCCTATTATGTATAATGATTCCCCCATTCGGGATAAATAATAAAAGAAAAGTCATTGTCCAGCGTGGATGCCCATCCCACACAACACTGACATTTTAGTAACGTGGACATGCATGACTGTCAACTCACCAACCCAAACCTATTTAACCCCTCTCCTCCACTTCCTCTTCCACCACTAGCACCTCCACTTCTTCTTATTATTTGATTGTTGGATGGAATGTAAATATTTCGTTCTTTCTTTTTGGTTTTCGTTAAAAAAATTCAAACTTTGAAATGAAGTTCCTTCCCATAAGAAGTATTTTATTTCCTTGGCAGGTCTTTCAAACACAAATCCAAATCAACTAGGACAAATATTGGCGAATCTATAATACTCTGAGAAAATCTTAAATCTGAAAAGTTATTTTGTTTCAAAATATCGGTAAAGAGGGAGACCCAGGGAAACCATTGAATCCGTTGGCTTAATTCTGAAAATTGAATGATAAGAACTTGCTAATTCTATTAAATTGAAAAACCTGATATTGTCTTACAAAAGCTCCTTAACAATTGTTCCATCGTGAATTTTGAACACAAAATGAAACAACATAATAACAAAGTTGTACATTATTTATTGAAGAGAAATTTAAGCATATAAACTAATTCTTGAGAATAGTCGAATCCTTAGTCATATCTCTCAACATATCGGAGCCTTTGCAAGCAATATTTCCCAGCTATGGTCTGAGAAACGAAAATAAGCATGTCTTCATGATCTCTTAAAAAACAAAGAACCACATACACCCCAAAAGCTTAGTGCAAATCCTATTGCCATTGAAATGTAGAACCAGTCCACTTCATCTTTGTCACTCTCATCTTCTTCATACTTATGATTTGGAGTCTTACCACCTGAACTGCAGTTCACCAAGAGTGGAAGCCGTAGAGTTTGTTTGCTTCAAAACTAGTGGGATCAAAGCTTTGAAGTTGAGTGCTCAATGGTATCATATCTGATAAATTGTTATCAGATAGATTCAAGTAGCTCAAAGTGAACAAACTCGAAAAGCTTTGTGGGATTCGACCATAAAGTTGATTTTCTAAAAGATCAACAAATTCCAATACTTTCATGTCGCCAATACCATTTGGAATCCTACCAGTTATGTTATTTTTGAAAAATTAAATGATCTTAATCCTTCAAGACGTGTTAGACTTATAGGAATATCTCCAGAAAGATATTTGCTAGACATGTCCATACTTGTAAACAACACCAAAATGGTGTCATACTGATACATATTGCCTTTAGTCATCACCATTGCGCTCTCTATAAGATCTCCAATATAAAAGGAATAATTTAACTCATAATCTTCCTTGCCTTTAGTCGCCATTGCCTTTTTTCCTTTGACCATTGCACTGAAATTGCTAATACACCTTGGTATGATTCCAATGAATGTATTGTTTGCAAGGTCTAAGATCTGAAGATCTTTGAGGTGACAAAGTTCTTGAGGCAATTCACCATCGAATTTATTTAGTGTTTGTGTGATATTTATTGGTTCGTTTATCAAGGGGCGAAGAACACCGTAATATTTTCGTAGATGTGGGCTAGTATAACAACCAAGCATGGATTTTTTTCCCTAGGTATGGTGTGATTAAATTTAATTTTTCGTTCCTCCCATTTGGATTTCTTGAACACCAATCTCCTTTCTGCTTCTTTTTAAACCAGTCGTTATAGAGGTGAAAGTATAGAGGAATGAATACAAAAAATAATCGTTGAATGGTTATATTTTTTGGTTGAAGGAGTCCGTTTATTTATAGATTGTTGAAGGAATATCAAGTACTATTGAATACATCATCATATATTGCATGCGGATTATGTAGGAGATTGGACTATACAATGAATAACGTGACAACTCATCTCACTTTTCTGAAAATACGCATATGACATAATATTTCATGTTCTTAAAGTAATTCATCTGAGACAACAAATAATGTAACTTTATGACTCATCTTACTTGACGCTTTTATTTTACAAATTTTTAGTTTCTATAATTTTTTGTTTATACGTATGGATCTTCGACGGCTGCCGTATATCCGGCTTCAGAAGAGTACGATGTGCTAATACTCCAGGAGAAGCATCGATCACAGGGTGTGTCTAATGGGACCTTGAAAAAACTGAAAGCGTGCCTATTTCCACGCCGTGCGGATCGCTAATTCTGGAAGCACATGAGGCGTCATCCTTTGCATCCCCGCATCCCTGACTACTTCTGCCGGTGTGGATTTAGGGGAGTAGTAGAGGTAGGTCCCATATGATTAGAGAGTCATCATTGCACTTATAGAGAGATGGCGCCCTAAGATGCACACCTTTCATCCGCATACGGGTGAGGCAATGATCACATTACAAGATGTTGAGATCATGATTGGGATGGTCATAGATGGTGACCCCTTGATTCAAGCACATCCTTGAAAATTAAACCTTATAAGGTGGCAACAGCTGATCCATGAGCTTACTAGTTGGGCGGCCGTTGAGAATGGTTTTGATGGTGTTAGTAGGTTGAAAGTGTGTAAATTAGTTGAATATATGAACGACTTAGATGCCATTAGACCACATAAATTGATGTGCAAAAGTGGGTCAAGTTGTACTTCTATGTCTGTGTGGCGGCACGATTTTTCCGGATAAGTCCGGTGACAAGCTTACGTTAGACTATTTACTTGACATGTGTGACCTTAATGCAATAGGTACACAAGCTTAGGGAGCAGCTGCATTGTCATATTTGTATAATTCTCTATGCCGTGCTTCGATGTCCAAGGCCAGCGATGTGTACGGATTTATTTCCTTGTTGCAAGTACGTAACTTTTAAAATTATGTGATTTTATTTGGTTATCTTATTTTATAGTTATGAACTTTATATTTTTTAAATTTTTTTAATATAGCTCTAGGCTTGGGAGCGACTTATACCGATGCAACCACCACACACGGCTTTTCGGTCGCACATGGCTCTTGCACGGAAGGGCTCATCATAGAGTCAGAGAAAATGAGACACGTGATGCGCTAGCCAAATGTAGGGATGTATTGGACAACCTAACAGATGGTCAGGTATTTTATCATAATTATGTTTGTCATTGGCGTTTTGATATAATAGTTACGCTTATGCGTAATTTGTTTCTTTTATTATCATGTGATTTTAAGTTCTTTCTATCATAATTTGTGTGGAAGCCTTATTCAAAAGCCATAATTAATGGACTCCTCGAGTGGTGTTGGTGTGGCCGAGATGTTTGGATGGCGCAGGTACCCCTCATTTGTGGGATCTACCGTGAGTGGCACTTGGTAGACCGCGTTCTCAGACAGTTTGGTGGGAGCAGCATATTCTTGGACCATGTGCTCAGTTTGAGCCTTTTAATTTCAAACGTGACAAGTGGTATGCTGTGAAAAAGCAAGATGAAAAATATTTTAGGCATACGACTAGTTTTTGGGTAGATCATCGAGGAAAGTTAATTCATGCAGAGCGTATGACTGAAGAGTCAGGGCCACTATCAGAGCTGGTTTTTGGCCATGAAATTTTTCACTTTTTTCCGCAAAACGTTTTCACTTATTTGGAAATCAACGTTTTGCCATAAAAATTTCAAGAATTTGAAAAACACCAAAAAAACTTGTTTTCACTTTATTCACTTTCAATACATTCAAACAACCAAATATTCTTTGCAAACACTATAACCAAACACAACTCCAAATCCAAAATACCAAATAAAGTGAAAAATATTTGATTTTCATGGCCAAACGCCTACTAAGAGAATCATGATTTTTGTGTTTCTTAAATTCCGTGCCAAATCAAAACCAGACAAACAAATTAAAATAGAAAGAATATTTCTTATGGTGAAGGCTTATTTATGACTATAGAAAAAATTTATTTATGAGGAATGACGAGAGCTATAATTAAATAAGATATTTTCTCTAATTCTTTCTATCAATAATTTTTTTTTTTTTTAATTTACAGAAGATTTATTTGTTTTATAATTAATTCCATGATAAAAATTTAAAAGAGAAAAAAAAACCATAATATTAAAAAGCAAAAAAAGGAAAAAGTTGATATTTAGAGGGTAAAATAAGTATTCAGCCAGTTAAGTGACCTTTTAAGTATTGTATATATACTTAAGTGACTATGTAATAGCTAGGTTACTTTTTCTATAGAATTAATTTTGTGTGTTAGAATTATGATAAAAATAGGAAAAGTTAGGCAATCTATTGAGTTCCACTGAATCTAAAAGCAAAATTTGGAAAAGCAATTGAACCAAGATAACAAGAAACGAAAATTGGATAAGGAGGGAGAAGGCATAGTTGGGACTTTTACCCAATTTTTAGAAGTGGGACCCACAAAGTCTACTTGGCAGATAATGAGAGGAGCCTCATACAACTTTTGTCTGCCACATAATATGTGTGCCTCACACATTGTAAAAAAATTCAGTTCCACCTATTCTTATGTCTTATAGCCGCAAGGACCCTTGGTCTTTGCTGTGTTCTTACCTCTTAGACGTGACATATTGAAGTTTGAAGCTTATTTGATCTCCTGTGCTATTTTATTTTTGTAAACATTGCAAAGAAGATGGATGTATCGATTTGATAAGTCACGGTCGATTTTGATATTTTGATTTCAATATAGGCATTTGTATTTACTATACCACTGTAATTGAAAATTTGATGAATAGCAATGTTGTCTCACTGATTTGATATTAGCTGAAACAACTTGAAGCTAAACACTCATATCTACATGACGAATTTAGAGTTTAGACTACCAACTAATAAATACATCAATTAATTCTGCACACACTTCTCCTGAAGCCCTCTGTCTAGTATGTAAGTAAAATAACTTACAAAGAGATGGAAACTTAGACAAACGAAGCAAATCTACTTTGCTTATCTCTCCAACCAAAGACACTACACGGTACATTTGCCCCTGTAATATAATAATAAAATTCACATATTTGAAAACTAGATAAAAAGTATTACTAAGTTTGCATAATTAGTACTACTCCCTCCGTCCCAAAAAGATTGCCATCTTTTGACTTAGCACAAAATTTAAGAAATAAAGGAAGACTTTTGAAATGTGTGGTCCAAAATAAGCCTTAGATACTTGTGTGACTGTAAATCATCTCATAAAGTTAAATTATTTTTAAATATAAAAAGGTGACAATCTTTCTGGAAAAGACTAAAAAAGAAAGGAGGATAATCTTTTTGGGACAGAAGGAGTAATTCACATTATATGAAAAAGTAGGAGAAAATCGTAGTCAAATAAGGAGTTGTTTGACTCCTCAAATAGTAAAAAACTCAAGAAGTATTTTATTTCCTTAGTAGGTCTTCCAAACACAAATCCAAATCAACCAGGACAAAGATTGGTGAATCTATAATACTTAGAGAAAACTTAAATCTGAAAAATTATTTTGTTTTAGAATATCGGTAGAGAGGGAGACCGAGGGACACTATTCAATCAGTTCGAAAAATTTTACAATGTGTGAGGTACACCTATTATGTGGCAGATAAAAGTTGTATGGGGCTCCTCTCATTATCTGCCAAGTAGATTTTGTGGGTCCCACTTCCAGAAAATTGGTTAAAATAAGTCCCAACTATGCCTTCTCTTTCCTTTTCCAATTTTCATTTCTTTCTCTCTTGGTATAACTGCTTTTCCAAATTTTGATTTTAGATTTAGTGGAAGTCAATAGATCGCCTAACCTTTCCTACTTCTATCATAATTCTAACACTATAAAGTTAATTCCATAGAAAAAGCAACCTACCTATTACATAGTAATTTAAGTATACCTGTAACACTCAGAGGGTCACGCAACCGGCTGAATACTTATTTTACCCTCTAAATTTCAACTTTTATCCTTTTTTAACTTTTTTAATATTATGTTTTTTTTTTCTCTTTTAAATTTTTATCATGGAATTAATTATAAAATAAATAAATGTTGTGTATAAATTAAAAAAATATTTATTGATAGGAAGAATTAGGCGAAAATATCTTATTTAACTATAGCTCTCATCATTCCTCATAAATAATTTTTTTTCTATAGTCGTAGATAAGCCTTCACTATAAGAAATACTCTTTCGGTTTTTAATTTGTTTATCTAGTTTTGATTTGACGCGGAATTTAAGAAGCAAAAAAAATCATGATTTAATTATTCTTCTCCAAACAATTCCATATTTTTTTCAAAGGCACTCAAATCCATCAAATACTTTAAAAAAAGATGATAAAGAAAATTGGGATTTTTACCCAATTTTCTGGAAGTAGGACCCACAAAATCTACTTGGCAAAGAATGAGGGGAGCTTCATACAACTTTTGTCTACCATATAATAGGAGTGTTGGAAATTATTTATTTAGTGAACTCACATATTTAATATAATTGTACATGGACATGCTATCAATTAAAGACGCTCATTTTTTTTTATCTAATAAAGTGTTATTTTTATGAGCTACCCATAAATCTTATGTTATAAGGTATGGATTTTATATGCGTAGAAACCTAATTAACTTTTCAGTTATAATAAATGAGTTTATAACTGAAGAGTTGCACCTCTTTTGAAAGGTTACATTTGAGCTATTATATATTGGATGTGGTCCTTAAGTCTGTTACTTAATTCTTTTCCTCTCTGCCCCATTAAAAGAAGTATCATAAAGAAAGTAACAAGATTTAGAAGATCATGATTTTCTTCTATCGATTCTTACAATGGATCAAGATATACCCTTACTAATCTTCTAGATTTATATCTTTGTCTAATGATTTACTTGCGATCGTGTATGGATTGTGTAAAGTATTCCAACAAGGGTCTAAGAAGTATCCATTATTATTTTCTTTATTGTATGTTTGATGGACACATACTTTATGAAAAGGTTCTATGAAAAGACACCAATGTAACCTTTAAAACGGGTTGTCCCTAAAGTCAGAATATGTTCTCTTTCTTTTCTTTCTCATCTCTGCAAAGACAAAGTATCAAGAACTATTCCAGACTTCAATGACTCACTTCTTCAATCAAGTTTTCTCAATCAACTCTTGCGATGGAACAAGGTTAGTGTTCCTACTATTGTTCTTATTCGTTCTCTATCAATTTATTTGTGATTCTTGGACTACATTTTCTATCAAGGAGTACCTCACCCATTGTAAAAAATTTCGAAGAGAAGGGGGAGAAGGATAGAATGAAAGGTAGAAAGGGAATCAGATTAGGTTTTTATTCATAGAAAAAGCAACCTAGCTATTACATAGTACTGGTACTATAGGATACTGAGTAAGAAAACCTAGCCCTACTAAGGCTGGCATAAAGCTAGCATAATTTAAATAATGGAAAAGGCTCAAATATGTCTTCGAACTATTCGAAATGACTCATTTATGTCATCGTCAATAGTTTGGCTCATTTATGCCATCGTCATTACAAAATGGCTCATCCATGCCATCGTCGTTACAAAAATGGTTCATTCATGTCATTTTTCATTAACGTCGATTTTACAATACCAGACATGACACGTGACCTCCAATTAGAGGTCCACGTTATTTAATTAAACCTGCCCAATTTTTAATCCCGAATTAATTAAAAATCCGACCCATTTTGTTACGGCGATGGCATAAATGAGCCATTTTGTAACGTCGATGGCATAAATGAGCCAAACTATCGGCGCGTGGCATAAATGAGCCATTTCTGATAGTTTGATGGCATATTTGAGTCTTTTCCGTTTAAATAATACTCTCTTGGCTATCACGTGCCCTTTTGGCTAAACTTTTAGAATTTTTTACCGATATGGTGTCTTTTGAGGGACAAATCTGATAAATCGGTTTGTCAGAAATTTCGTAACCTAAATGATGAAAATGCAGGCCTCATAGAGCACCTTTAGTGTGCAACTTTCACGTCTAAAAATAAACAGTCCGTTAAATATATTTACACTAAAGGTTCTCTCCTATCCATGAGCCTTCGGTGAATATTTTATATTTTGGAGAAAGGTTCATTCTTCGTAAAGCACCTTCAATGTATATTTTAAAATTTAAAGAATCTGAAAAATGTACATTTTTCTGCTGCGATGAGATGATTGATGCAACTTTTCAAACCTTAAAGACTCATACATGCTAAGACGCCTTCTTCAAAATGATCTTATGTGCCTTCGACATTATAGTCATATAAATATTTATTCGACATTATTTTCTGGCACATTTGTTAATATACATATCCAGCAAATCAAGATTCATCATAATAATAGTGGAGAATGGACATCTAACTGAAATAACAAGCCTTACTCATTCAGGTTAATTTTCATTCTAATATGCAAGTTTCTAACTAACCAATCGTACTCAACATTTAATGGGAGTTTAACAATCACACAAGCACCACAACTATATCTAAATGTGTCAGATTCATATATTATATCGCCGCCTCAATAAAATGCAACTCTAACACGACGTTCATTTGACATTTTTAAAAATATTATAAATAACTTTATTAGAATTGACAACCGTATCTCCAACGGTAAATTTAAGAAGTTGGATAAGCAACAAATCCTTATACCTAATCACCAAATCAAATACCAAGATTGATCGTCCCAATTTGGCTTACCCAAAAACATAACATAAGAATAACTGGACGGTAATTCTGCCTCCTCCCTTTTACTCTAATTGTTTCTCCTTTATGCACATGCACTTTGTTTTTAACCTCATAGTATTTTCACCAAAAACAATTAGGGGAAAGATAAGCAAGAACAATGAAAATGGAGGGGGAATTATACAGGAAATGATATAGAAGAGATTATGATGTTGAAACTGATTTCTTGCTGAAGGCAAATAAGAGATTTCACATTTACTTTTTGTTTTTATTATGTTGTTTACAAACTGAAAAATAATGTTGAAGGCACATAAGAGGTCCATTTTATCGAGGTGTCTTAACATGTATGAGCCTTTAGTGTTTGGAAAAACTATCTCAATCTTCACATCCAGAGGCGGATCCAGCAGTTAAATATGATTTATTTAGGTTGTTTCGAGTTTGTTAGTTGTTTAGAATTTGGATTGGGTGTTGTTCCAATTGACTGGAAACATCAAGAGGAGTTGAAAACTTAAAGTTGAAGTGATTTGGAATATAGTAAGTGTATAATGTTGTATACTGGGTGTGTGAACACAATTATACAACATTGCTATACAAAATTATAAATAAGTGTATATTCACGATTTATGTTCAACTTTGGTGTAAGAGTTCTTCTTTTATCAGTATAGGAACGAAGATTTTGCTTGACTTCGATGGAATGTTCACCGATATGAAATTTGAGATTAATTTCGAAATAAGTATTGTTGGGTTTGCTTGGAAACATCATTGGGTGTTGTTCCCATTAATTGGAAACATCAAGAGGAGTTGAAAACTTATAGTAATTTGAAGTGATTTCGAGCAGAATTTGAGTTAAATTTCAGAAGAGGCTCGAGGAAGAAGAAGAACCTGTGAAGCTCCATTGATAGGATTCATTAGATTCCCTCATAACTTATACATGTATCAGTTATGCGGGTTTCTAAATTGCAAACCAAAATAACGTAGTAATTTTATACATGGGTAACTTACCTCCTAATCAGCTACCAAACTTTTATTGATTGGCTTGTAGTTGAGTATTCTTATTTAAGTACTGATATTGTTTTAATCTTGGTCATGTGACTTTCTATGAATTCAATATCGATAGTGGCCAATGGTTATTCATTTTCTCTTAACACAATTGCATTTTTATTTGTATGTTGTGTAGTATAAGTGTGAGATTTAGCAAACCCTTTTAGTTTTTAAAGAACTCTTAAATTTATTCGAGAAAGAGTTGCTCATGTTACTTTCTATGAATTCAATATCGATAATAGCAAATGGGTTTCTATTTTCTCTTTAAAAGATTGCATCGTTAATTTTATGTTTGTGTAGTATAACTGTATAAGTGTGAGATTTAGCAAGACCTTTTAGTTTCTAGAGAACTCTTAAATTTATTCTAGAAAGAGCTGTTCATGTTACTTTGTACGAATTCAATATCAGTGATAGCCAATGGGTATTTATTTTCTCTTTTAAAAAATTGAATCTTTAATTTTTATGTTTGTGTAGTGTTAAGTGTGAGATTTAGCACACCATTTAGTAGTTTTCAAAGAACTCTTAAATTAATTCTAAAAAATGATAAATGATTGTATTTGAATTAAATGAGTTGGAATATTAGATGGGAATTAGTTTGGGATTCAGTGTAGTTTTATTGATTGAATTGTATTTGAGTATTCTTATTTGAGTACTGATATTGTTATGATCTTTATTTGTATGTTTGTGTAGGATTAAGTGTGAGATTTATCAAATCTTTATAGTTTTTAAATAACTGTTAACTTAATTCGAGAAAGAGCTTTCTCATGTTACTTTCTACGAATTCAATATCGATGATAGCCAATGGGTATATTAATTTTTCTCTTACAAAATTGCATCTTTATTTGTATTTTTTTTTTTTTTTTTTGTGTGTGTGGGAAGTGTGAGATTTAGCAAACCTTTTAAAAATGATAAATTATTGTATTTGAATTAAGTGAGTCGCACTGCTGCTCATGTTACCTTCTACGAATTCATTATCGATAATAGCCAACGGGTATTGAATTTTTCTCTTTAAAAAAATTGAATCTTTATATTTGTATGTTTGTGTAATATAAGTGTGAGATTGCCAAAACCATGCTCGTGTTACATTAGACGAATTCAATATTGATAAAATAGCCAATGGGTATATTCATTTTTTTCTTAAAAATATTGCATCTTTATTAATATTTTTTTTGTGTAGTATAAGTGTGAGATTTAGCAAAACCTTGCTCATGTTACTTTCTATGAATTCGATATTGATAATTGCCAATGGGTATTCTTTTCTCTCAAAAAGATTGCATCTTTATTTGTAAGTTTGCGTAGGATTAAGTGTGAGATTAGAAAAACCTTGTAGTTTGTTAAAGAACTCTTAAATTTATTCGAGAAAGAGATACATTATTTAGTATTTGAATTAAACGAGTTAGAATATTAGATGGCAACTAGTTTGTTCATTGACTTGTATTTCAGTAATCTTATTTGTGTACCGGTATTGCTTTAATCTTGCTCATGTTGCTTTTTATGAATTCAATATTGATAACAGCCAGTGGTATTGAATTTTTTTTTTTTTTTTTTTTTAAATAATGCATCTTTGTTATTTGTATGTTTGTGTAGTATAAGTGTGAGATTTAGCAAACCTGTAAAGGGGTCTGTTTAGTAGCTGGTTAGAGTTATGCAGGTATTACCGTATTAGTAATAAATGGATTAGTTATAAGGGAATCTATGTATTATTTTATGCAGGTTTTAGTTATTCCTGTATTGGTTATTCCACCGTATTAATTTTAGTTGTTAAAGAACTCTTTAATCAATTCAAGAAAAAGATAAAATTATTGTATTTGAATTAAATTAGTTCGAATATAAAATGGCAACTAGTTTTGTATCGAGTGTAGTTTATTGATATTGTTTGAGAATATTGATTGACTTGTATTTGAGTACTAATATTGTGTTAATCTTGCTCATGTTACTTTGTAAAAATTCAATATCGATAATAGCCAATGGGTGTATTCATTTTTATGTTTTAAAGAATTGCATCGTTGTTATTTGTATGTTTTTGGTGTACTATAAGTGTGACATTTAGCAAAACCTTTTCGTTCTTATAGTACCTTTATATTAATTCGAGAAAATAGATAATTTATGATATTAGGATAAGTGTAGTTTTATTGATTGGCTTGTATGTGGGTATATTCTTATTTGAGTACTGATATTGTTGAAGAAATCTGAAAAGTAGTGGGTCGTATACACAAAATATATACCAGAAACTAGTGATCGATATTCTTTATCAGTTTCTTATCATGATGAATTTACATGATAAGTTTATGCCGATTAAGCTAGAATCGCTGGTGGAGGTTCAATTATTCTATCATACAATACATGTGATCTAGTAGATCTTTTATACAACTTATACTTGCTCCACTCACATATGTGAAACATCAAGTATTAGGCGTCCACTATCCTTCTAACTAACTAACTAACTTTCTCTCTCCTTCTAACTAACTTGTAGTTGAGCCACATTTGCTACCACGTGTGTGGAGGGTGAGAAAACATCTAACACACCAAGCTTGATAAGAGTGAGCAATGTTGAGTTGTCCAAGTCCTTTTGTAAGCAAGTCGGCCAAGTTGAACTTTTGTGTTGACATAAGTAGGCTGAATGAGGCCACTTTTGATTTTTTCCCTCACAAAGTGAATATTTCTATGTCTATATGCTTGGTCCTCTCATGAAATATGGGATTACCGCAATTTGAATTGCTCGTTTTTGTCGGTTATGTAGTAACAACAGTGTCACTACCGTCCTCATTTAATTCCCTCAATACCCCCATAAAGATGACTTCAATCGCCCCCCATTTGCTCCTATAAAAATATTGCACCTCAACTTCTGGCCGATCGTTTGTCGTTTTTTTGGATTTCTAAGAAATTAATGACTCTCCTAGCTTGATCACATATCCCGTGATCGATCTTCTTGTGTTAGGGCGTGATGCCCAATTCAATGATTGTAAGTTGTGTATTTTGAATTCATTTAATCTCCTACTGAGCCTTGATGTATCTAACCAAACCTCAAGGTCGCTTATGCATCAAAAGTGACAACTTTGGTTGTTGCATGAATTCAATACCGGACGCAAAGCTAATGTGGCCTTGTAATGGTCGTATACAATTCACTCTTCCAATAAGCCTTTCTTAAGTGGTACAAAGGGTCATTTTTGCCTCATGTTCATCATGCAGTAACCGTTGTCGTGTTACATTAGCTTTAAAGCGGGGTGTTGGCAGGTTTAGAACCACTTAGTCCAAAGATCCCGAAATTTAAGTGCATACTTCCTTTGATTTAGCAAGATCCGGATATGGTTGGATTCGAGCACCTCAATGCCAAGAAAGAACTTCGAGGTCTCCAAGATCCTTCATTTTAAAGTTTTGGTTCAATGAAGCCTTTGCCTCCTTTTTCTCTAGCCAATGGGTTTCTATGAGTAAATCTCTCATATATGTGATGATTGCAATAGCTCGTTAATTTTGGTAAATAATGAGTGATCATAAGCACTGTAGTATAATCTGACTCAAGCAAAGGTCTCCGTGAGTTTAAGGTTCCATTGTCTTGATGCTTGTTTCAAACCATAGAGTGACTTACGCTTGCATACATACTCCCCATAGGTTACTCCGGAAACCCCGAGGCAAGTCCATATAGACCTCTTCATCCAAATCTCCTTGAAGAAAGGCATTATTGACATCCATTTGAAACAAGGGCCAAGAGTTAGACGGTGACCATCTTGGCTGTTTGGGGAAAAAGTGTCATGATAGTCAAGACCCTATTGGTTGTACCCTTTGGCAACCAATCGTGCCTTATACCTTTCAACATCACCATTGGCCTTGTATTTAATCTTATAAACCCATTTAGAACCTATAGTTGTGGAAGAGAAGTGTGATTCGTTCTAATGCATCCACCTCGCTGCATGGCATCAACCCAATGTTGATGTTGAGAAGCATCCTTGAAAGTAGTTGGTTCTATGGTTGAAGGAATAGCACATAAGAATTTTTGAATAGGATAGGCTATATGCCATTGAATTAAATGTGGGAGTGATGTAGTCACTATGCCATATTGGCGGCTTGATGGGATGTTTTTCTTGGATTTGGTAAGGATTCTTGAAGAGTAGGTGGAGAAGGTGGTTGTGGTGGGATAGGAAGAGTGGGGAGTCGGTATGGTATGGTGGGCGGTGTCAACACCTTGAAGTGAGATATGCGGGAAAGGAATAGGAGATGAGTACCTTCAGTAGAGGTATGTCATCGAATAGAGGTGCGAGGAGTAGAGGGATCAAGACGCATAAGTCGTGAGGGTGTGAAGATGTCACGGTATGACAGAAGAAACATGTCATCACAGGTTCTTAGTTTGTTGAAGGGAAACGATTCTCTAAATGTAACATGATGAAAAAGGAGTTAGTATGAAGATCAAATAACCTATAACCTTTTTGTGTCTCCGAATATCCCATGAAATACCGTTTGGCTCTTGGGGCAAATTTGGGCGATCTAGGTAATTCGTTGCAAATGCTAAGCAACCAAAAACTCTCAAATGATCTATGTTTGCTACTTTGTTATAGAGTAGTTCATATGGTGATTTACCCTTTTGTGTGGTAGTTTGTTAATGAGATAGATTTAGCCCCGACACATTCTCCCAAAATCTAATAGGTATGGATGCTTGGAACTTTAAGGCCCTAGCTATCTCTAGAATGTGTCTATGTTTCCTTTCTACCACCCCATTCTGTTGGGGTGTGTATGCACTTTTCTCGATGAATGATACCGAAGAAGTGAACAATTCCTTGCATTGAGAGTTAAGGAATTCGTTCCATTATAAAATTCATGGTTTGAACCTTGGTATTAACCGTGTATGGATCATAATAAGGAAATTCTTCAACACAACCAACACTTCTAGTTTTATATTGAATCAAATTCGAGACCAAGTGCTTATAGTCATCCACAATTGTAACAAAATACGCTTTTTATCATAAGTTTGTTTCGTATGGACCCCAGAGACATCTAAATGAAGCAATTGGAAAGTATGATCACTAGTTAGTTTCTGCTAGTTTGCTTAGCTAAAGGGCAAATTTGACATAATGTGGAGTGCCAAAATTTACTTGATTCCTTAGTGAATGAATATGCCGCATTGCCTTTTCGATGGATGACCAAGTCCGAGATGCCACAGTCAAGAGAACCTACATCCTTTATGGCCGCACCAATAGTTATTCGCATTCTTCATGTTAAAGACCATTGGATGCTCTACCAATCCCCAACACCTTGCCATTGTAAAGACCGCATCACAAAGAAATCGTGGAAGAAACTAATGCCGCACAATAGTTCCCTCGGTTAACTTTATTCTCTTAAAAAGTTAAATTTGAAATCTTTATGAAGTATATTTGTCAATTGATGAGTTCCCATTAGCAAACAATTTCCGTATTTGCTATGTGTGTCCTTTTTCCGGTTGGCAATTGAATTGTGTTGTTAATTTGATTCTTTAAACCTTTTAGGTCATGTAATAAGAAAAAGAGGTTACATGATGTGTAGCTCCCGAGTCTACAATCCACTCATAATCATCCTTAGACATTAGTGATATGCTACCGCCATGTTTGCCATGCATTCATTTCCTCCCTTTGAATTGTGCAACAGCTTGCTTCAGCCGAGCATGCTTCATCGCAAGGTAGTTTCCTTGTCCATGATCACCTTGCCTACATTATTAGCATATTTTGAAGTTGCTTCCTCCCGAGTGATGGTTACGATTATTGAAGTGTGGTCCGAAACCTTCTTCCTCCTCCTTGATTGTATGTGTTTGAACTTGTCCGGCTTGTCTTTTTTTTTACTCTTGAAGTCAATGGATATCCATAGCCTATAACGGTCCTTTGTCGATGTTTGTTTGGTAAGGCTGTCCTCCTTTTCTTCCTTTCAAATCGTCCTCCTTTGTATTGTTGTCCTCTACTTGCCAATAAGGTTAATCCCTCATTGTTTAAAAAATTTCCTTTGACTTTCCTCTTGAACCACTATAGAGTATGCTTGATTCACGGTTGGTGTATTTGTTTTGAGCAAGATGTCACTTCTCACATGAGCAAAAGTCTCATTCAACCCCATTAGGAACATCACCCTCTTTGTTGTAAATGCTCAACATAGGCCTTAGATTCTTCACACTCACATAGTGGTGATGCTACCAAGACATCTAGTTCATCCCATAGATCACAATCTTTGAGAAGTAATCATATCGAATCTGTTCCTTGTCTAAGAGTAGCCACTCTCGTAACGCTTGATATATTCTAGTAAGGTTAGACTTATCAAACCTCTCCTTGAAGTTTTCCCAAACACGTTTAGCATTAGATGCATAGACAATGGTTGTTACCAATCGTGGATCACGGTGCTACTTATCCATGAGTACTACGGCATTGCATCTTTCCCACCGATCCGCTAATTCACCTTTGTAAGCACTTTTTACACATGTTCCATCTACGAAGCCAAGTTTGTTTTTCACCAACAAAGCTAGTTTCATTGATCTACTCCAGAGTGCATAATTCTCTGTCCGTGAGTTTAAATCCTATCGCACCACACCCGGTGTATCCGAGGCTTGCATGTATAGAGGGTGATTGTGTTCGAGTTCCAAGAATGTTTTTGGTGCTGCTTTTGTAATCATTTCGGTGTACCTTCAACACGTTGGTGGTGCCATTGAGCTGAATTTACAGTTTGCTTTGATCTATTTGTTTCGAAAACTTTTGATTCTTCAATTTCACCTATTAATGGTGATTTTCAGCTTCTTCGACATGCAAAGTGATGGCGAATCTTCAATGCCGCCGTCCCAATCTAGTTTGCTCCGATACCATGAAAAGTAGTGGGTCGTATACACAAAATATACACCAGAAACTAGTGATCGATATTCCTTAGTTTCTTATCATGATGAATTTACATGATAAGCTTATGCGATTGAGTAGCTAGAATAGTGGTAGAGGTTCAATTATTCTATCATACAATACATGTGATCTAGTAGATCTTTTATACAACTTATACTTGCTCCACTCACATATGTACAGCTGTACTTAGGCCTCCACTATCCTTCTAACTAACTAACTAACTTTCTCTCTCCTTCTAACTAACTTGTAGTTGAGCCACACTACTGCTACCACGTGCACATTCCTGCCTTTTAATAAAATCCTCATCACTGCTGCTCATGTTACTTTATATGAATTCAATATCGATAATAGCCAATGGGTATATTCACTTTTCTCCTTAAAAATATTGCATCTTAATTTGGTTTTTTTTTTTTTTTTTTTTTTTTTTTGTAGGATTAAGTGTGAGAAAAAGATAGATTATTGTATTTGAATTAAATGAGTCGGAATATTACTGATTGATTTGTATTTGAGTACTGGTACTGTTTTAATCTTGCTCATGTTACTTTCTATGAATTCAATATCGATAATAGCCAATGGGTATTCATTTTCTCTTAATAGTAGTGCATCTTTATTTGTATGTTTGTGTAGCATAAGTGAGATTGGCATACCTTTATAGTTCTTAAAGAACTCTTAAATTTATTTGAGAAAATGAGAAATTATTGTATTTGAATTAAATGAGTCGGAAATTAGATGGCAGCTAGTTTGGGATTGACTGTAGTTTTATTGATTGACTTGTATTTGAGAACTGATAATTTAATCTTGCTCATGTTACTTTGTACAATAGCCCATGGGTTTTAGTTTTCTCTTTAAAAAATTGCATCTTTATTGGTATGTTTGTGTAGTGTAAGTGTGAGATTTAGCACACCTTTTAGTAGTTTTTAAAGAACTCTCGAATGAATTCAGAAAATATAAATTATTCTATTTGACTAATGAGTCGGAATATTAGATAGCAACCAGATTGAGCATTTTTATTTGAGAACTGATTATTGTTTTAATCTTTTTATGCAGAGTCGAAAGGATGTGGAAGGATCCCTGTTTGTTGTAAAGAGGTGGATATTTTGGTTTCTAGACTTGCTGTTTTTTGGCATTTCTTTTCCTGACCCTTTTCAGGGTTTTGATTAAATTGGCAACCTTTGAGGTGTATTTCTGTTTTTTAGCGGAAAGGTTTTAGATATAATATGGTCAAAACTTGTATGTCACAGGGACAAGTGTGAATTTTATAGAAGCTGCATTTTGAAGAAGTAATTTGCCTTGGTAGTCAAATCATTTACTAATAGTGGAATTAAGATGAGCATAGTATAGCAAATTTAATATACAGGATTCCTATAGCCGACCCCATCTAGCTTTGGATTGAGACTAATAGCCTGGTTGGCCAAGCTTTTTGGAAGCCAAAAGTGCTTATTTTTTTCCTTAAAAAAGGCCTTATTTTAGAAAGTTGAGGTGTTTGGTCAAGCTTTTATAGAAAAAATAAGTGTGTTTGAGCAGTAGCAAATGTTGTTTTTCAGAAGCTAAAAATAGTAGCTTTTTCGCTAAAGTACTTTTGGAACATTGGCCAAGCACAAAATATTTTTCTAATATTGGGAAAAGTGCTTTTCAAATTAATTAGCCAAACACAAGTTGCTACTCTCCAAAAGTACCTTTTTTGTAAGACATTTCTAACAGAAAGCACTTTTCAATATAAGCAGATTTTGGATGCTTGGCCAAACAGGCTATAAGTTGATTGATTGATTGGAAGTTTCTAGATTTAATGCATTATTCATCTACCTCAGTTGATTTGAATGGTATGGCTCTATGAGATATTGATTATTTCTTTGGCGGGTGTTACAGGAATGCTCAACCTCGGTTTCAGTTCATTGTTATGAACCGTAGAAATACAGGTTAGTTATTTGTTTTCTGTTTTAAAAATTTCTGCTTGGACTGTATCCTTCGCAGAACTTTTGTAAGGTTCTTTGATGCTTTAGGTTCTCCATTATACTTATCTAGATGTTTTTCATTTTGCGCTGGACTAGGGAAATAGACAGTCTCACCTTTGTTTGTGTGTTTGTTTTCCTTTTCCCTGTGAAAAAAAGTGCACAAAGTAGTAGCTCATGCATGACTTACTTTTTGACTCTTTTAGAGTCAATGGGGACTTAGTTAAGACAGAGCACAATGGAAGCGGAGAATCTACGTTGGTGATACCAACTAGTTAGGATTAAGACTTAATTGATACTGTTACGCTTTAACTTTAGGAATGGTGTTTGCTAGGGGTCTTTTTTGGTTAGGAGCTTGTGTATTTATGTCGGTATAGGTGTAAGAGTTGAATTTTTCTAGTTTCAGGAAACTCCTAGTATTGGAATGATGTAGACCTGAATAGAGCGGAATGGAAACAAAGGATTCATATACTTGACTCAACTAATATAGGATCGAAGCGTAGTTAATTGATTGACTGAATCGGTTTAAGTGAATTAGAATATATTTTACAGAAGCGAGGGAGATAACTATTTCAATTTATAGAAGTTGTGCCAAACATTTTGGGATGTCACAGAATACCATATGGATCAATTTTTTTTTTAAGGCAAATAAAATAATACTTTCATTCTTCTTAAGAATTTTTATAATGGAGACACATATCTTGTCCTATCTCTCACGTTTAGAACATGATAGGCGATTGGCTCAATATCAAGTCTTGAATTGTTTGAGTTCTTTCTCTCTTCACTTGATAGTTAACTTAAATATGAAGAATATTTGATAAACCCCTTTTTGAAGTTAGTCGGATTTCAGCACCGATTTAAAAGAATGCTTACAAAAGGGAAAAGGGAGAAAAAGAAAAGTGATTTCTCTTGGGTAAAATTAAACGCTAAAAGTCACTTATCTGAACTTTTTATTTTGCAAGAAAATTTTAAGGATGGAACAAGAAAATAAGAAAACGGAGGAAATGGCCTAACGTAAAGAGTTTGTTAGCTTACAAAAAGTACAAAGAATGTTGGAAGCTCACTTCTGGAGCAGGTGAGGAAATAAAATTCTGATTTAAGGAGAATTTTTCCTGTACATTGATTTAGGCTCTCCCCTAAAGCATCAGGTAAGTAAGTCATCTCTCTTAAGGATATTAACCATATCTCTAGTCAAGAATGAACCTGTATTTTGAGATGGTAACTAAAGTGTTTAGTCATGTCAGAAAGTTACTCGATTCCTTTAATTTTAATGTGAAATACATATATTCTGTCAGATGAACTAAAAAACTGTATAATTATAAGTAGTCTTTTTATATGGTCATGTGCCAAGATTGCTAGAGAGACATGAGAGGTTTATTGATTCCAAAGCCCCCTTTTTCCCTTGCTACTTATGGCTGTGGAGTTTGGAGTTCAGAGTTCATCTCTAAGTTTTTAGTATACAGATTGTGGTTATTCTATTTGCAAATGACTCTGTCTGGTATTCAAACAGTTGTCTCCAATTCTTTCTCCACTGAATGTACTTGTCAAAAAGGAAACAAAACACTATCTCCATTCTCCAGTTCATATGATATAATTGGACACTTTGAGGTTATAGAGTAGGACATTCAGAAAGCTAAATGCCTTACGTAACCACTATTTGGCTGGAAAAGAATAAGAGATGTTTTGAAGATAAAAAAGGGCATATTTCTTTTGTAAAATAGGTGCCTCCAGAATTAATTGTTTTGGTGTAGGAGAAAAATGGCAGAGAACCTATTTCAGTTTTCAGATTTTCTGAGTTGTTTTTGGGATGTAACTTGAACAGCTATGCTGTAACTTTGTATTCTTGAAGTACCTCCTCAGTATTAAAATAATGAAATTAGCTTACCTTATCAAAAAAACTTAAGTGGCATCAAAAGTCTGTTTTTACCTTTATAAATGTAGTGTTTCAGACTTAAATAAAGATAGTCACATGAATTCCATGTTCCTCGTAAGTTGGTACAAAAAGTTGAGAATTTGCTTTCTGTATGAGCATGTAAGTTCAGTTCTTTCGTGTTAAAGATATGACTTTATTCGTTCAAGCAGATAATTTGGTGGAGGATCTCTTGGGAGATTTTGAGTTCGAGCTCCAGATCCCATATTTATTATATCGAAATTCTTCCCAAGAAGTAAATGGGATATGGTTTTATAATTCACGTGAATGTGAAGAAGCTGCAAATCTCTTTAACAGGTGACCTTTGGAATCTCTTTTTCTCTCCATAAATCATTCTTTTCCCGTCTCGGCATTTACAAACACCCCCCTCCCTGTTCTTTGTGTGTGTGTGTGTGTATTTAGTTCTCCCCACTATCCATTGAAATAATAATTAGATTTGCATAATGTGGAATTTTGAGGACTCAATTTGCTTATGGAATCATTATTTTGGAGTATGTGCTTGTAATCTGATTAATCCATGATTATGGAAGTAGAATTCACTAGTTCTGCTGCCTATAGGTTGGACTCCTCTAGAACCTCAGTCCATAACATAAAAAACTGTTGTAACGATTAGCAGAATGTTATGTTTAGCTTGAGGATGTTCTCCTTTTTATTTCCAAAACACCCGAACTGTTCTACTCTGGCTCGGGATGTTCTTTTACCTTCCGGAACACCTCCAACTCCTCTCTTTCCATACTACCTACTATATACAAGCTGAAATGGTTCCCTAGATCTTCATCTCATCTTTTCAAATAAGTTTCTCATAGAGCTATTGAGAAGTTGAGCATATGTTTTTTATGACTTGAAACTTTTAGGCAGATGCATCTTTAGGGTAAAAAGTTGTAGAGATTCAAGCTTGTATCGGTGCAAAACTACTTCTTCACTGCTTCGCTATCTATTTATCACCTTAATGAGAAGGGAACGGATCAGACAAGTACCCTTTTTTGGTTGTTCGGTGCAATGATTGCCATGTCAATCTTCTCCTGCCTTTTCTAGTTAACATTATTTAGTATGCCTGATAATCTGTTTTGATATTTACTTGTGATCAGGATACTGAGTGCTTATTCTAAGGTGCCTACAAAGTTCAAATTACCTTCAAACAAGAGGTATTTCAGTTCATATTTATAAAGATCAAAATATGTTTATTGATAAAAATGATAGATTCTCTTCGAATGTTAATGCATTTAATTATAAATAGTTTGGCGTTGATTTACGTCTCAGATATAGTAGTTTAGCTTGGCACTTAAAAATAAAATTTTTGGTCTTCCCTCTGTTTGCTAGAATCTTGAACTGCAGTGTGACTGAGAGAAAGCATAATAAATTTAAATCGATGCCATCCTAAAGAACCTGGTCAATGAGACACTGTTTGAATTTTCAGGGGTCGAACAGTTGAGTTAGAAATACTGTTAAAAATTATAGTAGTTGCTCATAGATATGATCAAAATCTAAGTGCGCAGAATGATTTTGACAGCGGAATTGTTAAATAAGAAAGTTATCAGTGTCACCTGACGTGAGCAGGATAATGTTGGTATTTGAGGTGAAAGTACGCTTTTAGTGAAATGTAAGTAGTGTTGAAAGGGCCTTTAAATTGTTGGGTCTTGTTTACTGTTTGAATAGGTTGGTTCTAGTCCTATGGGTGCTTTCTATATAAACCAACTTGCTCATGAAACTAAGCTATATGCATGGTGAAAGTGACTACAAAAAAATGAGACATTATGTTGTGACAAGTGAAAGCTTTTAGTTGCAAGCAAGCTGCAAGATTTTTAGAGAGGTGAATAGTTTGGTGGGTTGGATTACCTTTTTAACTATCTGCTCAAAATAATCCATGACTTAAAGCAAATTGCAATCGGTTGGTTTCTGAGAGAAACTTTTGGTTTTATGTAATTTTGGTACAGTGAATTTGAAGAGCTGGAAGCAGTTCCAAGCATGTCGGCAATTGATGGTCCCCTGGAGCCATCATCTACTACATCAAATACTGCAGATGTCCCAGATGATCGTTCCTTTGTGAATTTCTTCAGTGTATGGCCTTTCTTCCCTTCTGCTTTCTCTTCTTTTTTTTCCCGCATAATGTGGCTGTTATGCAGTGTTTATCTTACGGAAAATAGTGTCTCTTCCATATGTGAGTTCCTCTGCGAGATCTAAATATTTTCTATCATTAACCTTTGCTTTGGGATCATTAATTCTTATAATAGGCAGCCTTGCAAAAGTATTAGTGACACCTTTTACAAGATTATACAATATGTTAATTAACCATATGGTTATTTTTAAGAATTCTGATGTGACTTTTCAAAACATTACATAATCCATGGGGGACCAACTGAGGTTCCAAGAACATTTATAAGTTATCTAGCAAAACATTATGGGGGTGAGATGGCGTGGGGAGTGGGGGTTCGGGGGTGGTGGGGGTGGGATGGTCAAGGGGTGGGGGATGGGGGCGTCGGGTGAGTGGGGAGGAGACACTGAAAATGTCTCATTTAAGGTGACATTTTCTTCATTTAAGGAACTTGTTTTCCTAGAGAAAATGTTTTTTAAAAGATCTTGACCAACCAAACATGGGAAAATTGGGGAACATTTTCCAGATGATGTTTTCTTCCATACCAAACACACCCTAAGTGGAGATACTTCTAGACTAATACCATGTTACTATGTTAGAGATGAAATTTTTTGTTTGTATGATGTTCTTGTTACACACATTATTAACGTGACTGAATTATTTAGCATTTCATTTTGCAGAATGCTATGAGAATTGGGAGTGGTCCCAATGCTGCAGTTCAGGGACAGTCGTACGACTCATCTGCAGTAGTCCTACCTCCTCCTCGTCCTCCTGCTGCTGTACCTCCCTCTTCAGCACCATCTCCTTCTCTTTCTACATCTTCCACTTTGATGCCTACCCTTGCTGATGCTCCTGAACCAGATACCAAAAGGTCTTCAAATCTAGTGAAGCCATCATCATTCTTTGGTCCTCCTCCTTCCTCTTCTCCACTGATACCACCTGTTTCTTCATCTGTGCCTACTGCTCCTCCACTTCATCCCCCTGGGAATCTACAACGCCCTTACGGAGCTCCTTTGCTTCAACCATTTCCTCCTCCCAATCCGCCCCCATCTCTCACTCCTACCCCAAACAACGGACCTGTTATTAACAGAGATAAAGTGCGTGAGGCACTTGTGATGCTTGTTCAAGTAAGCGTTTTGAATTCGGTAGTTACTTTGCTATTTGAACTTTTTTTTATGGGTCTAAAGTTTTAGAAATTTGCAGTCAATTGCGTTTGATCTAATATTGAAAATATATATTTTCAAAGAAAAGAGGCGCTGAGGGTGTGTATTTAGAAGGACAAAAAAAAAAAAAGAAGAGAACTTCCACATTATGAACATTACTAAGAGTATTCAAGTAAGAAGAGAGAGAGAGAGAGAGAGAGAGAGAGAGAGAGTTTGCAAACAATTGCTTTTCAGACTTTCTGTTGGATGTTGGACCTGGTTTTTGGTTGCTTCTCTCATTCCTCTGGGACCTAATTTTTTATCTGCCAGTTATCCTAAATGCTTTTCCATCGGGAAACATAAGGACGTTTATAGTTTCAAAATTAAGTACCTTACTTTCTGAAGGACCGAATGTTTTATCTGAAGGGGAATTTCTCAAACTCCAAAAATAATTTTAATCGTTCTTCCGTCAAATCCTTGGATGAGATATCTAAAAGTTCCAAAAACCCCAAATCTCTTCCCCATCCATTTCAGCACCCGCCGCTTTCTGCCCTTTCCAACTCCCCCTAATTGTTTCCAATCTGTAGTCATTTCTTTCCTCTCTTTTCCATCTTGACCTCCACAGATCTTCTCTTCCTCTGATGAGAGCTCCCACTCGAATTTCACTTCCTCATAGGGATGGCAATAGGGCGGGGCGGGGCGAGGCGGGGCTGGTGAAGCCTTGCCCTGCCATGAATTCAACCTGCCCTGCCCTGCCCTGCCTCATTTAACAATTTTTCTGTTTTCCACCCTACCCTGCCCTGCCCTATTTAGCCCCGCCCTGTTTAGCTTACAACAACAAGAAGTCATGGCTGTTTTAGGAATTTTCTATAAACTCTTTTCTTATTTTGAACTATTACCTTTTTATGTGTTCACTCTGTTCAGGAGCTTCTCCGTTCGAGGAACCACCAAATGGGTTTTTGGTTTTGAATTTGTAGCTTCAATTATATGTTTTAGGAAGGATCTGTAATGTATGTTTATATAAACTACAAAAATTAGAAGGATGATATGCTCAAAAGTTACCAGGGAAAAAGAACGTCAAAGTTAGATGTGAACATGACAATGAAAAAAATTATTATGTGCATGCTACTATCCTAGGAGAAATATATTTTGAAGTATATTATCTGAATAAGAAAAGTACAAAATACTGTAAAGTAAAAAATACAGTGCGGGGTCGTTGTAGAAGAAGCTACAGAAAGCTGCACACGCAAGTGGAAAAAAAAGTTTCAGTTGTTTTTGAGTTTGAGCTAAAACCTTGCCCTGCCCTGCCCTAACCCATTTATTTCTCTGAAAATATGCTTTGACCCGCCATGCTCTGCTCTGCCATGTTTAAGTGTGGCCCTGCCCTGCCTTATTAAGGGATTGCCCTGCCCTCCTTCCTCATATTGTGACTGCTTGGGCCACTGTTCAGTTGGTCGTAACCACAAAATACCTTCCTCATATTGGGGTTGCTGACTCAGCATCATCACTGCTTTCCTTAGTTCTGTCAGTTAAAGTTGAAAGAGATCTGTCCTTTGCCTTCCAGTGCTGCTGAAAGGGAAAGAGTTTTCATCAGCAAATTCCTTCCCTACTTTCTGCTGCAATTTTTCTCTGACCTCAGCTTACTTACCTACCCCACTAACTTCTCGCAACTTAAAAATTGGTGAATTGTGAGGTTTTGAGCATTGTCCGGCCGACAGTGGCTGCTTGTCTATAGGGACTGTGATCTCTTCAACATCATTCCATCAGAAAAAATTCTTCAAGAGTCATGTGGGTTATCTTATAATTGAAGGGTTGTTTTGGAATGGCAAATCTATTTTCTGCATCAATGTGGCTTAGTTTTGGGACATCCTGGAGAGGGAAGTTTGACAAAAAGCTGGAATACAACAACACAACAACATACCCAGTGTAATCTCACAAGGGGGGTCTGGGGAGGGTAGGATGTATGCAGACCTTACCTCTACCTTTACAGGGTAGAGAGGCTGTTTCCGATAGACCCTCAGCTCAAAAAAGAAATGTAACGACAAAAAAAGAAGGAAAAAAAAAAAAAAAAGACTGGAATAGTCTGAGTAAAAAGGCTGCCCGGTGCGTGAAGCATCCCGCATTCATGCAGAGTTCGCATCCCTAGGGGGTGTAATGGAGGCATTGACACAAGTATCAGTAACTGATTCCTTGGCTCAAACCCGTGACCTATAGGTCACACAGAGACTAACTTTATCTCCAAGGCTCCCCTTCGGAATAGTGTGAGTAGCACCAATAGCTTTTGTGAGTAGCACCAGCGGATTCATGAAAAGCTTTTGATAGTCAGTTATGGGTTCATATCTACTATAAAAAAAAAAAAAGCACTCTTGTATGGGAACCGTCACTAGCTTTGCTGATGGAAGTATGCTTCCTCATTTCTTATGGTTAGTCTTGGAACCATTACCTTTTGAGCTGTCTAGTTAATGAGTCAGTATGATACCAACCAATATTGATCCAAAGTATGCCTGCTAGTTTGGGTGGGGTTACAAGGCTAAAATTTCCACCCCTGGATTGTCACTTTAGGACTAGAAGGTTCAGACCATTTTCTATTCTAGAAGGATGAGTATATATATTAGACAGAAGGAAATAAGTGTTTCCTAAATTGAAAGAAGACGAGAAGAGCTATTTAAATAGAAAGAAAATAGGATGTCAAGACAAACTTTGAAGCTATACAACAGTATAGAGACTATAGACTAAAGCTGCCCAAGCACTGTAGTTCATTGATATTTATTTCAACTTTTCGCCTATATAACATGCACCTTTCTTGAAAAAAGGGGTACCTTGTCACCAACCGAACTCAAAGATTTTGTAGGAGAGTTATTAGAAGTTGGCTGGAAAATATAAGTTTGCCAAATAATATCACTGGAAAATACGAGTCCAGACAATGCGTAAAAACTAATAGCGAGTTTGAGATTCAGGGACAAAGTTAAATAGGGACTTGCCAAGGCTATATGGACTTCAATTTCTTGCTTTTCTGGAGCCTAACTCACAATTCATCGGTTTTAGTTTGTTGATGTAGCTAGTTGATTAGCTGGACAGTTTTTGATTACTCATGTCTTGACATTTTTCACTTTTATCGATTTTTTGCCCAATTTTCCCTTTGGTATCTCTTTATGCATCTGATTTTTGTCTCTATTCCCATAACAGGATGACCAATTCATTGACATGGTATACCGCGCTATTTTGAATGCTCATCATACATGATAAATAGAGGAACCTTTGCGCTTCACTTGATAAAATCTCATTAAGTAGTGTTACTGGCAGAAAGATTGAATCAAGTTTATCTCTGTTGGGTTCCTGCTGTTTATAGTCTGTGAGACTTACTTTGTATAGTATTTTAGGCCTGTTAGTGTTACTAGTTTAGATTTGGTATATGTTACCTTATATACAATGTTTGTGGTTTTTTCCATCCATGTGCTTTGTGTTCATTAAGCAATAAACAATCATGTGAAAGCTGGTGGGAAAATATTGTACTTGCATTTTCAGACTGGATCAAGAATCTGGTACAGTAGAGAGCAATGGTATTATTATTGTTTGGGAGACAAAATAGTCTTCAGTTCATCAATGATCTTTTCGAATAGTTTTTCGCGATAAAATTGTCCTCCGTTCACTTTTATTTGGTCACGATGGATTTTGTACTCCCCTAAAAAATAATAAATT
>NC_081351.1:14796553-14808454 GCF_029784015.1 Lycium ferocissimum
TCCTTTCGACTCTGCATAAAAGATTAAAACAATAATCAGTTCTCAAATAAAAATACTCAATCCGGTTGCTATCTAATATTCTGACTCATTAGTCAAATAGAATAATTTATATTTTCTGAATTCATTTGAGAGTTCTTTAAAAACTACTAAAAGGTGTGCTAAATCTCACACTGACATTACACAAACATACAAATAAAGATGCAATTTTTTAAAGAGAAAACTAAAATCCATGGGCTATTATTGATATTGTATTTGTACAAAGTAACATGAGCAAGATTAAAACATCAGTTCTCAAATACAAGTCAATCCCAAACTAGCTGCAATCTAATTTCCGACTCATTTAATTCAAATCGAAATTAAGATGCAATTTTTTTAAGGAGAAAAGTGAATATACCCATTGGCTATTATCGATATTGAATTCATATAAAGTAACATGAGCAGCAGTGATGAGGATTTCTTCAGCAATATCAGTAACATGAGCAGCAGTGATGAGGATTTCTTCAGCAATATCAGTAACATGAGCAGCAGTGATGAGGATTTCTTCAGCAATCAATAGAACTACACTTATCCTAATATCATAAATTATCTATTTTCTCGAATTAATTTAAAGGTACTATAAAAACGAAAAGGTTTTGCTAAATGTCACACTTGTACTACACCAAAAACACACAAATAACAGCGATGCAATTCTTTAAAACATAATACAAACAGCTATTATCGATGTTGAATTTTTACAAAGTAACACGAGCAAGATTAATACAATATTAGTACTCAAATACAAGTCAATCAATATTCTCAAACAATATCAATAAACTACACTCGATACCAAACTAGGTGCCATTTTATATTCGAACTAATTTAATTCAAATAAAATAATTTTATCTTTTTCTCGAATTAATTAAAGAGTTCTTTAACAACTAAAATTAATACGGTGGAATAACCAATACAGGAATAACTAAACCCTGCATAAAATAATACATAGATCCCCTCATAACTAATCCATTTATTACTAATACGGTAATACCTGCATAACTCTAACCAGCTACCAAACGACCCCTTTAAAGGTTTGCTAAATCTCACATTTATACTCCCTCCGTCCCGAAAAGATTGTCCTCTTTTGACTTGGCACAAAGTTTAAGAAATAAAGGAAGACTCTTGAAATGTGTGGTCCAAAACAAGCCTTAGATATTTGTGTGGCTGTAAATCATCTCATAAAGTTAAATTGCTTCTAAATATAGAAAGGGGACAATCTTTTTGGAACAGACTAAAAAGAAAAGGAGGACAATCTTATTGGGACAGCGGGAGTATTACACAAACATACAAATAACAAAGATGCATTATTTTTAAAAAAAGAAAAATTCAATACACATTGGCTATTGTCAATATTGAATTCATAAAAAGCAACATGAGCAAGAAAAAAGCCAATACCAGTACTCAAATAAGATTACTGAAATACAAGTCAATAAGCAAACTAGTTGCCATCTAATATTCTGACTCGTTTAATTCAAATACTAAATAATGTATCTTTTTCTTGAATAAATTTAAAGTTCTTTAACAAACTACAAGGTTTTTCTAATCTCACACTTAATCCTACGCAAACATACAAATAAAGATGCAATCTTTTTAAGAGAAAAAATACCCATTGGCAATTATCAATATTGAATTCATAGAAAGTAACATGAGCAAGGTTTTGCTAAATCTCACACTTATACTACACACACACACAAAAAAAAAAAAAAAAAAAAAAAAAAAAAGACAAATAAAGATGCAATATTTTTAAGAGAAAAATGAATATACCCATTAGCTATTTTATCAAATATTGAATTCGTCTAATGTAACATGAGCATGGTTTTGGCAATCTCACACTTATATTACACAAACATACAAATATAAAGATTCAATTTTTTTAAAGAGAAAAATTCAATACCCATTGGCTATTATCGATAATGAATTCGTAGAAGGTAACATGAGCAGCAGTGAGCATGATTTCTTCAACAATATCAGTACTCAAATACAAATCAATCAATAAAACTACACTCAATCCCAAACTAATTCCCATCTAATATTCCGACTCACTTAATTCAAATATAATAATTTATCATTTTTAAAAGGTTTGCTAAATCTCACACTTATCCCACACCAAAAAATATATATATATACAAATAAAGATGCAATTTTGTAAGAGAAAAATTAATATACCCATTGGCTATCATCGATATTGAATTCGTAGAAAGTAACATGAGAAGCTCTTTCTCGAATTAATTTGCTCTCTCTGTCCCAAAAAGATTATCCTCCTTTCCTTTTTTGCATTATTCCAAAAAGATTGTCGAACACTATATTTAGAAACAATTTAACTTTATGAGATGATTTTACGTACTTTTTTTTTTTTTAAATATCTAAGAACTTTATTTTGGACCACACATTTCAAAAGTCTTACTTTATTTTTTAAACTTTATGCCAAGTCAAAAGAGGACAATTTTTTTGGGACGGAGGGACAGTTATTTAAAAACTATAAAGATTTGATAAATCTCACACTTAATCCTACACAAACATACAAATAAAGATCATAACAATATCAATACTCAAATAAGAATATTCAAATACAATTAAATCAATAAAACTACACTCTATCCCAAACTACTTGCCATCTAATATTCCTACTCATTTAATTCAAATACAATCATTTTATATTTTTCTCACACTTAATCCTACACAAAAAAAAAACATACAAATAACAAAGATGAAATTAATTTTAAAGGGAAAAGTGAATATACCCATTGGCTATTATCGATATTGAATTCGTATAAAGTAACATGAGCAGCAGTGATGAGTATTTCTTCAACAAATGGATCGATTCGTTGAAGAACTGTTAAATTAAGGAGTTTTGTGCTGTTTTGGTCCAAATTTGGCATTAATTTACCGTTTTGAGACATTATACCTCTTTCTATATTTGAAACCCTACAAATTGGGGCTTTTGCTCTATATAATGTGTTACTGAAGGAGAAGATGGCTCAATTTGCCAAAATAACCTTTGTTTTGGACCACTATGTATATTTTTAAACTTTTTGCAAATATGACCTCTAAGCACTTCCAAGGAGAAGTAAGAAAATAAAAATAGAAAATAAAAATTATGCAAGGATTAGTACGTTTAGCCACAAATACCAAACATTTTTTAGGACTTTATTTGGAATTTTGAAGTTGGAGATGAAGATGGAGTTGTGTTTGGTTGTTTGAATGTACTGAAAGTGAAAATAGGTTTTTTGGTGTTTTTCAAATTTCAAATACAACTTCAAGTTGTATTTGGAAATTTCATAGTCAAATGTTGATTTTTAAATAAAGTGAAGAAGTTTTTTCGGAAAAAAGTGAAAAATTCTCGTGGCCAAACGGGTTCTTAGTTTTCGACAACTTTAACTTAGGCGTCGTTTGGTAATCGGTTAGAATTATGCAGGTATTAATAATATAGAGATTAGTTATAAGAAAATCTTGTATTATTTTATGCAGGAATTAGTTATTTCATTATATTCCGCATAAACTGATACACAGAGAGTATTTCACTGAACAAGTAGGTGCTTCTAAATTTGAAATCCTAGAAATGCTCCAAATTGGGGGCTTTGTTGTATATAGTCTTTGTGACTGGGAGATTGCCGATGGAAGAAGACACTTGTATTTTCATATTTTCTAATTTATTTTCATTTGTATGGCTGAATGTGCTAAACAGCCTTTTTAGAGACTATTATGTATATTTTTTATCCATATTTTAAAGGCAAGAAATCATAGATGGGACCCGAACATCTTGATTTTCCATTAGACCCCATTAAAATGTTATTATCCGAACCCCCGAACATAAGATAAAATGTGTCATTTGAACCCCTCGTGCCAACTGGGCATACGCGTGAAGCTCACTTGCTGTGACATGAAAAAATAGACCAGTGACATGGAGCCATGTCATGTTACCTGTTTTTTTAAAAAAAAAATAAGCCATGTCAACAAAAACAATTAATTTTAACAAAAACTCTATTTAAATAATTAAAAAAAATTGAAAAACCCAACCCATCCTCTCCGATAGCCCACCCGCCGTTGCCACTGCCGCCGCTTTATTTTTTAAAATTTTTAATCATTAAAAATTAATTTTAACAAAAACTATATTTTAAAATCTATTTAAATAATTAAAAAAATTGAAAAACCCAACCCATCCTCTCCGATAGCCCCCTTCACCGTGCCCACCACACACCCCCCCCCCGCTTCAAAATCTATTTAAATAGCGTTTTTGTTAAAATTAATTTTTAATGATTAAAAAGTTTAAAAAAGAAAGCGGCGCGCGGCGGCGGAGGAGGGGCGGAGGAGGAGGAGGGAGCTGCGGAAGGGCGGCGGCGGCGGTGAAGTGGGCTATCGGAGAGGATGGGTTGGGTTTTTCAAATTTTTTAATTATTTAAATAGATTTTAAAATAGAGTTTTTGTTAAAATTAATTTTTAATGATTAAAAATTCAAAAAAAGAAAAAAAAATTGGTCTCTCACGCTACGATTAAAGCCGAGCTTCACGCGTGTGCCGGTCGGCACGAGGGGGTTCAAATGGCACAGTTTATCTTATGTTCAGGGGTTCAGATGGTCAACATTTCAGTTGGGGGGTCTAGATGGAAAATTAGGACAAGTTCAGGGGTCCATCTATGACTTTGGCCTATTTTAAATAAAATTTACAAATACAACTTAAGTGCTTCACATAAGAAGAATGAAATTGCACGGTTTGACCTTCAAATGGAATGGTCTTTAATTTTCGGGAAAGAATGTCGTTGTCACCGGAAAATAAAATAATTACCCATTCATACCCCTCTTACTTTCATGCCCCTAAAACTATTTACCCAAAAAACCCCCAAAATTTTGATACCAATATGGTAGATAAATATCTTTGAGATGGTATCATGTTCATCGATGCACAATTCATTTTGTATTGCTGAATTTGCCAAATAGCCTTTTTAAGACATCACTATGTATATTTTGTCCATATTTTAAATAAAATTTGCAAGTATAACCTAGACAAGTATATCTCATGGGTTGGGATGTTACCTGAAATTATCTCGTCCCAGGATAAAATAATTCTGGAACCAAATAATACTCAGTATCAAATGCAGGATAAAACAATCTCATGAAATATCTCGAAATTATTATTTTTATCTCACCAACCAAACGACTTTAACTATTGAAAAGTATTTCACATGGGAAAAAGGAGGAAAGGGCCAAAATTGCCACTTGACTATCGATAATTGGCCAATTTTACTTTCTATTTGCAAATGGCCTGGAATATGCCCCTCCATTTAATAGAATGGGTCATATCTGCCCTTAGGCATGTTAGTTTTTAAGGATAGATATCGTCCATTTTATTAATTGGGGTGCGTGGGGGCGCGCGGGGGGCGGGGGTGGTTGGTCGCACATTTGAGATCATTTACAAACCGAGCGTTAAGTTGGCCCATTTGTGAGGGCAATTTTGATCATTTTTCCTAGGAAGATTAAAAAACTATGCTCCGGGTTCTTGACAAACTTTAGCTTAGTGGTCTAAAGTTGGGTCACTTTTTTCATATGTATTTTAGTTTTTTTTATAATTTTAGCTCTCTTTTTTTTTATCCAGGTGTCGATATCGCGTAACCCGATTAAATTTGAATTTTGCATCATAGGGTCCATTTTGGGCAACACCCCCATTGATCTTAAGTTTAACCCAATTACTTATGCAGTAGGTAACTGATTCATATCTGATATCTTTAAATTAGTTAATTATATGTCAATTTTAATATCACCACCATATTCACGGAACGGAACTCCAAATAACATGTTAATGACGAAAGTTCAGAAATTCATAAAAAAATAAGATTTTCAAAATAATTTGTATTAAGGAGATTATTTTTCAACATGTTCTGATGATGGCTACACGTTTGGTTTAGCATTTTATTATTTTTCTAATTTCTAAATTATACTCCAACTTCAAGATGTGAAAATCTTCTACAACCACTGGTCTGAAATTCAAAATTATAGCAACTAATTTTTTAATCAGTGATCTAAAGTTCAAAACTAATTGCAATAGGAATGAGGGAAGCTCCAATAGAAAAATATTGAAAAGGAAAAATGCTTCGAAGATGCTTTAGATCAGTGATCTGAAGGTTTAAATTGTTGCAATTGAATTTTATACTAAACCTGTCAAACGGGACAGACGGCCCTATTTTAGAAGGATGGGACGGGACCTAAAAAAGGGAGGCCCGAGGGTGGATTGAGATTGGGAGGCCAGGCCTAAGGGGGATTTTGTGTGGGTGTGGGTGGGGGGGGTGTGGGTGGGGGCAACCGTCCCATTATATAGGGGAACGGTATGGGATGGGTCAGGGACTTTTTTAAAATTTATTTAAATATTTAAATCCTAAATAGACACAAAATTAATATAAAAAAAAAAACGTCAAACTTAAATTGATAACATTGCAAATTCAAAGATACAAACTTAAATGGTTAATACATTGCAAATCTAAAATTCAAAAATAGAAACTTAAACGGCTAACATAAAAAAAAAGTTCAAAACATACAAAATAAACGGGTAACATTGATGGAGATAAAGTTTATCTTTGTGCTTCTTTTTTTTCCAAGTGCCTTGCTAAAGAACCGGTACCCCCATAATTCGGTGCTCCGTGCTTATGGTAATATATTCTTTTGCAAAAGAGAGAATACATAATTACCCCCGAAGTAGGACCTTTTTTCCAGAGACACTTAAACTTTACGGGGGTCCTATTATCTCCCCCCCCCCCCCACCCCACAACCCCCAAGCAACTTTGAATTGATATAATTACCTTCTTTTTGGTCTACTGGACATAGAGAGTGCATACACTTTCTTAAAGATAGTGAGGAACCCAAAAAACAACTGCAATTTTATTTTATAAGTTTTTTTTTATAAAATGTATTTTTCTACTTTTCTTGTTATTTTGTCTTTTTCTTATTATGTTTTTCTCCTCCTCTTCCTCGTCCTCCTTCTTCTTTATAAACCCGTAGCCATCTCCGCCAGACACCGCCTCCCCGCCCTCCCCCCCCCCCCCCCAAACTTCCAATGCCATTATTCCATAACTCCATCCACCTTCTTTTACTACTACCGCTTCAACTCTTTCTTCAATCCAAAAAATTATTAAACAATTCCTCTTACATTTCAAAGGATTCTAAAAAATCCATTAGATCAAACAAAAAGAAATTCTCCATTTCTAATTTCAGGCCATTATTATCGGATTTATGCTTTTAGTACACGAGCAGCAAAATACAACTACTTCAAGCTTCTTCCTTTCGCTGATTTTGAGAGTATATATTTGGGCAATAAAACTGTGGAGTAACTCCATATACAGTGCTAAATATTAGGTAATGAAAATTTTGTGGAGAAGTTTATCTTGTTTCTCTTCTCTCTTTTTTTCGGATGTTTCTTGGTTGAAGTATTGGGGGCGGGGGGTGCAGAATAAAGAAGCAGAAGAAGAAGAAAGAAAGAATATGAGGGGAGAGGTTAACTGAAGAAGAAGAAGAAGTATGTGTTGGGTTGGGAGTGGGAGGGGATGACGAAGTCAAAAAGTTAGAAAGAGAAAGAGAAAAGACAAAAGATATAAACAAAAATGAAAAACGAAAAGAACATGTAATTTTAATTAAATTAACACGTGTCAAGCAAGGATTAGTGCGTGTTTAACACCTACTTGTTTAAAATTGGGTTGGACCCAGACGAAAAAGGAGGTAATTATATCGTTTCAAAGTTGTTTATGGGCATAATAGGACCCCCCATAAAGTTCAAGTGTAGTTTGAAAAAAAGATCCTACTTTAGGGAGGTAATTGTGTATTCTCTCAAATTGACATTTAACATGTTCTTCATCTACTCGCTGTAAATAGTTCTACACCCAAGATGTTCCTCTGTGAGGAGGAGGATTTTCCATGGAAGTTGGAAATAGAATAGTTGAGTTTTTAAATTTAGACAGAGAGAGAATTGTGTGAAGAATGAAGAAGGATGGAGGGGTATTTATAATTTAAAAATAAGGTCATAGTGTAGTTTAATAAACTTAGGAGTAAAATAAAGTTGGCAACGACTAATTTTTTGAATTTTAAATGTATAGTTTTTTAAAATTTTGCCATAGATATTTTTTAATAAACTGCAAACTTAATAAGACATTGGAAATCTTTAGTATTTATATTTTTTATAACTTCTTTAATTGTAAATTAATATTAAAATTTATTTTTTGTAATTTATAACTTTAAAGCATTTAAGTTTATTTAGCAACAGCCAGGTATCAGAGCATTTAAGCTCTGATACCGCTTGATAAGAATCTAATTACTTGAATAAAACAAGAAAATAATGCGGAAGCTAGAATACGAATATTAAGTATGGAATTTAAAGATATGCTAAGAACCTTAATTTATCTTATTATTCTAAATTAGCGGATTAAAGCTAATTATGATACTAATAGAGTCAATTCAAGAATTTATAAGTTCAAAAAACTAACCGTTGCTAAATAAGTTTAAATGCTTTAAAGTTATAAATCATACAAAAATAAATTTTAATATTAAGTTATTCGAACTTATAACGGCTAGTTTTTTTTTTTTTTAACTTACAACTGCTAGTTTTTTGAACTTATAAGTTAATATTAAATATAATTTCTTATTACTTATGAAAATTATAAAGACTTGCATTTTTTTAGTATTTAATAAAAAAAATCAAGTTAGAACTATGAAGTCAGTACAATTCTTAATAAAATTCAAGGCTAAAGTATGTACCTTTATTTAATATAACTTTCAAATTTTATATACAAATACAAGAAGAGCACCTAATCTACGTTGCCACCTTCTAGGAAAAGTTCTATTTGCACTAGGTCTCTAAGTAGCTAATTATAAATTATCATACTAAAGCATGTACATGTCTATATAGAATTTTTCTAATCTTTATATCGCTTCCGTTGGAGTAATATTTGGAATTGGAATTGATGCTTGACGTTCCATAAGTTTCACGTTGTCGTCGCTATTAGTGGTGAGTACCTCATTGTATTCTTCTTCTTCTTCTTGTGGATTAATTTTGGTAGATCAAAATTTCTTCTTCTGTGTTGATCCAATCTATGAATAAGACGAAAATCTTTAAGGTGTCTTCTGCTAATGAATGGTTGTGGACTGCGAGTTGAAATCTTGTCGCGCTAAAAACTGTGTCCGAAGCTACTGATGATGCTTGAATACCATGTACATCTCGAGCCATTTTTGCTAGTAATGGAAATAACTTGCCACGCTCCCTCCACCATGATAAAAGTTGATCCTTACCTTCCTCGTCCATAATAGATTCAAATCCCCGATAAAGATAAGCATTAAGGTCATTTTCATTTTGATTAGAACCAATACCAATGTACTCCTCATCCATTTCATCGTCTATTCCAGACTTCGATTTTGGCGGAGGACGTACAATTTCATTTCTTTCCATAATTGTATATCGATCAAGCATTAGTCTACCACTAGAATATATGCTACTTTTACACTGTACTAGAGTTGGAAGTTCATTTTCTTTAATAGCTAAATTCTCATAAATTTTCTCAACAAGTCCTTTGACACCTTTTAATTTCAAAGATTTGTTAAATTAACTTCGGGAATAGGAAAAAAATACTTTTTAAATTTCACAATCATTTCGACAATGGCTTCCTCACATCATTCTATTTTTTTTATACTTTGCAAATTGTTTTGTAAGTTCACAAATGTACCATAACATTTGAGTAATAGTAGGATAATATATACCGGAAAACTATTCCGTTGCAACATAATTTTTTTTAAAACCTTATTTCGCTCATAAATTTCTTCCCAATCTTGATCTCCTACTTGATCAGCGGAGTCATAATTATCCGCATTAAATACCATCTGAAGGGGCTTTCGATATTCATTAGCAACTTGTATCATTTTGTAAAAAAAATTCCACCTAGGACAAACTTCTTTTGGAACTTTTCTAACTGACATTTGTTCATCAACACAAAATTGTTTTTACATATGAATTCTTCTAGTCTTTTGAGCGATAAAACGTATTGACAAACATATCGTACTTTAACACAACTGCGTAAAAATAAATCAAAACTATCTTTTGCAACTTGTTACACCTCGCATTTTGCACTATCGGATATTTCGAGACAATGGTGGAACATTTAGGGCGAGGTTATTTTTCGGTTTCGTCGTAATGCGTAAGTCGTTGAAAAATGTTATTAGTGTGGAAATATTGAGAAAGACGAGGGCAAAAAGGAAATTTGCAAAAGGGCATTATGGTAATTTTGTGAAAAGGCTAGGGGGCAAAATGGTCTTTTTACAATGCCCCAGAAAAGTCTTGCAAAAGGCCATGTGGCCAAAATAAAAGGGAGGAAAGAAAAAGAATTAAGTCATCTTTTGGAAAAGGATGAAGAAAATTCTAGAAATTAAGAGGAAAAAAAAGAAGAAAATCTAGAGAAGGGAGGGTATGTGCCCTCACATGCTTGCCTTATATATATATATATGCTTGTCATCTTTTAAATGAAGAGAAGGGGAAAGAAAGAAAGAAAGCAAGACAAGAAAAAAAAATGGAGAAGCTCGGCTAAGGGGGCTGGCCGAAACCAGCCCCTCCAATTTGATCCCGCAAAATTTGTTTCTTTATGTTTTCATGCTAAGCGGAAGGCCCTCGTCGACGTGGAATAATTGTTGGAAGAAGGAAATCACTCGTCTTGCAAAAAGCAAGTCTAGCCGAGAAAGGAAAGAAGTGAAAGGAAAGGTATGATTCAATTGTCTTGTACATGTTTTATGGATGTTTTGGATGTGTTATGATGCATGAAAATGGATGAATATCATGAAAGATTGTATGTTGGTGTGTGTGGCGTGAGTGAGGGTGTTGGTACACAAGGAATGCATTGAATTTAACTAGTATTCTAGTTGTTGTTACGGATGATTTATATATGTTGTGATGTACAAAAAATGAATGAAGTTCATGAAATACATGCATATTGGTATGTTAAGACCTGGCCGTGTATGTGTGTGTGTTGTATAGAAATGTCGAACCAATGTTTATTTAGTGTTTTGGTTGTGGTTGAAACGTGTTGAAACTAATGAAAATCATGAAATCCTACATGTTGATATTAGTAGTGTGGGCCGCGTTTTGGGCGTACTCGTGGTGGAACCAAGGTTACCTAGCGCTTTGGTTGTCGTCGTTATAAAATTTACGTAGGTAAAACGAAGTTTAATGATCCCGTGTTGAAGTTGAATCCGTGCGGGCGATTTGGAAGGTATTCGGGTGACTTGGGCATTGTTCGGGATGTTTGAAATATTGTATAAATTGTTCAAGGTGTTCTTGAATCGTGTTTGAACGGCCTCGAAAAATATTTGGATATATGATCATTGGTATTAATTTGAATGTATGGTGTTTGTTTGAATAAATGGAACATTGGCAAGTTGTGAAGAAAGGAATTGTTAGTGTTAAATGCATTTTTGGACCATTTATTAATGTTGCTATTATGATGGTTGATTTGATTGTTGATGGTTTGGCCGGGTCAAATTCCTTGATTTGTTGTTGTTGTTGATTCGGAGCTTCAGCCATATTCTCGGGGTTGGCACGCTATTTTAGGAGATGTTCCTAAATTTACAGAATATAAGCGAACGTGTTTGAAGGGTTAAGGCAAGTATGTGACAACAAATCTAATGAATGGACGGATCCTCCGAATGTAGATTAACAAGTCGACGGACGAGCGTAATCGGTTGGTCGCGACACGTATGTAAGGCTTACCTTTTTCTTTTATGGCATGTCTAGAACCGTTAAGTTGTGACATAATGTGTATTTGGGGAAAATCCGCTCTTGATCTCTCGAGTCCGTTTATGACTCGATTTATGTCATATGTCTTTATGTTAATATCATTAAGTTGTGTATGTTT
>NC_081351.1:14808554-14849134 GCF_029784015.1 Lycium ferocissimum
CCGATATACTCGTACGTCCGCTCCGATTGCGGGGTTTGTCCGGCACGTCCGCATGCCCTCTGTACCCGTCCGATTCTCTCACGATTTCGTCCGTTATGCTTCCGTACTTATGTTTACGATTAAGGTCCGTCGTTACGTCCGTATTCGCCGAGTACGATTACGGTTCTCGTTAGTCCTACTTCGTACTTTAGTTTTGATTATGTTTTGTTTATAATTTTTACGGCTTTACATACTCGGACATTTTCCGTGCGACCCCCTCGTTCTTCGGGGCCGCGTTTCATGCCGCGTTGTGTACCCACATACGAGTTGAAGATGTTCCGTATGATTGGCGAGCTCCAATTCCTTCTCCGGAGCACCGCCGAGTCCGAGTACGTACGTTGTGTCTTCCGGACGGTACTAGAGACTTTGCGAACGTGGTGTGGGTATAGTGTGTGTCGATTGTGTGAGCGGCTCCAAACCGATTTGTCAATTTGGGTTTGTAATAAAGTTTGTATAATTACAGATTATGTCAAGCTAGAAAGCTTTATTATGTATTTTATGACTAATCAGTTAGAGATTTGGAAAAAAAAATTTTACATGTGCGATAAAGGTCTGCGGGTTCGCTCGGCCTTAAATCGAGGTCGGGTGCCCATCACGTCCCTCGGAAATTGGGGCGTGACACAACTGAATTAAAAACATTGCATACACATGTAGTATGAAATTTTTTGGGTTGATCGGGAAAATTCTAGTAGCCAACATGTCAGCACACTTAGTCATGGAAGAAACGTTATCAAATGTGACAGTTAAAACTTTATCAAGAAGACCATATAAATGCAAAATGCCATGAACATTTGTACTTATATAACAACCTGTTTTTTTTTTTTTTCTCATCAACATATTTTTAACCAATAATATGTTTTTGCATATTCCAGCTATGATCAACCTAATGTGTTGTAATACATAAATAATCATTGTCATTAATACTGTGGCCTATAGTAGAAGTGATAGACACCCTACAATCTAAGTGGTAAAATACACAACATATATATACTGATAATAATCACCTTGAAATTTATAAATATCTGATCTAACAATGGATCTAGGAATACCTTAAAAAGCAGGCTTACATGTGTTTTGAATATAATGCACAAAATCGGGGTTAGAAGGAAAACTAAAGCTAAGCCATAGATCGCGATCATTTTAGCTAGTTCTTAGCTATATCTATCTTTGTTATACGGACTTGTTGTGACAGCGGGGTTAGAAAGACTTAACGTTTGTTGGACCATATTAGGATCCCCAGAAGATCCAGTAGGAGCGAGACTAGTAGCGCGCGGATCCGGGTCAAAGCCATCTTCTATTCTAGCTTGTAAATATGGCAGTCCAACACATTTTTTCAAGTGTCTAGCTAAACAACATGTCCCTCCTGCCCCTCTGCTGGATCCGTGTTTTAATCATTTTTTAAATTTGGTTTAAATGGCACAAGTTTTATCTTCACTACTAGTCATGAATTTCCATACAATACTAGTTCTAGGACATTTCACCTTAGTCTTACCCCGAGTAGGAGGTTTAGGGAGAAGACCAGCTCCAGACTGAAACTGAGTCTGAGTTGGAACTTTGGAAACGAGACTAGTAGGTGTATCATCTAATTCCTCTCCTTCTTCTTCTTCTTCTTCTCCCTCATCAAAATTTTCAAAATGTTCAAAATCAAAATTACCATAAGCTTTTTCTAATATTCCGTTATCGAATTGAACTTGGGGATTAATAGCATGAAAGCTGGGGGGGGGGGGGGGGAGGAGGGAGGGGTGGTTGTTAAATTCAGTTTCATCAGCATGAGTAAAATCTTCCTTATTTTTTTTAACTCTTATTTTAATTTTACTAGAACTATCACATTTAAGTCTACTACTAGTAGTACCTGTATCACTAAAATGGATAGTCATACCCGTAAATTTTTTAGGAGACATAGTTTTTAAAATATAATAAAATAAAGTATAAAAATTAATTGAAATAAAATTAATCAAAGAGGCAAATTAAATGCGAGAATTATTAAAGGGATGTAACGAGTGCACCAAATATCTACATAAAAGCATACGTAACCATAAGCCGTAAATAAACGTTGAAGCTTTAAAGTTGCTCCAAATATCGGCCAATTCACAAAAATAAAATTATAGGACTTGGAAGATTAGCAAATTATAGAGAGAGAAAATGAGAGAATTGTGTGAAAATGAATAAGGTTGGAGGGGTATTTATAGATTAGGAATCGGGTCAAAATGTAATTTAATAAAATTTGGGATTACCCAAAGGCTAGATTTTTTTTTTTTTTAAAAAAACATAATTAATTTCACTGAAACTGAGCGGGACTCGACCTGATCGGTCCCGGACCAAGGGCCCACCTCATCCCTACCCCCTAACCCCCTGTCCACATCCCCTCCCCTTAATCGGGATGGAACCAGGACGACTAGGCCCCCATGCCACCCATACTTTAGACCAGTGTTCTAAAGTTCAAAACTGCTATATTTAAACTTCAAATTAAATAACTAATCTTTAAGTAACTGTTGCACCTGAACTTCAGATTAATGTAGCACTAGTGGTTTGAAGTTTAATCTAATATTTGTACTAAACTTAAAATAGAAAAGCAAGGACTACAAGAAGTAGGAAAACAGTATCTAAACATTGGTTTCACTCATTACAACCCCACGACAAAAGTTTCAAAATCAATTCGTGCAACTGAAAAATCCAAAATTTAGGATCCTTTCAGATCTGTTTGTTGAAGGTTATAAAAGAGAGCTTCAACAAAGTAGAAGAATATGCGTCATGAGAAAAGTGGGGTTTGTCTTCAGATAACATTCCGTGGCAACGGTTTTTTTATTGTTTAAAGATGGATGTTTTTTAATTCTTGTTGGTGATTTTTGGTCCTTCACAGATTTTTTTTTAGTTTTATGATCTTTTTACAGGAGACCTTCATTTTTGTTTACATATAAGAGATCTGAAAAAACTACCTAATAGATCTGAAAAAGACATTTTCTTCTATTTAAATTGTAAGAGGCCAAGAGATCTTATTTTCATTTCTACACTATTTTGTGGGGAGAAATAGTTATTTGACCCTTTATAATTTTTTTTTTTTAGTTTTATTACCCTTTTACAAGAGATTTTCATTTTTACACATAAGAGATCTGAAAAAGTCTTTTTCTTCTATTCAAATTGTAAGAGGCCAAAAAATCTTATTTCCCATGGGATGGTTCTTTCCTTTTAAGATTAAGGGGACTCGGGGAGAAAAAAAAGGAAAGACAAGTCTTCTTTTAGAGAAATTCTGGTTAAGTTCCTCTGATGATGATGATGATGATGATTCTACCCATGAAAGTTTTTGGTAAGAGAGTGGAAATGTGAGGCATACATTGAATGTGCAATTAATTCTGAAAAAATGGAATTAAACATTAGAAGAGTCATTAGCCACTCAATGGGGAGAACTGGTTTTTGGCCCTTTTACACTTTTTTTTTTTTTTTAAGTTCTATGACCCTTTTACCAGAGATCTTTATTTTTTACACATAGGAGATCTGAAAAAAACACATAAGAGATCTGAAAAAGACATTTTCTTCTATTCAAATTGTAAGAGGCCAAGAAATCTCATTTCCACCTCAATTTAAGCGAGACACACATAATTTGTCATATCATCATGAAGCTAGGAGACACAATATTTTTCTAAGTAAAAGTGTTTAGATGGTCATTGTGAAAGTTGAAATGTCTAATTAACAAAAAAACGATGCCAAATTTAAAGAGCTATCTAGGTATTTATCCAAATTAAAAAGTATATATTAGGCCATATACATAAATAATCGCTCAAACTTGGCATAATTTGTGATCAGTTACACATAGGTAGAGCTGTCAATATGGGCTTGGCCCGTGAGGTCGGCCCAACCCAACCCTTCATTTAAGTAGGGTTGGGTTAGGATTTTTTTGGCCCATATAGAAGTGAGGCTCAAAAGCCTACCTCTTGGCGCGTACAGGGTTGGGGCGGGGGTAGAAAAGTTAATAATAAATTAATTAATTTTTTAAAAAATATAAGTAAATTAAACAAAAAGATAAAAAGTAATGATAAAAAAAGAATGTACTTACTACTAAGTAGTAAATTAGAAACTAGAGTAATATTTTTTAGTATTAGAATTTATATTATGTTTAATTTCTTTTGAACGTAATCTGAATTAGTGATCAAAAATAATAATTTATATTTGTTCTCTTAAATTTTTTTCTTCTATGATATGAATTTGCGCAAGAATGGTGTGATAGAAGATTCTATTTCATATTGCAAAAGTTTCATGTTCAAATTGTACCAAAAATCACTTAGAAAATGCTATTTCGGAAGACGAAAAAACTTAAAAGGCGCCTTCCTAACCCTTTCTACCCGCTTAGGGCTGGGTTGGGCTACCATTTTGCAGGCCCTTCAATTAAAAGGGTCAGCCCGTCCTAGCTCATTTAATTCTTTGGCCCTTTAGGGCTGGGTAGGGTTGGGCTGGGCCAGCCCATATTGACACCTCTACACATAGGGGTGTCAAATGGTCGGGTTGGGCTGAAATTGGCCCAATTAAAATGGGCTGAGGTAATATATGAGTTGGGCTAACATTGATTCAAAAGTTACTTGGGCTGAAATGAGCGTAAAATGGGTTGGGTTATGACCCGCCTAACTTGACCCAGTTTTTTTGAAGGGTCCATTTTCTAGAAATACATTTTTCATGAAATTTTTTTAATCCTGAAAAATCTTTCGTGGAAAATACCTTTGAGAAAAATATTTTTCTTGAAAAATATTTTCTTTTCATATCAAACACAACACAAACTTATAAGATATATGATACAAGAAAAGTGTATAGATAAAAAAAAAAAATTAAAGTAAATCTCAAGTAATAAACCCAAATTTAAGTACATCTTAAAAGCGGGCTAGAATTGAGCTAAGTTGGAGATCACTTTAAAATGGGTTGTGTTGGGTTGGGCTAAAATCAACCCAATATGAAATTATCTTGAGCTCAACCCATAAAATTTTGGGAAAAGGGCAAAAATGGCCGACCGGTGACACTAATCCCACCCGATGGCCTAAGTTTCCCCAAACCCAATTTGTAGCCCAGCCAACCCATTTACCACCAAAAAAAGAAAAAGATCTTTTGTGGCGACTAAAGTCGCCGCTAAAAGTAGTAACTAAAAGTTCGTTGCAAAAAAAAAAGGACTTATTGTGGCAACTTTAGTCCCCACTAAAGGTCAAATATGTATAGAAAATGTATCGAAAATGTATCATACGTATAAAAATGTATCATTATTGTATAGAATATGTATCCCTACCGTACATGTATAGAAAATGTACCATAGGTTTGTATCATTATTGTGTAATTTGTGTATAATAAATGTATCATCAATGTATACTCACTAATCATACATCTATTACACATTACTATGTACATTATACATTGATTATACACTAATGATTCACATATTATACATATTCTATACATAAGTATAGAAAATGTATCGTTGTTGTATAATTTATGTATAAACTGTACCATTCTTGTATATAAAGTATATCATACGTCTAGATAATGTATCATACATATACAATATATAAAATGTATCATTCTTATATAGAAAGTGTATATAGACTATATCATTCTTGTATAGAAAGTGTATCATACGTATAAAAAATGTATCATACATATACAGTACTGATACATATTCTATATAACATTGATTATATCCCAAAACATGTATAATATGTGTATAATAAATGTATAATCAACGTATACTTACAAATTATACATATATTATACATGTTTTGGGATATTTCTTAAAAGCTCAATCACTGTATAAGTATACACATATTATACATGTTTTGAAATATTTTTCGAAGGCTCAATATGAATTTGGTTCTTTAGTGGTGACTTTTTGATCTTTAGTTGCCACTAAAAAGTCTGATTTTTCTGTAGCAAGCCTTTAGTGATGACTCTTTTTAGTCGCCACAAAAAGTCTGATTTAAAAAAAAAAAATGTGTTTGGGCTTTTAATTTAAAAGGCTAGCGCGTGGGATTACTTTGGGCCGAAAGGCCAGTTCACGGTATTAGGCCCAAATGTGGGCCAAACGTGGGATTACTTTGGGCCAAAAGGGCATTGTGTGTTCTTTTCCCTAAAATTTTAGGTGAGTTGAGTCGGCCATTATCTTTTGGGCTATATTTGACCCCTAGTTACACACTTCAATTTTACTAGCATCATATAGACAACTCAACTAAGTAAGGATATGTCTCGTGTATACAGAAGTGTAGCATTGCATAAAGCGCTTTTGACACTCAATTTTAAGTGCCAAAATGACTTAAAATGAGCTGACATGACTTTTTTTCTTTTGAAATTCTTGTGACATAAATTCAACACATTTCTTCAGTCAACCATCAATCGATTGCACCACCACTATTCACATAATCATCGAATTCACCACGCACCACCATCGCAACTTCGTCGACATCATGAACAACCCAAAAAGTTATGCAACTTTGAGTAAGTTACACCACTTGCATATTCCACTCACCAAATCCATTCATCGGCATCTCTCCCACCAATTAAGCCTTATGTTTTCATCATTACTTCTTCCGGTCTACAATAAGTGTCTTTTTGACATTTTTATTTTGATCCAACATAAGTGTCGGTATCAATTATTTTCTTTCAAATTTACCCGATTTAGATAAGTGAATTTTTATGTAATCAAGAAACTATATAAATAGGTATCATTTAATTGAGGGTAGGTTTATCAAAATACCTATTTTTTCTTTCTTTCTAGAAGTTAGCATTTTTTAAGGGATATGCAAAGGACAAAAGAATACTTATTATGGATCGGAGGGAGTATTAGTTTGGGTGTGCACCAATACGGCTCAGGGGGGGGGGGGGTGAAAGTACACTTTTGGCGATCTAATATGAAGAGAAACCTTGAAAGAGTGAAAAAAAACTATTCTATAGAAATTCTAGATTATTTTATGTACTATATGGTAATCATAATAACTTTGGTATTTTGTGACATGACTAATTCTTATGCGGAAGCTATATCATTCTTTGGAGTGTTACAACATATATATTCACTATTTTCTTTCGCTATTAAGCGATGTAAAGTTTTAAAAGATATACCTAGCCTAACTTTTAAATCATCGTCACAAGCACGTCAAAAGAGTAGTACTAAAAGTACTAAAGTAATAAAATATCAAACTCCACAAATAAGAATGCTGTAGTGAAATTATTAGAGGTTACTGAGGATTCAAAAATGAAAAGTGAAGCTAATTATTTAGTAACATATGAGCTTGAAAATTTTGAGTTTTTATTGAGTATGACTATTTGGCATGATATATTGTTTATTGTCAATTCCGTTAGTAAAAATTTGCAATCAAAGAATATACATATGGATGTTGCCATAAATCAACTAAGAGGTTTGATTTCTTTTTAAAAAGAAATTAGAGAAGGGTTTGCAACTTTTATGATTTCTGCTAAGAAATTGCATTAGTAGAAGATTAGAAGTTAACTCTTGTTATTAATGATCATATCATCACTATCAACTGAGAAATCTAAGGTATTTAAAAGACTTTTTCGAATATGATCTTCATATGTGCTTTCCTAGTAGTTTCTGCTGTTTGTAACAGAGAGATAAATAAGGGTCAAGCATAGATATAATTCTGTGATAATTCGTTGCTAAATAAAATTAGCAAGGGATTATATTGTTTAGCTACAAAATTTATCGGTTGCTAATTTTTTTTTTTAGTAGTGTGTTAGCTACTTTCATCGCAAAAATTAATTGTTCTCCTCTTTGTTGTTGTCATTCTTACTATTTCTTGGATGGCCGAAGCAGGCGATCCAGATATCATGACCAACTTCATTGTTCCTGAAAATGGGACAGGAGACATAATAGATGAGAATATTTCTTCACCTTCACGGGTAGGGGTGTCAAATGGACAGGTTGAGTTGAAGTTGTGTAGGTTAAAATAAGTTGAGTTAATATATGGACGGGTCAATAAAAGTTAATTGGGCTAAAATGGGTTGACCGAAAACACTGATCATAACCTAATCCGCCCAATTCTTACTAAGTTTTAACGGGCCATTTGCACTTTTGTCCCTATTTTTTGTTGGTCTTTAATTTTTGTCCCTCAAGACATTTTTTTTTTTTGTTGGGCATAAGTTTATATTTTCTGATCATAATATTCCACAAATTTTGCCCCGCGCTTAAAGAAGCACTTATGCGCCCGCTAGGCTAAGTTTGATTTTGAAAAGTAAAAATTAAAGACCAGCCCATTTGAAGGGAAAAAAAAGAAGTAGAAACCTGCCCATTTGAAAGGCAAAAAGTAATGACCAACCCATTTGAAGGGCAAACGTGCAATTTCTTGGAGAACTTTCACAAGTACAACTTTTATAGAAGTAAATTATACAGACTACAACTACTTTCAATATTACATATTGTACAACTTATATGGTATACTTTAATAGCTATCAATCCACCCTCAATTATGACTATTCCCAAAATCTTGAATTAATAAATGGTAACATATTAAACGTAGTTACTCCTTTCTAATATCCCTCTCTCTCTCCAAGGCTATTGTGGGGCCACACTGTGTAGGAAAGAAAAGGCAAGTCTTTATTAATATACATTTTCTAATTTAAAAATGACCTTTATTATAAATACATTCTTTTCAAACTAAAAATTGTAGATATATAGGGAATATTTGCAAATAAATATCTATTATAAACCCTACTTAAAAAATAGTTCCCCCCCCCCCCCCCAAACAAAAAAAATCACATGCATAGGGTTGTTAGCTCATTTTGAATTTATTCTTTCCCCTCCTTTTGATTTTTATTCTTTTACTTTTCACTTTAATGCAATTATCTTTTTGTGACTAAAAGAAAATGTTGGAATTTTTTGAATGCATTACTGTTAAGAAAGTTCATGAATATTCATATTAATTCATAACTTTTATTCACACTTCAACGTGAAAATTATTCTTGTAACTTTTCTATCATCAAAAATAATATATGAAGTATATTGTAATATTATATACGGTTTATAATATCAAGCATATTGTATTAATGTATACATTATATAATATTAAGTATATTATACAACATATAACATTGCATAATATTAATTATTGTGCTATTGTATACATTATATAATATTAAGCATACTAGATGCAACATTTAATATTGATATACCAACTATTTTAATGAAATAAAATACATATATAAACACACACACACACATGTACAATAAAAAAAGTTATAAGAATATTTCTTTATGCTGAAGTAATGATTAATGTATGTTCATGCATTTTTCTTAATATTACTATATTCAAATAATTTCTTTTAGTCATAAAAAATAATTGCATCAAATGAAAACTAAACGAATAAAAATAAAGGGAAGGAAACGAAAAAGAATCTTTCCAAACGATTAGATGTCAGATTTAGAGGTCTATTAAAAATAGTATTCATCTAATTTTGTTTTATTTGGAAAAAGTTACATTAATTCTCTCATGTCCTCTCCATATTTGAAAGAAAGAGAAAGTAAAAAGTATATGCATTAATTGTAGTAACCTAAAAATGTGTTACAAAGACACTTAGAATCTAAAAAGTTGTAATCTATGTAAATAAATTGAAGTAAATTGTATTTGTGTAATTTTTTGAAAGTAGTTGTAATGTTTTTAAATAACTTTTCAAAAACTTGTATTCGTGTGACTTCCCCCAATTTCTTCAGTTTTAATTGCTTTGTTTGTTCTTTTATAAAATTTTAAGTACCTAATAATTATTATTTTTCTTTGTTATGACTATATATAACATACCAACTAAAAAGTATATAACATACCAACTAAAAAACTATCTTTTTAAATATACTTTAATAAGGTTTTTATGGGTTAATTTGGGCTATATATTAACTTAATTTGAGCTATAAATCAACCCAATTTTTAGATGGTTTGAACTAATAAATGACCCGGTCGGATTTCGTGGAGTAATTTTAACACCCCTAAGTACAATGTTGATTGGAAAAAATCGGCTACAACTGTTTCAGCATTTATAGCTCCAATACTGAAACTGTGTCGCTTCCAATAAGTTTGTTCCCTAATGGTGGTGATGATCAGATTCTGGCTGTCATTCAAGACTGATGTTGCTACCATTCAGAAGATCAAGGATGCTCTCTCATCCTAGACTACATATGATAAAGTTGATACTCTTCCTTAAGTCCTTATCCTTCAATTTTGGGTAATTTGTAATTTCTATCTCTAATGTATGCGCTCTTTTGTGACTTCAGTCTTTTCCTATATTTTTTAATAATTTGCACCATAATCTCTTTGCTTTATTATAAATCCATAGAAAAGTTACTTTCTTCAATAATTTACGAAGGGCAAAAGACTACAAGAGATCGTCTCAACTAATTCTTTCAAGAATCACATACCCTTTTTGCTTCATTGATCAAAAAATAGCTTCAGTAAGAATCAATTACATTACAACATAATACATGAAAACATAAAAAAGAATTCATACAAGAAAAACAGTACAACAATACTCAAAATTCAAATGCCAAAGAATCATTAAAGGACGAGTCTCCTTGACTCACTCCCTCCCACACCAAAGAAAAATTATACATTTAGCAAATAAGTTATCAAGAATAAATTATCATAAAACACTTGTTCTAATTGATGATCCCTAAAACGAATGGCTTCTTATTCACAGCCCTACATGATTTCCTCACTTCTCCTTGTGCATCAGTGAGTACTTCAACTCTACCCAATTTCACCATAGCCTCTCCAAACTTAGTATCAAAATCAGCCCCTTTGACAATATCTTTTGTCAATGGATCCAATGCTATTTGCTGATCAATTTGAAGAACCCCATTTCCCCTTTGAATTTGCTGAAAAAATGAGTTATCTACCAGAGATGGAGTCATCACATCAAGAGGAACAATGTTGTCAAAGGATGAACCTCTAGGACATTTCATTCTTAAACCAAACAATAGCCATTTGCTCATGGTTGGATCAGGACCACCTGTATTGTTGAAGTTGTATAACCTATCTTGGAAGAGTGAGCAGTGAGTAATTCCAACAGTGTGGCCACCTGGAATTGGCAACCACATATTAATTCTTTGAAAATAAAGAAGCAACTGTCAATAAAATTGAATGAAAATCATCAGAGGTCAGAGTTTAATCCAGTAGAATAAAAATACATTAGGTAATTTCTTCCAATCTGCCTAAGTCTTGGTGGTCAAAGTTACTTAGTGACACATTGATGGTTGGGAGGTAGCAGGTACTCACAGAGGCAGAACACCAATAGATTTACAGGTTTGATAGAACCCAGTAATTTTGGCTCAAACCCTGTATTTGTGTTTAACAATTCATTTAAACAAAAAGATTTGTGGTTCAGAAGCCATAAATTAAAAATTCTGGTTCCAACTCTGAATTCTCAATAAAACAATCAGGGTACATACAAGTTGACTTAAATACCACCGTTATGAAAAAAGATGCAGAAAAAGACGAAGCATTGAAGATTAAAGAACGTTAAAAAAAGAAAACATCTAAAGGTGTGGCCTAACAGCCACTAAAATGAGATGTAAATTACGGGAAACCGTGGTTCAAATCTTAGTAGAAATAAAGATACAAGGTCAATTTTTTCATTTATTTAAGATTTAGTGGATAGAGTTACTTGATATCCGCCCTGGTGAGAGGTAGTAAGTATGTGATAAAATAATTGAGATGTGTATAAATTAATCCGAATACCAACTTTATTAAATAAATGCAGAATAAAACGAAGGATTGTAATATGAAAAATTACCTAGAAGATAAACCATGTCTGTTGGGGTAAGCTTTTTGATGGCAAAAGTATTGATGGAATCTGCGACTGAAATGGAAGGACCAGGAAGATTCACATTTGATGCAAAGGAAACATTCCCATCCCTTCGTCCTGTTTCTACATTGTACCATTTTCCTCCACTCTGTCACATTTTATAACCAAAACTATATTAGGATACATGTCACAAGTTAAAATTTCAAATTATTTACTTTCTTTTCCAAATTATTTTATGAGATTTGTTGTAAACAGTTGTTATTATTACATATAAAAATATTATACACTATAAGTGTACTGATTTTGTAAAATCTTAGGAAGATAGAAAGTCTCAAATTAGGGTTTGCCCCGAATTTACTAGTATCTTCTTTGGATTTTATCATAGTTGTGTTTTACTTCAAAAAGGAAAATCAGGAAAATACTTTTGACATCTATAATTTGAGGATCTTTCCTTCACATAACAACATAATAGCATACACGATGTAGTTATTAAAAGAGTCTTCTTTATATGTGATTATTTTCTCGACAATTTTTATTCTTATAAAGCAACATTCCATTTTTAGTATACTTCTATTTATTGTTTGATTTATCATCATTCAAGCTATGAAATTGTTAGCTTCTGCATGACATCCCGCAGGTATTTTGATTCCAACAGGGCTGAAGTGATAATGAAGAAGATATAGATGAGTGTAATGATGAAATAAAATGTAGTTTACCAAGAGGACAGCATCTCTAGTTGCCATTGAAATAATGTCAGCACAAGAGACCAGGCCTTGGCATTCTGCTTCTAAAGCATCTTTAATAGCATCAATGAGTTCATATCCCCTGACACTTTTATTAGCGATTGCTTTTTTCTCACTGTTGCCTCCATCCAATAGAATTGATGCATCACAACCCTATTCGTCACGTACACAACAAAAACATTAGCCTATTCCAAGGTAATAGAAAAATTGTAGCACAAATATTTCACAAAGAGCAAAGGACTTCTTCTTTTTACCTATGTAAGCATGGCTGCTTGAGCACAATAAGAAAAGCCAACAGGAAACTATAGTTGGCAATTTTTAAAAATATTATACTATGTCGAAACTCATTGTCACAAAGAAATTTTCTCGGTGTTTAATTTTGCGAGACACTCTTTCTTTCCTGTCTATTTCAAAAAGAATGATAATATCTTTTTCTGCATTTAAAAACAATTTAAAACATTAAACTTTTCATTTTACCCTTAATAATGTGATTTTATAAGTACAAAAATGTCATTACATGCATGTTCAAAGCACATTCTAGTATGTTTTCTTTCTTCATTAAGCTTCGTGTCCAATCAAACAGCTTCACATAAAATGAGACGAAAAGGATAGTCATGAATATACTGATATGCTACTTTAAGATTCTGCATCCGCCTTTGGTATGGTAGTAAGCTAAAAGATGATGAAGAAGAAAGTGCAAAATTAAAATGCATATATAGGTAGTTTCTTACATGAACAAAGCAATCATGGAATTGCATACGAAGAAGAGCAGCTGCAATAGTCTTATCCTTTGTAAAAAACCATGTTTTTACAACCCTTCGAACAATACCTTCAACATCTGTCTGCCCACATTTTCCTTTGTAGAATCCAACTCTGAGTTCCCCATAACACTGGCCAGAAAATACGACCAAAAATAACACGACCACTAGTGCCTTTGCCTTCGACATTTTTAGCAATTTTTTTTTTTTTTTTTTTTTTTTTTGGGTTGCCTTTTCTCAAATTAATGTGGATGAAAGAAAACACATTTCTGATCCTATTTATATAATATTCTGGTAAGGATACGTACTAAGATATTGAAGCATGAAATCAAACTGTGCATGCTCTGCACGACCATTTCTAAGCGATTGTGATAACGTGCCTTCAAGTTCTTGAAGTAAAATGAATAGTATATTATAGTCGAAGAATGCCGCTTATGACTTAACATAGTATTATTAATACTCCTTCCATCCCAATTTATGAGGCACCATTTGAATTTCGAGAGTCAAACAATTTTTTCGTAGGCCTTTTAAATATTTTGAATTCTCAATTATTGTTACTTGTAATATTTTTTACTTCGTTTTCAAGAATGTAGATTATATTTCAAGTAACTTAAAGATTCCTTCTGCGAATTCACGATTAAAATTAAAAAACTAAGTTTGACGGTCGAAATCCGGAGAGTGTCACATCAATTGTGAGAGGATATATATGAGTAATAATAATAATTATAGAAAATACTATCATTGAAGAAAAGAAATCACAAGGAAGATACATGGATGCGCTTCCCATGTCAATTACTTGGAAAGACATGTAGTTTTATATTATTTTAATTAAGACTCCTATAATTTTTTTTTTTTATCATATCTATGATTTGATTCGTTTTCTGGTATTATTTACTTTGATGTACAGTATAATAGTGTCATCCGTTCTAAACCTTAGCTCCTCTCCTCTGATGCTCTTGCTGTCCACTACTTTTGGTTTTGCTTCTCTGTGACAAAAGAAATAAAATATTATGAGAATGGCTTGAAGAGAAGTCATTGAAATATAGGGGGTTAAATTTAAGAATAATTAACTCAATTAACAGCTCATATTAACTATAAACTCAAAATTAACCTATTTTTATTTTTGTAACTCGTTTTAAACAATTTCCACACCTTGTTTACTGTTTTTAGCCCATTTACTCTTCCCCTTACACATTACCTCCAGCTCACTTTTGGCTCTGCACCGTGCACATCTCTATTATCTGTATACTAATAAAGTGTTTTTCTTCTTCTTTTTCTTCTTCTTGTTTCTATTTCTATTTTGTAAGATTAAAAACCTGCAAATTTTGATATGCTTTCACACAATCGGGAGAATGTTTATTGTTGAATCTTCTCTTGAGTAGAGAACTTTTCATATTCCTATAAAATCGACTATAACTATGGATGGTGGGCCGTGTGAAAATTTTGCACAAAGCTAAGCATATGGGTTTTGCCTGTTCAATATGAAAGGAGGCTTTCATGGTCTACGTGAGGTGTTAATTTATTTATAATCAAAATACCTTTGAGTTCCAATTCGGATTGCTTTCGTTTGTTGGTCTACTTTATTTTTTTCTTTCTATTTTCTTGCTTTTTCTGGTGCATATTGAGTATAATTTGTGTATAATAAATGTATAATCAGTGTATAATGCATATACACTTATTATACGCATATTATGCAGTAATTATACATCAGTTATATATATTGCATATCAAGTGTATAATGGGTTCAAACTGATTTAGATGTTGATATTTTAGAGATCCTCTAAATCCAATTGTTTATCTTGGTTTTTTTTTTTGATAATTTTACAGTGGAGTTTCTGTTATTTTACACATTTTACTAAAATCAACTTAAATTTTGAAGAAAACAAAAAACTTGAGTCTTGGCTTCAATGGCAGAATGATTAAAGAACCAAAAACACTTGTTTTGGGGTGAGAAAGGAAAAAGGCTTCTAGAAAGAAAATAGAATGTATTTGGAGGAATTTAGCGTTAAATGAAGGCCCGTCACGGAGAGGTAAAACTTTGTGGCTATTTATTATTTACCAAAGTTTATGGCTATGCGAGTGTACATAAATATATTGGTAGCTATTTGTGTCTTTTTCCCTTAATTTAACATAGTCCCTATCGTTTTGTTCATTATAATAATAAAGTCACAAAACTACATTTTTGTCCATTAAAATGACTAGAGCAATTCGCACGATTGGCCCTATCTTGGGGTGGTCTTTAATTTTGCCCCTCAAATTGTTGGTCTTTAGTTTTTCCCCTTTAGCACTTTAAGTAATAAAAAAGTGCCTGAAAATACCTTTGACATTCTGAGTTCGAACCCTAGCAGATTAAAAAAAATAGTAATAATTTCGCAAGGTAAAGTCTTGTAACAAACTATCTTTTTTTTTATTGGAGTAAAGTTACATAGAAAGTATGCCTTGTCTGGCATAAATCTGTAGAAATTAATTTATCCTACAGAATAATGCCACAAGACTAGTTTCTATGTAAAGTATGTTGTATCCGGTATACTTCTGTCCGGGATAGCTCTGTAGGCTTCTCCATAAACACTTCACGATCCAATTCTCCATAAAGAAAAGCTTTCTTTACATCAAGCTGCCATAACTTTTAGTTCTTAGATGCTGTAATAGAAAAAATGGTTCTTATTGTTACCATTTTTGCAACTGGACTGAATGTTTCCTCATAATCCAGGCCATAACTTTGAGAGAAATCATGTGCGAACGCTGAGCTTTGTATTTATCGGCAACCCCATCTTAGTTTTTCTTCACGATAAACTCATTTGCAATGTGATAAGTTCACAATTCTCTGGTTTCGACACCAACTCTCACGTTTGATTGTTGTTCAAAGCGTCAATTTCTTCTTGCATAGCTGCTTCTGACTTTGGATGACCTTTGGGCTTTGGCTTCTTCAAAGCTCATTGGTTCCTCATCCAATCTCCTGTGAAGAAGCATGAAGTAACTAAGCAATTATTCAGTTGTACCTCATAATCTCTGAAGTAACTTGTTAATAGAAAATAGAATAGACAAGAATGTTATTTGCTTTTCACTGGAACTCTCCTTTCTCTCTACAATTGATACGCTGAGCGTATAAATACACAGAACAGTGACTTTTTTACTCCTAAAATAACTCTAATAACTTACTAAGAGTCCTATCTAAATCAACTAAAAATCTGATATCATTCCTAAAAAATAGGAATTTATTTGACTCAGCAAAATTAAACAAATGTAAGTAAAACAGTAAAAGGAAAACATGAAGATGCACTAATTTTTAACATTGTTGTTGTTGTTGTTGTTATTATTAAATTAATTATAATAGTAAATTTATTAAATGTGTGAAAATGGGGAGAAGAGCTTATCGACGATGAAAACAGAGGCTCATGTATGTATTAACATTGTCATGGATGTTGTGGTCTTGGTTTGGGGGAGATAGCATAGTGTCTTTTCTGGTTTTCCTTTTGTCGGATTTCGACTCATAACTTGGTTCAATGGTTGAATATTTATAGGGTCATTGCAGAACTTGGTTTGATTCTCGGCTTCCTTAGCTACAACAGACCCTACATTTTCATCTTCTTGAGTGAATAGTTTCAAATCAACTGATGAAGCACAACAATGACTGAAATAGGATATATACTGGGAATAATCCTCTTGGGTGTGCTAGTTGATACAATATCAAATGCAGAAAGAAACAAAAAGAAACTAAAAGATAAAAGGTAGACATAATAATGGAGATAATTGCAAGCAAAGGTTGTATTGATACAATATTGAAATGCAGCAACAAGGAACTAAGAACAATAAAGTAAAAGAATAGAAGGTAGACACAAGAGTTAGAATCAAAAGCAACCAAAAGCTATATTAAAGCTTAAGACCTCAGTTGAATTAACCAAAACAAACACGTAAACCTATGAAATGGACCTCAAGGGAATTGTACACAATCCCAAGCAACCCACTTTTCCAACATTCATATTCATCAAAATCTTCGCTAATGAAATAACAAGTGTAGTATTTATACTAACTAGGTTAAGAAGACTAATCTAGCTATTATAAAAATACCCTTAATGAAATAAGGGTCTTCCTTGGTCTTCTTTATGGATGATGACTTACATTTAAATACAAAATAGCCTCTTTTCATATATAGCCACCTTCTTCTCCACTTCGGCCTTGACATCCCTATCCGATCCCCATGCTCTTCTCCTTCAACTACTTGAGATTTTTTGTCTTCAAGTAGGTTGAATCCCTCAAATGCCCCCAAAGCTTGCTCCCAATTGTCCATCTTTGCACATATGTCTTGAAGGTCCTCAAGCTCCTTAGCTTGGGTTTGTGTGGAAAGCTTTGACGAAGCTCGGCTTGCATCACTAGTCGACGCCACTGATGCACAAATAAGTGAAAAAAACCCTAACATTGTTCCAATAAATATGAGAAAAGTAAGAAGACAAGCATATTACACCTTGCGAAATGTATAGAATATCAATGAGTAGATTTTAGCTCTAAGTTTAGAATTCACGATTTGAGAAAAACAATGGGTGGTGATAATGTAATCAGAAATGGTGGGTGAGATGGGAAAGGTAGGAGAGAAGTTACGGAGAGTGAGTGAAATATCAAGCAACTGTGTTGCGTCTAAAAGTTTGATATACATGTATTGGTGTATATCTGTTATAAAATGAAAAATATAGCTATGTATGTAATAATTTAATGTCACGACCTAACTCATGGGTCGAGAGGGCACCCACACTAACCCCCCTAGTGGGCGAACCCTTCCCTTATTCAACATTCAAATTAAGCATGCCAAAAGGAATAGAATTATCTAAGCAGTCTCAATATCATATAAGTATATAAGTGCGGAAATACAACAACTACCCAAGGAATCTAGTCAAGTCGCAGTACAAGAGCTACTAAGTAAGTGCATAAGTCTGAATAGTAGAATACACCAAGTCTGAACAATACTGTCTCGATTACAAGGGACATATATCATGATAGAAGAGTTTTTTTGGGTAGCGGATCGGAACATGGCTCACCCTGGAAACTCCAACAGATTGCCTCGGAAAACTCACTCATGAGGGCTTGATGTGGAATCTATAACAACTCTGCACTCAGAAAAGAAGCATCAGTATAAGCAACAAGTACTGGTAGATATCATAGGCCAACAACAATTAGTTCACATATATGAAGAAAGTCAACAGGTAGACATGTAAGCAATCAAGGCATAGCGACAATAATCACGAAACTCTACCGTACAATAGTCACAAGAATCTCAAATCCAGGTCATGCACTTAGGTAGAGTGACGTGCCGTGAAATTACGACACATTCGATGCCAATTGCTTAATCTTTTGTGAATTCTCAAGTACTTTTGATGTCACTTTTTCGTGTTTTTGTGTTGATTTGTAGAATAACAAGTGTTGGAAGCAACATAAGGCAAAAGGAAGCAAACACAAGCCAAATTGGACCAAAACACCACCTACGAGTCGCAGGTAATGCAACATTTGATAACAGAGATATTGAAGAACTGAAGATAGTGGTGCAGCACATGCTAGTACCATATGTGAGTCACATGTGGTGCATGCGAGCCGTACTTCTTGCGCAATGATATCTTGCGCACCACAATGGCAGTATATGCACTATCGCGATGATTTTGGTGCAACTCGGCGATCGGGTTGCACATGCGACACCAGATGCGATTAGCATCAGACGCGAAAGGGTATTTTTGTCCAAAATTTGTTCTCATTTTGGCAAGTCTATAAATAGAATTCTAGGGTTTTGTATTCATTATTCTACACTTTTTGAAGTTGTTTTTTTGTGGAGCTCATTTATTATTGGCGGTTGAAACTTATAAGAGATTCTCCACTTTTTTCATCTTCTCCACTTAAGACGTTTGCAAGCTTTATGAATACTCTTTATGCTTTTACTTTACTCTTAATGAATATTAGTGGCTAAACTCATTAGCTAAGGTTGTGAGACCAAATCTGTTAGTTGTGTGATTGGGTTTCAATTCACACTTCATTTATATGCCAAATGTGTTTTCTATTAACTTTTCATGCTTCAATGTCTTGTGATGGTGTACAACATTACTTGCGCCTTATTACCATTACTTTGCTTGGAAAAGAAAGTAGAGATTAGAAAAAGAGTTAATAGCAACAATTTGGGGCATAACCCTCATCTAATAGCTTGAATTAGGAATAGGAAAGCTGGTTGGGACTAAATGGATGTTCTCATATAAAACATTCTAAGGCTTGGAAAATCTTAGAATGAATTTTGCTAATTTGGGTGGAAAACTTTTGGCAAGAGTTAAGTGACCCTTGGTCTACTACACTTATGTATAGAAATGAGTTGAACTGATACCTAAGTGCATTATTTTCTATTGGAACCACAACCTTAGTTCGACTTCCAAATAGTTAAATCTCATATCAACAAAGTATAGATGTAATGGTCAAAGACCAAAATCAAACATTATTATACTCTCCTTCCCTGGAAATATAGATTAAGAGTCAAGCGTTACACTCAACAAGTATATTTCTTCATTGTATTCTCTGTGGGATTCGACCTCAATCTCGTTGGGTTCTATATTTGACAACGACCACTTACTTCTACTATTAAAGGTGTAATTTAGGCGTATCAAATTTTGGCACTGTTGCCGGGGAGTAAGCCACAATTTTGTTCAGTCAATAACCAGATCTTTACTTAATAACAATTCAAACAATCAATACCAAAATCCGAAATAAAAGTGCCATATGATGATGTGGGATGAAATGTAATGATGTGCAATGCAATGCACTGGCCAATACTCACTTTGTAAACACATGCTCCGGACGGAATATCGACGTCTCTCGGCAGTCATGACCCGCGGGGGATCCATGGCGTCCATATACCGTTGCAGCGTGCAACCCGATCCCATAATTATCAATTACAACATGCAACCTGATCCCATAAAAATCTGTTGCGGTGTGCAACCCGATCCCATAAATATCCGTTGCGGCGTGCAATGCGATCTCATAATTATCAAACTGATTTCGCACTTCTCTCATCAAATTATTTTCACACCACTCCATTATGTATGAGTGTATGCATGCATGAATCTTTGAATCACATAAAATCAATGCCAATGAATATGTATGGGGATCACCAACACCATAAGTTATATCAAGTCTTGCATAATATCATTACCAACAGTAAACCATAATCAAGATCCTATTCGTGTCTTATCAAATGTACACATGATAATTCAATCTTTTATTACCAATTAAGGTTCCACTTTTTCACTTACCATCATCAGTACTAAGTTATAATGTTCACATTAATGTATCATGGGGGAAATGAATATGTCTGCCATATATGGTATCATAATCAACTAACAATCATAATAAGAATCTCATCTGTGTCTTATCATAAACACATATCAAATTCAAGCCTAATGTCATAGTTCTTCCTCTTTTCGCTGATAAGCGACATAATAAAGAGAGATGAAAGAATAAGCAAGTCTCAACATAGCAAATAAGGCGACAAGCCCAATCACAACAACAAGGCAAAAAGCCTACATAAGTCAGAAATCATACCATCCTAATTGTATATCCATCTGAACTCCATACCTGAAGGCCTAGCATGCTTTCCCCGTAGATATCTAACTCCTACATATGCTTCACTAATTGGAGTCTAACCGAAAGGTAAGCTGGAACCTACTTTAATGCCGAGCTGGTGTCACGAGCCGTCAGACGTGCGCCTTGTCCTCCCGAAGAGCCTCTGAATACTCAAAGTCTAGTCATTATTGAAATCTAATTTAGAAACGAAGACTAACGAAACCCATATTGGTATACATTCATTCGAATCGAAAATCAAACTTTAAAAGGAGAAATCGGGTCCATAAGGACAAAATGGGAAATTAAATATTGGAAATGTTAACCAAACATTCTAAAAGTTCAATACTATTCCTCAATTGCTAATAGACTCAAAAAACCATCAATTACATCATTAGATCAAAAACCTCCAATTTAGGATAAAACCTTAACTTTCCATGACTTTGATTCTTGAAATAGAAGTAAGGTTCACGCTTAAATGAATTTTTGAGGGTGACGTATTAAATGAATTTATGCCCCAGCAGATGGGAATCCACTGCGGCAGGATCGCTGCAGCGGAATAGGTCCACCCTAGCGAAGAACGCTGGTCCAGAATCATTATTTTATCCCTAACTTCAATGTCATTATTTCCATTCACCCAAAAACCTAAGTCTAAGAAGCATTAAGGACGATTTCTAGAGACCTTGTCATGGAATCATCTTGGGGTAAGTCCTTGAACCTTAACCTTGTAATTTATCTTTCATTTACTAGTATCCATGGTAGTTAATGGCTATTGAATTTAATGGTTTATGAAAACCTAAGTTGTTAATCATTAAACCCTCTAACCCAATTGATAGCTATTGTTCAGATTGCTGATTCTATCATCTATAATTATGGGTTAATAGATTCTAGGATTGAATCTCTCTTGGCTTCCAGAATCAATTCATGAATTTAGGGTTCTTACTAAATTGGGGATTTTGCTTAATTGATGAAATTAAAGGACCAATTGTGGTTAGAACTCCATGATATAAAGGATAATGACTAATAAGACTATGAGTAATATGATTTCACCCTTAATTTTTGATTTTATCCTCGTGAGTCGATAAGGGCATTTTGGGTATTTTGAAGCAATTCTGCAACAGTTTCTCTTTTCGATTAGTTGGATTGTTGTGTTCTTTTACTTACTTAGCATTGTTAATATTAGACTTTGATTATTCTGAAGCACTTCGAAAGTGGAAGGCTCAGGTGGAGTAGTACATGACTCCTGTTCAGCATTTGAGGTGGGTTACGGCTTACTCTAGTTAGTCTTTGATTAGAAAAATATATGTATGCATAGAACTGATGGAAGAAAGGATGATTAGGTGTTCGGACACGATATTGGGATGGATATACTCATAGGTTAGTATGATTTCTGATTATGTGGGCTCTTTGCTGTTATTTACGCATTGTGACATAAGGTGTACTTGTTATTGTGATTTGGGTGATATGAGGTGATAGATTCATTATGATGACTGGACTCTATGTTGTTTTCATTTTCCATGGTTGTTGTGATTTATGCTAGTCATGTTATGGCTTATGGTGCTTGTGATTTCCATAGCATACTCATTATCTTGGTTTCGTTGTATCTCATTTTTGCATTCATTCATTCATATATGATGGAAATGGTTCAGAAAGGATTGATGAAAGACTTATGGCAACTATGAAAAAAAGTGTGGCACTTTTGAGGAAAGTATGTTATGAATCCGTGTTTGAGGCCCGTTTCGGAACGGAAGGTTTATGGCTCGCGTCCGTGGTCTGTTTCGTAGTGAGTGATACATGGACGCCATGGGTCCCCCCCATTGGTCATGACTGCCGAGATGTTGAAATTCCGTCCGGAGTATGTGTGTACAAGTTGTGTTGTTTTCCATTGCATGCATTACATTGACACCCATCTCATTGCATGACATCTATCATTATCACATTTTACTCCTATTGATTGGATTGTAGTTGTACTTATATTGTGGCTATTCTGAGGAATAGTGAAAGACTTGGCAAACTTGTGTTTAGATGCTTCACCTTAGACTATGATTCGGTTATTTATTAGTTGTAACTTATGTGGATGTTTATGCCTACCTGCTTATCTTGTTTGATTTTGTGTTTGTATGTATGAGCTATCTTAGTCGGCCTATGATGCTTACCAATACGTGTGTGTACGAATACTACCTTGCTGCACCCTTTTCTGAGTACATATTGTGAAAGGGACCGTCATCGAGACCCCGTTTCTAGCCTTGAGGCTATTTGACCGAGATTTCGAGGGTGAGCCATCTTCCAGTCTGCAGCCCAGGGCTCTCATCTCCTATTGTCTATTACTCTATCTTTAGACAGTATTTATTTATGCTCAGACAGATATATTATTCCTAGACATGTTTGGTAGATGTTCTTGTATGGTGATTTCATTCTCTGGGGTTGTATTATGATTAGTATTTCCTTACTTATTATTATTATTATTATTTATGGCATTGACTTAGACTATTATTTATTGACCTTGGTATTTATGTTATTTTGGAAATTGAATAAGTAATTGTAACGACCCATTAGGTCGTTTTGGTGCTTTCGTGTTTCTGCCTATTTTGCCCTTGTGAAACCACCCTTTTCTATTATTTTCAGAATTTGCAAAGTTGAGTAATCCGTAAGTGTTAGGTTGACTTTAGGCATCTTCGGGGGTAATTTTGGCTTTCGGTATTTTCGTTGGTTCCATCAGCTTCAGAACGTCGAATATAGGATATTTGAGTGTTTGGTCCAGTTCCTGAGGGTCTTAGGGGCGTTTTGGTCATTTGGTTAGAAAGTTGATTTTTTCCTGTTCGAGGTTGAATTGGTCAACAAGACCTTTTTTGGGATTTCTGAGTGCGCGGATGAGTTTGTAGCGCGTTTTTACATGTGTCTGCATATTTGGTTTGTGTCGAGGAGGTTCCGAGAGAGTCTCGGGATCTCGGGTGAAGAGAGTCAAAATCCATTTTTTTGCTGGTTCTGGTATATTCGCAGGCGTGCAAATGGTCCTGCCCCTACGGACACACTCTAGCGAGTGGAGGCTCGCATGAGTGAGATCCCGTGGATCTGGCCTTGGTCCGCAACGACGAAGGTGTTCCCGCTGTAGCGAGCCCGCAGTTGCGAAGATTGTCCGTAGCGGCGGCAATGAGATATTTTAGTGGGATTCGCTGCAGCGAGGGAGTGTCCGATGGTGCGAGTTCGCTGGTGTGAACTTAAGTGCGCAGGTGCGCAAATCGCTAAACATAATGTGGTTTTTAGTGTGTTCTTCCTTTAGAATCTCATTCGAAATACCCTAAGTTTGAGAGCATTATTGGAAGAGAATTGAAGGAAATTCAAGGAGGAAGCATTGGGTAAGTATCGTAACTTGGTGTTATGATTATTTCAATGAGTTAGACCTTTAATCCATGATGAGCATGTTGAAATTAAGAGATTTATGGAAGGGTTTTGGGAACCCAAATTGAGAATTAGGATTTGGACAATTGAGCATGAATTCGTAGTTGTTTATGGATGATTTTTGATGTATAAGTTATATGAAGCATAAGGATCATGATTTTAGACTCAATTTACCGTTTTGCCCTTTTGGGTTCGGAATCCTAATTTTAGGGCTTATTTTGGGGGTTTTGAATTATGTAGCAATATAGGTGTTGTTAGACTTGTGTTCTAACATATATTCCGTATTTGACTAGACTTTGTTCATTTGGAGATTATTCGGAGTGACAAGGGGCTTCGTGATTCGAATTTCGGCATTCCAGATATGTTGAGACCTTGAACTCTTTCTTGAATGTGTGTGTTGATTGAAATGAATCTAATGAGGGGTAATTGGACAAATTAAAGGGGGTTTCGATACTTGTGAGGTTACGAGCACCCGTATCGGATACCGGTCATCATGTTTGGGTATTTATGCTATTTCAATTATATAGTTAGTCTGAATGCCATGTCTAGACACTAGCTGATAGAATAGTATGATCCTTTGGATCTGTGATTAGGGTCCGATGCCCATACTTTATGCCTCTATTGCTATTGTTTAACTATCTTGTCTGTTTGTGTGCATATCACTTATACGTATATCCTCGTTGAAATGAAAAAGAAAGTAAAAAGGTGATGCCTTTATGATATTGGGAACATAATGATGGAATTCATGTTTTTACACTTGTTCTTGACTTGATGCATGCCATATTCATGCTTTTCATGTATCTATGCATATGATTTAAGGATATGATTGTGAGTCCGATTGGATCTTGTTCCAGACGAGTGATGATTTTGGCACATTATATTAGCACTTGAGCCTAGCTGGCTATGGGACAGGCTATTGAGATATGATATGATTGAGGCCGTGATCCTAGGAAACTACCGGAGCGGCGATATATGGGCCTCATGAGCCCCCCATGGGTCACGATTCATTAATATTCGAACGTGTGTATATCCGGAAGTGGAAACAAAGGTCTTGCATTGCATTGCATATCAATCATCCATTTTCTACATTGTTTTTATTGTTGGTATTTGTTTGGCCTTATCTTAAAATCTATTTGTTGTTGACACCTAATTTTTGACCTCCCATAATTTATCTTAATTACTCAAAGTCCTCCGAAAATAAAGAAAATAAGCTGTGCACCTTAAAGGGTTTAAATAATTTTTATAAATTGTTCAGAACAATATTTTGCTCCTTTAAATTGGTGAAAGGTTTTTCATGACATCACAAACTTGTTTATTCAGAGAAAAGAAGGCATTTGGTTTAAAAAAATAATAATCATTCATTTTACTGTTAAAATTGTCAAAAATCAAATTAGCAAATACTTTATTCCCTTTAATCCATGGAGTTTGAGTAATTTAAATGATTAACAATTTCACCCTTTAATCTTTAATTTTGCATAATTGTGTGATTTGTCAAAATTTAGTTATAATTATCTATAAATATTTTAATTAGTTAAGTAAGTGGCCCTTATTGCTGATGTTTAAATTATTTAATTTTTTTTTATGGCCATAATTAATTCTACCAATTCATGGATGAAGGAAATTGGGGTCATTTTCGCAAAATTAGCCTCTTAATGGCCTTGATTGAAATAACCAAATTCATTGGCTTAAATTAATTAAGGTCATTAATGCAATTTAATTTTTTAAACATGCTAATTAGGCCAAATAGGGCCATAATTGAAATAACCAACTAAATTAAAATCAGTTAAGGCCAAATTTGGCCATAATTGAAATAATTAGTTGGATCAGAATCCATTAGGGCCATATTCGCAATTTTAAGCCCATTAGCACAATTGGCCAATCTTTTAACTATTTTATAGGATAATTATGTCCTAAATTTTATCTATAATTAAAATATCATCAACTTTAATCTCTATTCAATTATCTTTATATATACACATACTAGGTACACATATATATGTATACAAAAAAAAAAAAAAAGGGCCAGCCTTTAATTTTTTTAAATCTGGACCAAGTCCAGCCCAAGTCAGGCCGAGACCCGGCCCAAATCCCTTAATAACAGATAAGAGGGTATGCCCCTTTTCTCATTTTCATTCCCAAACGCCCCTTTACCCTCCCCCCTACCCCTTTTCTCTCTCTTCCTCTTCTATGTTAACCCTAGCGCCACCTCGAGTTTCCCTCTTCTCTCTCCACTAAAAATGGAAAAAATACAGGGTTTAGCAGAAGAGCACAACTTTTGCATATCTATTGTGGTGAAACATTTAATGTTTCACTTGGTTTCGCGAAAAGATAATCCCAAACATAGTAATGAATCGTCCCTTTGATTTATTTTGCTTTATTATTCTGTGATTTACATGCTTCATTGTTGTTCCTTGCTTGATTTCCATTGGTTGGGGTTGAAAAGTCTGGATCGAACCAAATGAGGTTCAGATCTGGCCGTCCATTTGTTTGAGGAGTCGTTTGAGACGTAGATTCGTTTTGAAAATTCATTTTTAGGGAAAAATATTTGTCCCACATCGATGTTTTTGGAGAGTTGAATACTTTTTGGGGTTCTATTTATAGAACCCCAACCCTCTTACAGGGGAGAGGTTTTTTTGGGGAGGAAAATTTTGAGTTTTTGAAAGTTAGAAGTTTAAAAAGAGTTTTCAGAGGTCAGAAAAATTGGAGAAATTAAAAGAAGGCTAGAAACTTCGAATTTCAAGCCTCTTAAGTAAAAAATTTTAAGACTTCGACTAGTTTGAGGTTTTTTCTGAGTTTAAAAAATTCATTTTCCTTTTGTTTTCGAGTCTGTGTGGTTGAGTGTGGTCTTGGAAGCACAAGGGGCTTTCAAATTCATTTTTTGACCAAGGCTGCACTTTTGAAAGGTAACATTATATCCTTTACTTATTTTGTTACTGTTTAGTAGTTAGTTTATATGGTAGTTGCTTGTTAATGTTAGTTAGTTGTTGTACTACCTTTTGGTTCAACTAAATGAATGTGCTGCTTGGGTGATGTTAAGGTTCATTAGTTGTTTGAATGTGGGGATTACTTCCTTTATTTTCAAAGTACGCGTTTAAATGGTTGTTGATATGGACTAAGTGTATGAGTTTCAAATAATGTATTGTTTGTTTCTGTAGACATGGCTGAAACAGACTTTTATGTACTCTATTGGATGTTGAGGTTTCCTATTTTGGCTGTTCAATACTTAAATATGACAAGAATGTGATTATATGAGTCATGATAGTAACTTAGTGAACCTTTAAATCAGATGTTGATCCTATTTGAATGCAATGGAATATTAAAGTACTGTGATGATCTATTTAAAACATTTAAGGTAGTTGCTTTTTCTTGAATAAGACTATGACATTTTGATTTCATTAATTTGTTTTTTCATAGGTCTGTATACTTGTCTAATGTCAACTAGATAACATGAAGTTATGATTGGGATAAAAAATAGAAGAGATCATGATTAGGTTGAAATAAAGCTTAAGTAGCCTAGGCATATTTACAGGAGTCTTGATGAGTGCTTAAGGCATTTAGAGTTAGGGGTCTACTTGCATTTGCATGGGTTTGAATCTACCCAAGTCTATTTGAGTATGTTTGAATTAGTCAAAAAATTTGGAATAGTTGTATGCTATATGTTAAAGGTAGCTTGAAATAACAGTGTAACGACCCGTTTGGTCGTTTTAGCCTTTTCGACATTTTCGCCGTTCCCGAGCATTGTTAGCTCACTTTTGACCTGAGGGGACCATTAACACGCTTCCCGAGGTGTCTAGACCGGATCTGGACAACTTTGCTGAAAATATAGGTTTAGAGTGAAAAAGGTTGACCCAAAGTTGAATTTTGGGCAAACGGACTTTTTCGGAGTTTTGTCGATTCTGAGAGGTCCGGAGGGTCGTTTAGAACCTGTAGGCACTTTTGGTTCGGTTCCCAATGCATTCGGATGCATTTCGGGACATTGGATGGAAAGTGGAAACTAAGGCACTGGGAATTGACTCGGTCAACGAGACCTCCGTTAAGAATTCCGAGGCCACAGACGCATTCGTAGCGAGTTTTTATGTGGGACTAGGTGTCTGGTATGTGAGCAGATGGCCTCGGGAATTAGTCAAAAAATCGAATCGAAAGGAAGTTCTGGTGTCTGGTGCCCGCTTTGGCGGCACCTGCCGCAACAACGGCACCATCAAAGGGCGATGGACACGCCGAAAGCGGTACAAGCCATTTAGGCTTAACCGCTAAAGCAGTCAGGTGGCTGCTGGGGCGGCGCCACTGGGGCGGTCCCAGTACCGCTATAGCGGGTGACAAGCAGTTAATAATATTAATGAAGTGTTAAAAAGCCCTAGACCCTCATTTTACCCCATTTTCGATATTTGAGCTGGAGAAACTACTCTTAAGGATATTTTGAGGAAAATCTTGGAGGTAATTTCTACTCATTTCTTCATTCTTCCTTTAACCCAAAATCATGTTAAGATTCGCCTTTCTCCCTTAATGAACCCATGGTAGTAAGAGTTGAAAGAGAGTTTGGAAGAACATTGTTCCTAGGATTATTAATGAATAAATTGGTGATGTTTTGTTAAATATTGACTAATCTAAGCTTATTGATCATATATCTTTCACCTTTAACATTGAATTTTGGATTTGGAGACTTAGGGTTTATACCCAATTTAGGGATTTTTACTTGAAACCAGATTTAGACCGATTCTTGAGTTAAATCAACAATTAATGGTTGGATTATGATCTCCTAGCACTTAATTTGGTATTTTTCCTGTGAATTTCCCGTTTTGCCCTTGTGGGGCCTTTTTCCTAATTTTTAGGGTTAAAATGGACCTAGTTGTTATCATAGCAATCTTAGTATCATTTTTCACGATTTGTAATATAGAATTCGATTATGCTTAGACTACTTTGGTTCTGAGCTTCAGAGGAAGGGCAAAGCAAAAGAGTGACTTGTTGGTGTTGCGGTTCGGCAGTCCAGGTAGGTTATGATTTACCTTTGGTGAGACTTCGTATAATGAATCACATATTTAGATTATGATGTCGGAGACAACATGTGAACCTTCAGGTATGAACAAGGGACGGATATTGCCTTAGGTTGGGCCTTGATGTGTGTTGGGACTAGCCACCCCGTTATGTGTACTTGGTTGTTTAACTGTGTTAGCTTGATGCCATGTGTAGTTGGTAGATATAGAGTTCTGTTTGTTGTACTGATTTGAATAGAATTGATATACCGTTGTTCGTATTTGTGCTTAATGTATATTGGCGTACCCACCGTTGGTACTTGAGTTATAGATATATGTTAGCGTACCCACTGTTGGTACATGACTTGATATATGTTGGTATTGTGGTGTGATGCGTTGTTGGCGTACCTCGTTGTGGTACTTGTGATATTAAACCTGATTGTTGATTGTTGACATATGCATTGCACGCATCTCTCATATTTATCACGCATGGCCAATACCCGGTGATGATCCGGTATCGTTGTAATGACCCGTTTTGTTGTTACCGTGATTATTCTGTTTTTACCTTCGTTGACCCATTCCCAAGTCTCGTTAGAACTATTTTAACCTGAGGAGATAGTTGGCATGACTTCCTAGTTATCGTTGTGGGCCTTAGAATGTTTTCTAGAAAAATTGGGCTTTAAGCGAAAATGAGTTGACTCAAAATTGACTTTTGAGTAAACGGACCTTTTTCGGGAATCCGTCAATTTCGAGAGGTCCGGATGGTCGTTTAGAACTTGTGTGCATATTCATATCGGTTCCCAATGCACTCGGGTGCATTTTGGGACCTGGGTTGAAAAGTTAGTTTTGAGGTATCAGGGATTGACTTGGTCAACGAGACCTCTGATGGAAATTTCGAGGCTACGAGTGCGTTCGTAGCGCGTTTTTATGTATTTCTGCATATTTGGTTTGTATGTTTCGAGTCTCGGGTGAAAGCCGAATTTCGAGATGAAATTGTGGAAGTTAGGAAAAATTCTGGTGTCTGGTGTCCACTGGGGCGGCACCGCTGTAGCAGTGGGATAGCCGCTGCAGTGGCAGTATGTATTTTGGCTAGGACCACCGTAGCGGTCTGCACAGCCGCTGGGGCGGTACCGTTGGGGCCGCCATATGATCGCTGTAACGGTGTTGACTGAGACTGACCTTATTTTATAAGTTTAAAACCCCAAAACCCTAGTCATTTTTTCTATCCCGACCTGAGAGCTTTGTGGAGGCGAATTGGAGGGTTTTAAAGTGATTTCTTCCCTAAGGTAACATTCCAACCTTATTGTGATTCCATTAACCTCTCTTAATCATCTAGCATAATCTAGAATTCATAGAATCTAATGGGTCTTCAATGGGTTCTTTAATTAAGCTTTAAATCATTTTTGGTTCGTAGAATCTTCCTAAATATAAGATTAATGTTGAATATGCTTGAATATGTTGGGAACAAACTAGCTAGATTCATATTTTCCATAAAAAGCTTAAGATTAAAAGAGGGGTTTTTATGGATTTTTCCTCCTAATGAGTTCTTGGCTTTGAAATCTTATATTATTGGTTGGGTTAGCTTCATTAAGCATGAAAGTGATGATTATAAACTATATAAACATGTTTCTTTCCATTTCTAAGGCTTAATTTGTGAATTAAAGGCTAGAATTTGTACCCAAATTTGAGGGTTTTCTATATAATCCGAATTTTGAGTAATTGTTAACTAAATTATTTGATTATTAATCGGAATTGAACATCTAAAGCACTAATTCCATGGTGAGAGCTTTAGATTATTATTTTTACTTTATTAGTTTATGAACCCTAGAATGTGGGTTGGAATTTGGGGATTTAATAAGAGTTAAGTTATTAAATGCCTTCATCTTGTTTCTAATTCCGCATTCGAATATGGTAGACTTTGATTATCTTGAGGCTCAATGTAAAGGAAGGGCACAAGTTTGACTCGAGATTGCTACTCGGCCTGCCAGGTAGGTTACGGTTTACCTTTGTGGTGAGACTTCGACTAGCGAAGCGTATATTTAGATAATATTGTCGGAGATTCATGTAAACATTCGGGTATGAAGTTTGGGTTGGATGTTGCCTTAGGGTTTGGTATTGCTTGTGACTTGTTTGATCGGGCTTGTGGCACCCGGACATAGGACCTTGTTTGGTATGTTGTATATAAATTGGTGGATTGTTTGTGAATTGGGAGTCAAACGAAAGGACGAAATTTCTCGATATTGATACTAGTACTTAGTGTACGCCTTGTTATTGGTATAGCAATCTTGGGATATTTGATCCTTATTGTTATGGGAATTGGAGATTCGTTATGATTACTCTGTGGATCATTGTTGATGATATTGGTGCGCTTTGTATGGCACGGTTGTATATCATTTGTGATATTAGTGCACTATGTTTGGCACGACTTGAACTTGATATTGTTCACGGATTGTACTTGCATGGTTCCATATTCATACTCATATTCATGGCATATAGATTATTGAGTCATCCTAGGCTTGTGACACGGGATGACAGGTTATGTAGGCTACGTGATACGGAATGACCGAGGTGGAAATACTTATACTAAATTGTTAGGCTTTGTGATTGGTACTGATCATAGAAATGAGAAGGAACCATTGATGACTATGATATTGTGAGACTTGATTATTAGTAGAATTGAGAGTGGTGACTCCATTGTGGTTTATCTTGTTGCCTTGATAATGCTATTATTTGTGTGCCCCTGCATGGCACGGTTGGTTGATATGATTCATTGATATTGTACTTGCTTCATTATTGCATGGGATATTGAGTTATCTCTTGGCTGTGTGCGGAGTGACCGATATTTTCTGAGACATATTGGATACTGAGTCATCTCTGAGCTGTGTGCGGAGTGACTGATATGGAACACAGATATTATGAGATTTTTAGATATTTGGTCCTCTGAGCTGTGTGAGGAGTGACGGTGCTTGGGCTTCGCGGGTCCCTCATGGGTTGCGCTGCCGAGGCGTGGAGGTATTCCGCCGTCGGAGTACAAGAGTACAGGCATGGCATTGCATCGCATTGCATTCATACTTCATATGGTATTGCTTTGATTATACTTCTTAGTTGATTATGACTTGGTTGTGGTGTTGGTTATACTTCTTGGCTGTTCATGAGTTAGACTACGTTGGTTGGATCGTACTAGTAGGCTTGTTTGATACATGTGAATAGTTGGGACAATTGAGATTAGTTGCTATAACATAAGATTGGATATGAACGGTGATTACGTGGAAAAGCATGACTTGTATTCTATCGTTTACTTGTTTTCTTTTACCGTATTGTCTTTATATATGCCAACTAGTCTTAGTCGGCCTATGATACCTACCAGTACCGTTGTTTTGTACTGACCTATGTTTGTTGCATTCTTTTGTGGATGCAGAGTATTAGACAGGTTCATTTTTTCCCCTCGTGGCTGATCGGCGAGGCTGTTGTAGAGTCATTCCAGGGTGAGCACGATGACGGCCGCTGCCCGGATGTTCTTTCCCTTACTTACTTGTCTTACTCTATTTCGAGACAGTTGTATTTTGAGACTTTTTCATGTTCAGACTTGTAGTATTTAGTTAATGCTCTTGTATCACCAGACCAGATACTGGGATGGTTTATGATTACTTCCGCATTTATTATATATACAAATGACAGGCTTCGTTGCTCTATTTTCTTTTGCTATATAGATATATTAGATTTGTGAATGTTGAATTAATGGTTCGCCTATCGAGGTGGAATAGATAGGTGCCGGCGTGACTTTGTGAAATTGGGTCGTGACAATCGTTGATTGAACGAAACTGATATTTTGATAAACTCTTTTACTTGAGTGATTATGAAAAGGCCGATGTTTGAAGATCCATTCCGGAATCGTTGATTTTATAAAACTGATATTTGATGAACTCTTTTACTTGAGTGATTGTGAGAAGGTCGATGTCCGAGGTTCAATTCCGGAATCATTAATTTGTGAACTGATATTTGACAGACTCTTTTAGTGTCTGTGAGGAGGCCGATGTTCGATGGTTATATTCGGGCATTATTGTTGCATGGTCGATTCTGATGTTATCCCGGAATCGTTGTTAGTGCATGGACTCCGTGCGTCCCCCAGGGGTGGTCTTTGGTGAGACTCCCCATATGAGCAATTAGCCAGGGTCCCGTCTATCTATTGGGAAAAGATCCAGGACGGGTGACACTTAGACTTCGTGAGTCACACAAGGTTGTGCTACCGAGATGTCGATATTTCCGTTCAGAGTACATGTGTACACCTCATTTGCATGGCATGACATCGCATTCATACTATCATTGCACTGCATTGCATTATGACTTGATTGAGATGTTGTGATGATCGGATTGTGATGATTCTGTTGTGGTTATTGGATTATGATGATTCTATAGTGGTAATTGGTTTGGACCGGATATACTCAGACTTATCATATTTGGGTTTGGATGCTTACATAGGTAATGACAGATACTCAGTTGTGATTATATTGTCTCATGCTTGGTTGGTTTATTGCGTATCTGCTTTATTTTCTGAATTGTGTTAACTATGCTTAGTCGGCCTATGATGCCTACCAATACTGTTGTTTGTACTGACCTCTACTTGCTGCATTCTTTTATGAATGCAAAGTATCAGGTCGAATCTACCTCTCTGACCCGTGGTTGATCGGCTCTTCAGCTTCCACTTGAGTTTTTCAGGGTGAGCATGGCATTCGTTGACCTCGAAGACTCTCCTATTTCTTATGTCTTGCCTTTTATTTTGAGACATGATTTGAGACTAGTTATGTATTATTATTCAGACTTTAGTATTTGAATTTAGATGTTCTGTACGACCAGACCAGATACTGGGGTGGATTTCGTTTACTTTCGCATTTGTTTATATTATATTATATGAGACTTACGTTATTTTACCTTCTTTCGCTATTTTCTATTATTTGTGAATGTTGAACTAAAGGTTTGCCTATCAAGGTGGGAAAGGTAGGTGCCCGCACGACCTAATAAAATGGATCGTGAAAAACAGCGCCTTAGAATATGATTTAGAAGTCTAAAAAATGAAGTTTTTTGGGATTCAAATTCATTCATGAGACAACAGGTTCATAAATGGTTCATTAGGAACTAATGCAAGTCCATGAAGTTGTAGAAAATCATTTAAAATAAAGTAGGATACCTAGATGCCATTAGGAAAATTGTGTGTCCAGTTTGTTTCATTGGAATAGAGTTCAGCCTTGACATTCATGTTATCAGACCCTCTCTTTTATATCTAATTCATGCTTGAATTTTCAAAAGAAGTGTAAGAGGATTGAAAAAGATGATTTGAGTCCTGATGTGCTCTTAACTACTAAAAATGATTAATCAATTGGAAAAGGGGAGTTGTTTTGAGTCTAAAGGTTGATGATTCAGTCTGAACTCAAGTTTTTTTTTTTTTGTAGTGATTAAATGTTCAACTTTTCTCAAAGTGATTAATGTCTAAAAAAGAGTTCAAATAATGTTGCATAGTTGAGACCATAAACTGAGTTGATTAAAATTGATAACTTATGTGGTCAACTAGATGTTTAGAGAATATGAGGGTTAAGGGCAGTGTCAAACTACTCTTGTCCATAAGTTCTTGGTGACTGTCATCAGGTATGAGGATAAGGTAAGGGAGTTGGGTTTGGCTTGGGAGAGTAAAAGATGAGCTTAGACATGAACTAGAGGTAGTGACCAGTGGGGCATTTGATCCCTTTTTACTGAAAGTAAGGCTCAGGAGAGAGATGGGGAGGTGATGACCTCACCCTATCCTGTTTCTCTTTCAGGACCTTGAGGTCTTCCTTGTCTTCCTAAACCTTGTTCTCATGGCTGCGGGATTCATTGAGATCTTGGGATTGGTCAAGGATAGTTTATCATGCCTAGTAGGGGATTCTTGAGATTTCATGCTATTTAAGAATAAGTTAAAACAAAGGGTAAGAGTCTTTCACATTTTGTCATAATTAAGGGGTTCAAAAACTGCTATTAACCAAGTAGTAAAGAAGTAAGTTATTCATTAGGGTCTGAATCCATGTTTTTTTTTTCCCCAGAAGTTCAACCTGCTTGCCTTTCTTGTTTGCTTCACGATGAATATGTTTAAAACTTGTGTGATACATTTATGTGTGGACATGTTTTTGTGATGTATTAACCTTAGTTTGAATTTAGGGAAAAGGCATTTATTTAACTTAAGATTGGTAAGAACCCTTTGCTCTTAAACCTGAACTGTGGCACTTAAACTTTAGTGGGTATTATAGTGTAACTTGGATTGAAAAGGTAAAGCTGTAGTCTGTCTATTAAGGGTTAATTCTATGCTGTTGGTATGTTTTAAAATCCTGTCATGTTAGGAACTATGGAATGAGATAACTAAATACTGTGTCTATGTTTTACAGATGAATAATGATAAGCTAAAATTGGTTTGATGTTGTTGTTTGGGCACATAGTGAGTATTCTTAAGAGCAGTCTGAACCACTTGGCATAGGATAGTCTTTTCAAGACACCTCAAAAAAATTAAGTTGAAATTTAACGTAAGGTAAAACTCAATTTGGATTAGTAAAGATTTCTCAAAAAATTTAGTTAAATAAAAGGGAGAAAGGCGTTGATCCATGCATTAATTTGTTTGAAAATAAAAAGGAAGTCTAAATATACTCAAAAAATGTTGTTTTTTTTTATATAACTAAATATCTTAGAAATTGAAAAATTGTCACACTACCTTTACAATTGATATGATGATACAAAAACAACACAAAAAGATACAAAAACAACACAAAAAGAAAGAGTAGGAAAAAAACATTAAAAAAAAAAAAAATGCAAATTTAAATTTTAATGTAGCTTGAGACGGGGCTTAGCACGGGCCAAACAACACTATATATATACACACACACACACGGTCTGACCAGAAGCTCTACTAGGTTCATGTGAACCCATAAATTACAATCTAGCACTGCCCCTGGGCCCTAGGTGCCTTTAAGCAACAAACCCGTTTGATAGAGTTAAAGTTAACGGTATATCACCATACACTGTATAAAAGAAGAATTTTCTGAATATTTTATAAATAAATAATGGTCATTAAAAGAAAAAAGGATGACAAATGCAGAATAATGATTCCAAAAAACCAGAGGTTCAATACTGGTGGCTATGAGGAAAATCACATACCGCAAGTTGTCTGCTCCGTACTCACCGACGAAAATTGGGATGTAGTCAATACCTTCAAATAAAAAGAGAATTGATATATGGTCGATTCCGTAAAAAACTCTAACTTCAGAAATCTGAATTTTGAAGTTATGTTTAAGCGCTTCAATGGAGTTTTAGATCTATCTTCTTCACTTTTCAAGCAACCAAATAGCGTTCCATGCAAGAAACTAACTTCAAAAGATGTACCCATCTATTCCTACAACACCCCACTAGAAACAAAATTCAATTGCGGAAAAAATAATTTTTCATGCTAAACTTAGCCTATGTAGAAATACTAAGTAGTCAAAGATACCTGATTACAGTTGTAAGACTTTTGTATTTTTTCTTGTCAAACTACTAGCATAGAATACATTTTGCCTAGACATGGGATTTCTTGTGACGGTCATCAGTATTAACGGTTCCCAATTTTATTAAATTATGCGGGCAAATGTACCGTGTAGTATCTTTGGTCGGAGGGATAAGCAAAATAAAAAACAAAGAGAACCACGAAGCAAAAAGAAGGAATCATTAGCCATTTTGTTCTTTTTTTAAAAAAAAAAATATTTTGGGGGATATATAGTATTTTATGAGTTAGGTTAAGATTTTTTTTATTTTTATTTTACTTTGAGCTATCAAATTGAATAGTTCTCTAAAAAAAAAAAATGTACGCGTAAAGAAGCAAACCGAATTAATATGCCAAGGTGCAGTTTTTCTGCGAAGTTTCTTGGCCCTTCCATCCCTCTAATTATAACTTCATTTAGGCTGTCACACTTATCCTTCAATTTGGTTTGATCAAAGAACTTTAGTCTTTGTTTTCTTCACGTACAATTGAATTGTTACTATCCACTTATATTTGGACTTTAAATAGTAGTTAGAATGGAAATTTTGTTTGCTATTTGATTTGTTTTTTAAAAAAAAAATGTTATTTTATCTTATGGGAATTGGAGTCCACTCATAACGGGTGCTCTAACAATCCGCTATAAAAAATATACTTATTAATTTTTGTAATTACTGTTAACCCTCATTTCTAAAATATATGTACACGTACAATATACGATTAGATATACTAGAGATAGAACTCTTGGTATTTTTCACGCCTTTTTTTCTATCACATTAAGCTAGGTTTAGATAGGATAAATTTCATAGATGGTCACGTAACTATCACTTTTTTTTCACAAAAGTTACTTAATTATCTTTCTAACACAAAAGTTACTTAACTTTGGGTATGCTAACATAAAAGTCACTAGACCACTTTCTTTTTTTTTCTTCTTTTTTTTTGGTAATTAAACTTTCCATTAATCACCAAAGCTGAACATTACAAATCAGTAGCAAGTTATACACATCTTGCTAGCAGTATAAAAATAGCTTATTTTAAAAAGTACTTTTCAAAAAAATACTTTCCGCTAAAAGCAGTTTATGTTTGGCCAGTTAATTTAAAAAGTACTTTTGAGCAGCAATTAGTGTTTGGTCAAGCTTTTAAAAAGTGCTTCTATGTGTATTTTTCTCAAAAGTGCTTTTCAAAAAAGTGTTTTTGGACAAATGCTATTTTTTTTAACCTCAAAATTGTTTTCGTCGCTCCCAAAAGCACTTATTTTCTCACAAAAGCTTAGCCAAACACTTAAATTTTTTTAAAATAAGCACTTATTGAAAAAATAAATACTTTTGGGGGAAAAATAAGCTTGGCCAAACTGGCTATAAACACAAGAAGCTAGGCTAGAATATAAGATTGTGAAATAAATGCTGAAATTTTAATCAGCTATTTCCTATTGATTTTTTTCCCAGAAATCTAAAACAAAAAATGGATTTTGAAGACAAAATAGAAAGAAAAGAACCTATTTTGCATCACTCAAAATTGACAATTAGTGATACGGAATTTCATTAAGCAAATAATTACAAATCACACATGCAGGCTCGAAGGTCAATCGTATTCTATAGATTCTTAATATTGGGGTGTCTTAACGCCTTCCCCGAGGAATCACCAGAACCCTTAACTCGAACTCTAGTATAAAAAGGATTTATCTCTTCATTGAATAAACCCTTTTTAACTATTCTCTTTTTTTTCAAAAAAATCATCTTGGAGATTGTGTAATGCTTACTCTAGGAGAAGCTCTAACACATAATACATAAACTATATCTTTTGCTACTCTGTCCCAACTTCTGCTTTGTTTCTCAAAGATTCTCATGTTCCTCTCAATCCATATGGCATGAATAACTTCTGTGCATAACATCTTGATAGCTTGAGCCTTCATAGATCTGCCTTTTGTCATAGTAATCAGCCATTGTTGATGTTGCTCCCAGTTAGCTGGAGGATAAGGTTGCATTTGCATCCACTGTAATACCTTGTTCCACAAAGCTCTAGTGTAGTCACATTGCACAAAGAGGTGCTTTCTAGTTTCATCATTGGTCTAGCATAAACTGCATTTAGACTCCACCTTAATTCCCCATTTCTCTAGCCTGTCAGTAGTGAGCAGCTTGCCCATCAAGTGTGGCCAAGTGATGAAGAGTGCTTTTGGTCTAGCTGCATTTTGGAACACCATGCATTTCCAAGAAGCAGGGGAGCTGGTATGCAGAGAATGATAATAAATCTTCCTGATCAAACTATTACTTGGATTAAGATGCAACTGATTAACTAGTTCCCTAGCTTCAAACATCTTCCTCATCGTCCAACAAGCTTATTTTGGGACTGATACACTTTGGAGAGATAGGTTCTTTATATAGTATGTGTGGATCCATCTAATCCACAGGTTATCTTGCTTGTGCTCAATATCCCACGATTGTTTAGCTATTGCTGCTCTATTCCACAAGTACAAATTAGTGATATTCAAGCCACCTACACTCTTGGTCATGCAGACTCTCTCCTATGCTACAGGAGCTTTTTTAGTGGTAGTACCAGACCCAGACCATAAGTAACTCCTACAGCGAGCCTCTAGCAACTTCAGGACCTTAATAGGAAATATAAACAACTGGGCCCAAAAGGCTTGAATACCAAAAAGAACTGATTTAATAAGCTGCATTCTCCCAGCATAAGACAATTTCCTAGCTGTGCAAGATGAAATCCTAGATATTATCCTTGTCAAGAGGGGTTTCCATTGTATAAGGGAGAATTTTTGGGTAAAGAGGGGCACACCTAAGTATTTGAAGGGGAGTGTGCCATGAGAGTATCCCAAATGACTAAGTATGCTTTCCTGGTCTGCCTGTTTTACTCCACCAAAGTAAACTAAACTTTTCCCCAAATTTGCTTGAAGCCCAGAAGCTTGGGAGAATATAGTGAAGTATTTATGCATTAAGCAAACAGATGACAGGTCACCTCTAGTGAACAATAGCAGGTCATATGCAAAACACAAGTGACTCAATCCCAGCTTTGCACACTTAGGGTGAAACTAGAACTCCTTAATCTCTTTGAGGCCATTGAGCATCCTGCTAAGGTATTCCATACCAATAGCAAAAAGGAAAGGTGACATAGGGTCACCTTGCCTTAGACCTCTAGCAGCTTCAAATGGTAAAGTGGGTTCTCCATTAATAATGATACTATAACTAACAGTAGAAACACACTCCAGGACCCAAGTGGTATATTTTGTAGGAAAGCCAAGTTCCTCCATGACCTGTTTTAGATACACCCATTCTATGGAGTCATATGCCTCTTGTAGATCTATTTTAATCATGCGCCTAGGAGAAACATGCTTTCTATTGTAACCTTGAACTAACTCATGAGCTAGTACAATATTGTCCCCCAGTTTTCTACCAGGAATGAACCCAGCCTGAGCCTCACAGATTATAGTACTCATCACTTTTTGCATCCTATTACCAGAATCTTAGATATCAACTTGTACATAACAATGCAGTAAGCAATAAGTTTGTACTCTCTTATAGTAGTAGGGTGCTTAGTTTTAGGGATTAAGGTAATAAAGGTGCAATTAATAGGTTTGTACATTGTACCTTGGTTGAAGAAATCTAGAACAACTTCCATTACATCTTGTTTCACAGTGTTCCAGGATTTTTTAAAGAGGACTGCATTGTAACCATCAATTCCTGGAGCTTTGTCATCTCTAATAGCCTTCAGACTTCTATATAATTTCGGCTTAAAATCGATGTGTGTCGTCAACGCATAAGTCTTTGTCGTTGAGACAAAA
>NC_081351.1:14849234-14959871 GCF_029784015.1 Lycium ferocissimum
GTGATTGGGATCAAAATCAACTACGAGTAACGGATATTCGACGACAAATACGCGCGTTTCAAATAGCGACGAAATCAGGTTTTCCGTGAAAGAACAAAACACATTGAGATAGACCTTCATTTTATCAGGGAAAAAATTCAACAAGGACTTGTGAAAACTGAGTACATCAATACAACAAACCAACCAGCAGATATACTTACCAAGGGCTTAAATAGACTACAACATCAGCACTTATGTTCCAAGATAGGACCCCTCAATATATTCACAGTTCCTAGCTTGAGGGGGTGTGTTGAACAGAACAAAGAAGAAAGATCAGGGGTCAAAGTGTAAATTTTGGAAATCAGGAAGTTAGTTATTAACTCTTCCTAAAGTTAGTTAAGGAGGCCATTAGGTTCACAGATTAGTGAACTGAATATAGGTTAGATTAGAGGGATTAGTTAGTGATTTAATCTTCTATATATATACATCAACATGTATTGTATATGATAACTTCATCATATTATATCAATGAAAGAAGATAAAATCCTCTCTCAAAAACTACGTTCTTCCTTCTATTCTTGTGTTCTTCAATATTGAATATTATTCTTTTCTTCATTCTTCCTAAATCACAAACTTCTTCATATTACTATTAATATTATATAAATTGTGAGAAACATAACCAAATCAAAACCTAATGAAAAATGATGCGGATAGCCAAGAGTAGCTTATCGAGGTTTGCTCCACAAGCACAGTTTAATTTAGGCCAAAGAGAAATCAAAAATTGTGCATATAAAGAAGGTAAGTGAGAAAGGAAGGGACAATAGTAGCAGAAGCCTAGAAGGTGATGGAATTAGATGATCAAAAAGGCGTTCAATAAGTTGGATTAAATAAAAAGCAGTACACGTGTATGCATAAACTTCAAAATTACATATTTGCCCTTGTTCGTCCTTGTTGGTCCTTCCCAACTCTCATTTCTATATAATAGGGATATTTCAAGGTGCAAGTCACACACTATAGCGCCAGCAAGAAGGGCCAAATTCCACCTGCTATATTGTGGAATGTAGATAGCCAAATCCGATCGGGCAAAGCGTGAGTTCTTCCAAGAACTTTCTTCGTCAAAGCTCATCTTGAGAAATCCAAGTAAGTTCCTACCAATATTGTGTTACCTAAACTTAGTTAACATCTACATTATTATTATTACACATTTGGATTAGCTAGATTCCAACGAGATTTTCACCCATAAGAACTCAAGTCAGGGCTTGGTTTGAAAGAGGTAAGTTTTCTACCCCATACTTGGATACAACTACAGAATAGGTATGTGGGATATTGTGAGAAGTAGAAATCACCATTTGATTGAGCTTTCTCACTAGTTCTTGAAATGGGTATTATTACTAGGGCTCTTGAAAGATAAGAAGATGAATAGTGAAATTTTGCATCTTATTGAGATGTTTGGTGATCCTAATGACTTCAATATTTACTTTTTGATTGACTATTAAGTTTTATAACACGATTTTAGGGCTTAAAAAGTTGGGATTGATCGTTTTGAAACGTTTAGCTAGAGTCTAAGCCTTAGACGGATAATGTTTGAGTTGATTGAATGTTAACAAATACCAATTGATGTGAGTTGGTTATATTATGCTAGATTGACGTTGTTTGGAGTTGTTCGACTCGTTCTTTGACATTTGGAGCTAATAGTTGGTAATGTAAAGACTACTTTGAGATATTGGAGCCCTTCTAGTTGCTTGTGTGCTTTCAAATTTATTTTTGAACTCGAATGATAATGTAAATGAGATTTCATGCACGTGTGAGACAAGCTTGCATGGTTTACTCCTTGATTGGGATTAAGAAGATGATTGGCATAAAAGACTAATCTTGAAAGTTATAAAACTATTTAAAGTTGTTTACATGATTCTTGTGGTTATTGTATGACATACTATATTATATACTTGATGTCATGTGACTTATTGATTACAAATTCATAGCATACTGTTTGATGGAATTGCTGAAATCGCTCTTTTGATCTGCAACATACAAGTGAAACGATAAACTTGATTTAGTGAAAGGGATTCGGCAAAAGGCCATGACTTGAGAAATTAAAAGTAAACAAGATTTCTACAAAATTTTGATACTGATTTGCTCATCCGGTCGAGGGGATGATCAGACCCGTGGGTTTTATACCCCATTGTATCATTTCTCATCCAGTTGAGAAGATGATCGGGCCCATGGGTTCTAACACCCCGATGAACCATTGCTCATCCGATCAAAGGGATAACCGGGCCTGTGGGTTTTGTACCCTGGTTTACCATAACCTATTTGACGGGGAGAGTACGTCAGGCCTTGCAGATGGCATCCCGAGTGTATACATCACATATGAATATGAGACTAGAGATATGGACATTGAAATCATGAAATAATTTGACACTCGAGAAGCTTTAGAAAGATCCTAAATATGTTCTAAGTACTTGGTGCTTCTTCCTTGCTTTGATAAATTAAATTTTGCACTTGGCTTGCCACTCATGCATGTATTTATAAACTGTATCCACGCGATATGTTGTGATGAATTAAACTGTATATGATATTCATCTCTCATGTACTTGATATATTTTCTACGGAAAAGTCTCAAATATGCCATCGACCTATCGAAAATGGCTCATTTACATTTTTTTGTGAGGATTGCCCTTCTTTTAGGGTGGTCTTTAAATTTTGCCCCTCATATTTGTGGTCTTTAAGTTTTGCCCTTCACTTGGATACCTGAGGTTCTGGGTTCGAACCTCTGTTCAGGCATAAAAAAAATCACAAGGCGGGGCTGGGGGGAGTGTATGCCATATCCGGCATACAGTCCTTAAGGAAAAACTAAAGTTATGCCGGAAGGGGAAGACTTTGCTTTAAGGCATATATTTTATTTTATTTTACTTTTCAAGGCAAACTTTTAGTTATGCCTTAAGGAAAAGTTTCGCCTTATGGGGCATTCTTTAGTTATGCCTTAACTAAAAGTGTGCCCCATAAGGCATAACTAAAAGTATGCCCCATAAGGTGGAACTTTTCCTTAAGACATAACTAAAAGTTTGCCTTTTAAGGCAAAGTCTATGCCTTAAGGAAAAGTTCTACCTTATGGAGCATACTGGGCATACTTTTGGTTATGCCTTAATTAAAAGTTTGCCCCATAAGACATAGTTCCTTAAGGAAAAGTTCTGCCCCCTAAGGCATAACTAAACTGTGCCTCGAGGAAAGTTATGCCCCCTCCGGCATAACTTTAGTTTTTACTTAAGGACTGTATGCCGAATTCGGCATACACTCCCCCCAGCCCTTCCTTGCCAAATTATTTTTTTATTTTATACCTGAGCAGGGGTTCGAACCCAGAACATCAAGTATCCAAGCGAAGGGAAAACTTAAAGACCACAAATATGGGGGGCAAAATTTAAAGACCACAAATATGAGGGGCCAAATTTAAAGACCACCCCAAAATAAGGTCAATTCTGTGAATTACCCGCTTATTTATGCCACTTGTCAATAGTTTGGCCCATTTATGCCATCAAACTATCGGAAATGGTTCATTTATGCCACTCATCAATAGTTTGGCTCATCTATGTTATCGCCCGTTACCAAAATGACTCATCTTTTGTCACGTTCTGAACCATGGCCTGGGCGAAACATAGCACTCGGTGCCTTACTGCATGTGACCGAGCGAATCACAGGGCTTGCTGAATCATCATGAGGCATAACATGATCAGAATATAACGTGAATGCATGATGAGCCTTTATAAAATGCAATAAGTCATAATACTTAATCAAAATACTTGTTTAAACATGAGTGCGGAAATAACATGAATGAGCCAAAAGGTTATACGACTCCGAAAGTGTGACATGACATAACTGACTTGTCTAGTCTATGAAACCTCTAACATAAGTCTGAACATGGAAAACATACTCGTAGGACAAGGCCCCCGCATACCTTAGATACATAGCTAATCATAAAATAAAGAGTTGACTAAACCCGAATGAGATGGGGCTCACCAATAAGTCGATACGAATGCGTCCCTCACGAGCGTATGTGTTGTCCGTAAATCAGTACCTACATCGTGAAATGCAGGCCCCCGAGCAATAAAAAGGGGACGTCAGCACATTGAATGTACTAGTATGTAAAGCAACTGACTGAAATAACATGGGACATGAAATAACATAATAAGTGGCATTTAAAGCGAACTCAAACCTGGTCATGAACATGAGTATACGACATGGACATAATTACATATAGATATATATAATATAGGTATAAGACATGAACTAAAAGCGAATATATCTTGAACATGAGCATGAAGCGGGAGTAAAGTCTGAAAACAGTAAATCAATGGAAATATATATATATATATATATATAAAAACTTCTTGTAACGTGGGGAGGGCTATAATATAACCGATAACATGATCTGGTACTTGCGTCCTACCAGCAGAACACTCACACCTTGCCAGGGATATGAGAATTAAATAATAATAATAATAATAATAATAATAATAATAATAATAATAATAATAATAATAATAATAATAAGGATCCAAACTTCATAATGAAGGTGTTGCCTCCTTGCTGACAACCCTTATCCTACGGTGGCTACGTAGTTTCAGGCTTTACTAAGCCTTCTCGGTTAACTAAGCAACTCCCAAAAACATGAACATGATATAGTTGGTTAAGAAGCTTATGATTTTCGTGAAATAACTTGTAATCATGTATTTCACAAAATTAACTTGTAACATGGTTTCATGAAATGACTTGTAACATGGTGCCATGAAATAACTTGTAAGCATGTTCTGAAGTGATATAACATAAACACGGTTTCATATCAAATAGCTTGCAAAACATGGGTTTGAACATTATAGTTACATAATATACTTGCATGAAAACGTGTAAATCATGTAGAGTGTTTTCTTGAAAATAACATAATGATTCATAACTTGCATGTAGGAACCCATGAGATGCAAAGTATGGGTTTTCATGGATTTTGGACGGATTCTCAATAATTATAATGAAATATCAAGAACTCAATGAAGAATTAATAATAATTCAATACATAATATAATCATGGGACATGGACCTAGGGTTATTATGAACATGGTTAAAAATTCTAGTTTTCGTAAAGATTCATACTTTTATGGAAGAAGAGGCGTGGGGAAGAACAATGATGTTCCCACACGTAGATAGCAACCCTACATACCCGGTAATGCTCCCAAACTTGAATTAAAGACTTGAACTTCGAAGAAGATTTCCAAAATCTTGAATTCTTGAACCTTGAGATGGGTTTTCTTGAAAACCCTAGGTTAGGAATGATGATTTCTTATTTAGATTACAAGGATATATATTAGAATTAACTTGGAATGATTAGAGTAGGCTTACATTGGTGTTCTTGATGATGTGAGAGGATAGGAGGTCGTTCTAGGGCTTAGGGATGTGAAGAATGAAGTGAAAAAGCTTTAAAACAAAGTTTTTAAAATTGCTGTCGGACCTATTTTACGCCCTATTTTACGGCCTGTAAATGTTTTACGGTCCTTAGATCCCACCGTAAATTTATTACAGTGATTTGGGCTTTGAAAGTTTTACGGCCCAAATTTTGAAATACGGTCCGTATAATTTTTACAGCCCGTAGATTCCACTGTAAATCGGCAGAATACTGTTTTAGTAAAACGGGCACAACCTTTTGTACAGATGTCTGTTTGACCTCTATAATATATCGTTGGAAAGGTATTTCAAAGATCTACAATTTTCAAGAAGGAAATTTTCCCAAATTCCTTACAGAATTTTCCGTATACTCATTTTAATTGAGATATGGTTCAAACTCACTTGAAAACAAATTCCGTAGCTCGAAATCTTTGGTTTCCTTTGCTCAAGGACTCTTCTCATATCTTGATTGGGTTTCAAACACCATTTATAAACTACTCAAATTGGTTTAATTATACCCCCATCTTACGAGTCAAATCTTAGCCCGAATGCACGAGGTTTTACAATATCTCCCCCTTGGGATCATTCGTCCTCGAATAATGGGTCATGGTTAAGAATATGGTTGGACATGGCTTGAATACATGAACATGAAATAAACATGACATAAAACATAAGAGCTTGGCATGGTTACGTGGGAACATGGTCATGGATCATAAGAACTGAATACGTGATTACATGAAAACATGTACATGGGGAACATGAAACTGAGTAGCACCTACATGAATGAGAATCATGAAACATTTGTTCTCGATTTATGACTAGTGGTTAAGAATCGCTACTAACTCTGGAATCTATAAAATTTATGGCAGGACTTCCTTCATAATTCGAACCCTCACGACATTTCTCAAATGCCTGCCAGCTAACTAAAGTACCAACACACAACTCACATGGTATCTTAGTACGCATGATGTGACATAACGTGATTACTGAATCTTGAATGTAGCTAACATAAATACTGAGCTGGATTGAACACACGGGTATTGGCTGAATGATTACATGATTACTATACATGGGGTTTGGAAGAAAATCCGTAGGCACGAATGACATGAGTACTGGAAATAGGCACGACTATGACATGGTTACCTGGGCGTGAGACGTATGACGTGGGACATAAATACATGAAGACTGGATGACATGAATACATGAGTGCTAAACTGTCATGAGATACGAATACGTGTAAAAATGGATATCGTAATATGGGATCTGAATGTCGAAAACATGATTGTTACAACATGAGGGTTGAATACTAAGCGTGGGTAGGATTTGGATACTTAGAGACTTAATTATAGACGTTCATATGTCACCATGGTAATATTAGATAGGAGTATGACTTAGGCTTTGAATATAAGCTCAACTCAATGTGAATGCGACAGAGTTGAGTCGTATAACAAGAATATGATCCTAACATAGGTATTCATAAATCTCTAGCATAGGCATGACATGAATACGCCGAATTTGAGTAGAATACTCCTGAGATATGTACCACAGGGTACATGAAAAGATATCTATTTGAATATAGGAATGCACCTTACTTCTGATTATCTTGTTAGGCCGTTAATCATGATTATGAATACCTTAGCTCATCTTGCTCATTCTCGTGAGCGAATTATAGAGGACTAAGAGAAAATGAATTATTGGTACTATTCACATGAGATACTTTGCTTTAGAGAACAGATATGACATGGTGCCTTGTACATGGAGGACATAATGTGGAATATGCGTACATGGGAACGTGAGTCATATGGCATGAAACGTGAATAGCATGACATGGGGCATGGGACCATGAGCAACTTGACATTTACATGAGTACATCATAGATGCATATCGTGGCGTCTGGACCTGATTTCATGAGTATTGAGCTAATAATAAGACATAAGTGTGATTTGCGTGGAGTACAATTGTAGGCTCACTCTTGGGTCAGAGACATAAGGCATGGATAAAACATTACCTTTAGAATTTAGATATACCGAAAGAATAGGACATGGTTCAACATATCTTACTCTTATCACCGTGAGTAAATGCCCTTGTTATAAATAAGGCTCATGAAAGAATGGATTACATGCATGTATAATTCGTTCCTCGAGCATCTAAGACATGGGTAGAAAGTCATTTTGAACGTAAAAATGGCATAGGTACTTGGGAAAAGATAAGGGCATCCTTTGTGCCAAGCTACAAGATGATTTAAAACATTAGCCAAAGAAACATAAGCATGAATTACATAGAATCATGGGTAGGACATCCATCTTGGTTCACCTTCATTATTATCTAACAAAATCATTGTTACGATACTGTTATAAGTGGAATGCATAGCGAAATGGATTGGGGCACGAGTATGTGGTAACATGGAGAACATAATCATAGGGGTCAAGATCATCATCATATTTGAAAAGCACTTAGATGCTAGAACATGGACATGAGTATAAAATCACGATAGATACGTGAGACCTGAATGCTGTTTTTATTTTTTTATTTTAGACATGAGCACACCTGATGTGCGAAACATGAAAGGACATTCCCTTACATAGCTTACTATCGTATGAAGTCTTAATTCTTGTATCTTAAACGTGGAGTGTAATCTCTAACATGGGCATGATATGGGTGCGAAAGGCACGAGTAGAGTTGTCTGGGCATTAGTACCACATAGAACATGAATTACTCTGGAATTGGAACCGTTATGCCCTTAAAACCCGCTATTCGATCTAGAACTTTATCTCATAACATAATTACCTAGTACTTGATCTCAACGGGCATGACAAAAATCGCATTCTACGCACCTTATCTTGGCTACATGAAATTGTGATCCTCTGACATAATCTCCTTAACACCTATCAACTTACAAAACACATAATCTATATCGGCACCTTATCGCACGATCTCCCCCTTAGTTCAAAAGCTGACGTTTAAAGCCTGTGGATCTCTTGAGTTAGCGATAAGTGGTCATCTAGTGGTTCCGCTAATTTCCTCTAAAATACTAACGACTCATTTCTTCGGCTTACTTCAAGCAAGTCTTACTTACGGAAAAAATCGGATTACTTAAATGAACGGGTTTCTAATATACATAAGCGGCATACTAGCTTTGTCGGTCTTGGGAAAACTCTTTTCGATAACTCTTAAAGGCTCTTCTTTCGTAGCTTGCTCTCTTCTTGCTTAGATGGTTTTCTTCTTTCACCATTTCTATACCTCAAATTTAACTTAAACCCTTTGGGTTCTAACACGCCTTCAGTGTATTCAGACAGTTATTCACTTAGTAGTGCTAATTTGACTAAGTAACTCAAATCGTACTTTTACTAACTCTGCTGAAAATTTCTAATTCACTATATCTATTCAAACTTACTCACTATGTTCTGTTAACCACTTGCTAGCATTATATTCTCTAATTCTTCTCTGAGTACTAAAGTGAAGCAAAGGTTATTTCTAACTTTTCCTCCTTATCGACTCTATTACGGGGTTGTATACTATCTTTACGAACTATAGACATGGATCACACTTATGGAAATTTCATCTGTCTCAAATATGGAATTAGAACAACTAACCCTAAACTCCCTATACACTTTCAAAATTATATCATACTATACACATCAGGGATAAATACTTAATCACATAACCTAAGAGGGAATTGTCATATCTTTTATCTCATAGTAATATCTGCTTCTTGTAGTAATTTACTAACGTCATACTCTCTAGGTCTGATCTGAATAAGCTTAAATAATTTAAAACTAACCCTACAAAAAATTCAATATCGTCTGGGCTCGTGATTTTCTTATCGCATCAGTCTCTTCCTAGTCATGTACATAGATCATATGGCAAAAATATATATGTCCTTAAAAAAAGTCGAGACTTTCTAGTATTACAGGTGGTTGGCTCTTAGGCTATTTCCTGCTCAAAAATACCATAGGAGTTTATGCCTGTTGCGGTTAACTTCATAACATGTTACCTCATGGGATCTTAAATCTGAACCATCATCCTTATATTATAGCTCTATGGTCAAAGAGTCCAATTAAACTTATTCTATAGGGTATATAACCTACGTGTACTACCATATCGTAACTTGCCTTTCAAATGGTTCTATCACCTGATAAACACACCATGCACTATTTACCAAGTCTTGAGCCTCAAATTTCCTTCTCAACGCTTACGCATTCAATACGTTCAGAATTCGATGGAAAAAGAATGTTACTTACTGCTCTAAGCTTCCTGGCACGAGTTAGAATAATTCCTGATGACTCCATTTGAAAGCAACACATTGATAATGATTAGATTTGCATCTCCTCATCCATTGAGACGAGGCGTATTTGGTAGAACGGGAAATAACACACGACTCTGAGTGAGTTCTGAGAACATAGCTTTATGCATGATCTAGAGTTGAAAGAAATGAGACAATCTTAAATGTCTTTGTGGTCAACTATTTATATGTGCGGGCGCCACACACATATAAAAGTGACCCCACTGGATACGGTTTCATAGACTCCCTAAGACACTTGAATCTAGGGATCTGATACCAAGTTTTGTCACACCCCGAACCATGGCCTGGGCGAAACACGGCACTCGGTGCCTTATTGCATGTGACCGAGCCAACCACATGGCTTACTAAATCATCATGAGGCATAACATGAGCGGAATATAACGTGAATGCATGATGAGCCTTTATAAAAAAAAAATAAGTCATAATACTTAATCAAAATATTTGTTTAAACATGAGTGCGGAAATAACATGAATGAGCCAAAATGGCTATACGACTCCGAAAGTGTGACATGACATAAATGACTTGTCTAGTCTATGAAACCTCTAACATAAATCTGAACATGGAAAACATACTCGCTGGGACAAGGCCCCCAGCATACCTTAGATGCATAGCTAATCATAAAATAAAGAGTTGACTAGACCCCGAATGAGATGGGGCTCACCAATAAGCTGATACGAATGTTGTCCTACGAGAATGATCGTCCGTAAGCCGATACGAATGTTTGTCCCATGAGCGAGATGTGCCGTCCTGTAAATTAGTACCTGCATCGTAAAATGCAAGCCCCCGGGCAATAAAAAGGGGATGTCAGCACATTGAATGTACTAGTATGTAAAGCAACTGACTGAAATAACATGGGACATGAAATAACATGATAAGGGCTGAAAATGAAACTGAAACCTGGTCATGAACATGAGTATCTGACATGGACATAATTACATATAGATATATATAATATAGGTATAAGACATGAACTGAAACTGAATATAACCTGAACATGAGCATGAAGCGGAAGTAAAGTCTGAAAATAGTAAATCAATGGAAATACATGTATATATATATATATATATATATATATATATATATATATATATATATATATATAACATGGGGAGTGCTATAATATAACCGACAACATGATCCGGTACTTGCATCCTACTGTGCAGTAACACTCACACCTTGCCGGATATGAGATAATAATAATAATAATAATAATAATAATAATAATAATAATAATAATAATAATAATAATAATAATAATAATAATAATAATAATAATAATAATAATAATAATAATAATAATAAGCATGTAAGGATCCAAACTGCATAATGAAGGTGTTGCCTCCTTGCTGACAACCCTTATCCTACGGTGGCTACGTAGTTTCAGGCTTTACTGAGCCTTCTCAGTTAACTAAGCAACTCCCAAAAACATGAACATGATATAGTTGGTTAAGAAGCTTATGATTTTCGTGAAATAACTTGTAATCATGTATTTCACAAAATTAACTTGTAACATGGTTTCATGAAATGACTTGTAACATGGTGTCATGAAATAACTTGTAAGCATGTTCTGAAGTGATATAACATAAACACGGTTTCATATCAAATAGCTTGCAAAACATGGGTTTGAACATTATAGTTACATAATATACTTGCATGAAAACGTGTAAATCATGTAGAGTGTTTTCTTGAAAATAACATAATGATTCATAACTTGCATGTAGGAACCCATGAGATGCAAAGTATGAGTTTTCATGGATTTCGGACAGATTCTCAATAATCATAATGAAATATCAAGAACTCAATGAAGAATTAATAATAATTCAATACATAATATAATCATGGGATATGGACCTAGGGTTATCATAAACATGGTTAAAAGCCCTAGTTTTCGTAAAGATTTATCCTTTTATAGAAGAAGAGGCGTGGGGAAGAATAATGATGTTCCCACACATATATAGCAACCCTACACACCTGGTAAAGCTCCAAAACTTGAATTAAAGACTTGAACTTTGAAGAAGATTTCCAAAATCTTGAATTCTTGTACCTTGAGATGGGTTTTCTTGAAAACCCTAGGTTAGGAATGATGATTTCTTATTTAGAGTACAACGATATATATTAGTATTGACTTGGAATGATTAGAGTAGGCTTACCTTCGTGTTCTTGATGATGGAAGAGGGTAGGAGGTCATTCTAGGGCTTAGGGATGTGAAGAATGAAGTGAAAAAGCCTTAAAATGAAGTTTTAAAATTGCTGTCGGACCTGTTTTACGCCCCATTTTACGGCCTGTAAAAGTTTTACGGTCCTTAGATCCCACCGTAAATCAATTACAGTGATTTGGGCTTTCTGGACCAGTTTTACGGCCCAAATCTACGGCCCGTATAATTTTTACGGCCCGTGAATTCCACCGTAAATCGGCAGAACACTATTTTAGTAAAATGGGCATAACTTTTTGTACAGATGTCTATTTGACCTCTATAATATACCGTTGGAAAGATATTTCAAAGATTTACAACTTTTAAGAAGGAAATTTTCCCAAATTCCTTATAGATTTTTCCGTATACTCATTTTAATTGAGATATGGTGCAAACTCACTTGAAAACACGCTCCATAAGATAGCTTCCAACTTTCCTTTGCTCAAGGACTCTTCTCATGTCTTGATTGGGTTTCAAACACCATTTATACACTACTCAAATTGGATTAATTATACCCCCGTCTTACGAGTCAAATCTTAGCCTGAATGCACGAGGTGTTACATCCATGTCCTTTTTCATTAACGTCAATTTTACAATACCAGATATGACACGTGGCCTCCAACTAGATTATAGTTATGAGTGGGTAAGGTGTATGAGTTGGATTTTTTATTAATTTGGGATTTAAAATTGGGCTGGTTTAATTAATCGACGAAAACCTCTAATTAGAGGTCACGTGTCATATCTAGTATTATAAAATCAGCGTTAATGAAAAATGTTATGGATGAGTCATTTTGCTAACGGGCGATGACATAGATGAGCCAAACTATTGGTGAATGGCATAAATGAGCTATTTTCGATAGTTCAATGGCATAAATGAGCCAAACTATTAATGAGTGGCATAAATGAGCCATTTTCAAAAGTTCGATGGCATATTTGAGCCTTTTTCGTATTTTCTATATACCTGTATAACTCTTGCTCTATCATGGTTGGTGGCTATGACGCATATATGAGTATTTCAATACTCAAGCATCCTTTGTTTAAATGTTTTTAGGTTTAGCAGAGGGTCAGGTGCAAGGTGGTCAACGTACGGGCTAGGATTCCTACAGCTTCATACTTTTGGTGAGCCCACATTTGAGATCGTGGGAGTCACATAGTTCTATTTTCATTTTTGGTATAGTGCGAGTTAGTCTAGCAACTTTATTATTTCATTCATGGTTTTATAGAGGCTCCATAGATATACTTTTGGGTTATGGGTATCTGTTTGGATTTGCGCACAACATCTTTCTTTTATGACTTGGTTAACGAGCATGTTGATTTAATGTTATTCACTCGGCTTACTCATTTAATATTGATGTTAATTAATTGAATTGGGGTATATGGGTAAGAAAAGGGTAGTACACTAAATCAATCCACTCGGTGCAGGTTGGCAGGCATCGGATGTCGTGCCACTTCTTTTTTCCATTTTGGGGCGTGACATTTTTCCTTTACCAAGCAACTTGAGGTTTGAGCTTCATGGTAACTATAGGTGGGTAGCATAAATTTGTGGAGAAGACTTGCAATTGTCTTGAATTGCTAACTATTTAACCTTTTCATTTTATATATGGTAATATTACTACATGAATTAGTTGGATAGTTTTTCTCTTGATGAGTAACTAGTGTATATAAAATTTCAAACTCGTATGTATTGAATTGTATAGTATAAAATGATGTCGATCCCACAAAATAAGTTGTTTTATCTATCCGATAAATTATTCTTGTTTTAATTACTATTTGAGAAAGTTTGGGGTTCAATTGAACCCCCACCCAATGTGCTACATACGCCTCTGTATATAAGATATTACGAACTGTATAATAGTTTGAGATTAATGCTTAGTTTTAGAAAGATGATGCATGGAGATGTTGACTGTTTCACTCGAAGACTTGTTGATTTTAAAGAGTTTTTTTACTCTTACTTTTTAAACTATATATATTAATTAAGGCAAGGGGACTCTAGAAGTCTTCTCTACAACTTTATCAAGTGTCTCTGTTTGGGCCATGCCCGTATACCACCCATATGAAGTAATTGACGGTTTGCCCTTCAAATGGGGCAATTTGCACGATTACCCTTATTCAGGGGTGGTCTTTAATTTTTGTCCCTCAAATTGGTGGCCTTTAATTTTTTTCCTTCGCTAAAAATTTTTAGTTCCGGATTCGAACCCTCGCTCAGTCAAAAATTTAAAAAAAAAAAAATCACAAGGTAGAGTTTGAATTTGCAAAAATGAGCCTTCGACGGTTGCTACCTTGACAAAGTTTGCCTCAAACTCGGTATAAAACTCTACCTTGCTTAAGACGGGGAATTTTACCTTTTGGCATAAGGTAAAACTCTACCTTATGGTAGAGGTTTGAATTAAGGTAATTTTCTTCTTCTTCTTCTTCGTCTTCTTCTTCTTCTTCTTCTTCTTCTTCTTTCTTAACTCAGTAGGAATTTTGCAAAACTCTTCCTTAAGGCCTAACTTTTACCCGAATAGGCCTAATTTTGCTACGAAACTCTGTCTTGTGATTTTTTATGTTACTAGGCCGGGGTTCGAACCCCAAATCTCATGGTATTAGGCGAAGGACAAATGTTAAAGACTAGCAATTTGAGGGGCAAAAATTAAAGACCAGTGCCTTTGAAGGGCAATCTGCACAAAAAAAATGCTTTAAATGGGGCTGCTCGTTAATTTTATCCCTTCTAATGGGCTGGTCTTTAATTTTTGCCCTTTAAAATTGAATTTATGCCTAGCTGTGCATAAATTTGTTAAGGGCGTGAGACATAATTTGTGAAATAATGTGAGATATTATGATGGGAAAATATAAATTTATGTCCCGCAAAAAAGTTACTTGTCTTGAGAGAAAAATTAAAAACCAACACAACATAGTGGCCAAACCGCACATGACCCCCCCCCCCCCCACCCCCATATTGATGAAATTGTCTGCTTATAAAACATGCATTAGGTAAAACTTATATTGCGCGAACTCTTCAAATATGTTGTTGTACCCGTATCAGATTCTCTAAAAATCATTTTCTTTCAGAAGATCAAACATACACCCATTGATATATTTGAAAAGTACGGGCAACATAAGTAAAAACACAACGCTAAATACCTTTAAGCAATGGCCATTAGAAGAAAAAAGGATGATAATTACACAATAAGTTGCTTTACGAAAATCAGAGGTTCAATACTAGCAGCTATGAGGAAAATCACATACATGAGGTAGTTTACTCCGTACTCACCAAAGAGAATTGGGATGTAGTTAATACTCCCAAATAAAAAAGGAATTGATATATATGTGGTAGATTTCGCAACAAATTCTAATTTCGGAAACCTGAATGTTCAAGTTAAGTTTAAGTTAGGTTCAATAGAGTTTTAGCTCATCTTCTTCACTTTCCAGGCAACCAAATGGTGTTATGTACGAAACTAAACATCAAAAGATATACCCCATCTGTTACAACAACCACCCCACTAGAAACAAATCCAATTACGAAAATATTCAATTTTCATGCTAAACTTAGCCTATGTAAAAATACCAAGCAGTCAAAGACACATAAAGATGTACCAGACACTTGATTACAACTGTTAGACTTTTGTATTTTCGCTTTTCATAGCATAGAATATATTTTGCCTAGATTAGGAGATTTCTTGTGACAGTCAACAGTATTAACGATCCCCAAAATCATTATATTGCATAGGCAAATGTACAGCAGTGTCCTTGATTGGAGGAAGAAGCGAAGAAAACAAATGAAGAGAAGCACAAAGCAAAAAGAAGAAATCATTACCCATTTTGTTAAAAAGAATTAAGAAAATTGATACTCTCTCCATCCCATAATAAGTGTTACCTTAGCCAAAAACAAGCATATTAAAAAACCAATAATCCAATGTGAAGTTTACCAAATTACCCCTATATAATAAAAATAAATTACTTTTACCTTTTGATTAGAGCATGCACAAGAAGTAGACCTTTTGACATTGAGAATCCAATATTATCTAGTTACTATGTGGCCTTTTTAATCATCATTTAGATGTTACTTTATTGACCAAGTGTAGAATAGGAAAAAACTAGTCAATTTATGTCTTGGTTTCATAAGGTGACACTTATTATGGGACAATTTTTTTTGGCTAAAGTGACACTTATTATGAGATAGAGCGAGTGGTATTTTATGAGTTATAAGATGAAGTTGTAATAGTTTTTTTTTTTTTTTTTTTTTTTTTTTTTTTTTTTTTACTTTGAGCTGTGAAATTGAATAATTTTCTCAACAAAAAAAGTACGCTAAGAGTAGCAAACCTAATTAATACGCCAATGTGTAGTCTTCCTGCGAAGTCTCTTATCCCATCCATCCCTCTAATAACTCCATTTAAAAATTTCGTCACACTCATCCTTCAATTCAGCTTGATGAAAGAACTCTGGTGCCCTTAAGAACTCTCGTGCCCTTTTCTTCACATACAATTGGCTTGTTACTATCCACTTATATTTGGATATAAATAGAAGCTAAAATGAAAATTTTGTTCGCTATTTGACTAGTTATAACTCTCTTCATTTTATTTTATGCCGCATTATTTTTTTATTAATTTGCTTGAAAAAAATGTTATTGTATCTTGGGAACTAGAGTCTACATAGCGGGTGCTCCAAAAGTCCACTATAAAAAATATACTCATTAATTTTTGTAATTACTGTTAACCCTCACTTCTAAAATGTATGTATACTTACAGTATATGATTAGATATACTAGAGATAGAACTCCTGGTATTTTTTACGCTTTTTTCTCTATCGCATAATGCTAGGGTTTAGACTATGGTATTAGGAATTCGTCTGATTTACCGTGAGGACCACCGATGACCAGTTTATGTGCTATGTAATTAGCTCATATTAATGTGCATGTTCTTTCATTATCCCATTGCAGAAAATCTACACTTGAAATATTCATATTCATGTTTTGGTACTTCATGTTTCACTCTCTTCAGTTCCTTAATGTTATTCTCTCTATTTTTTTTTATTTTTTTTTTGGTAACTAATCATTTTATTAATCGCAAAGTAATCCTTTAAGGTCCACAGCTAAGCTACATCTCGGCTTCTTGTTCATATAAGTACTATATCACTACTGCATTAGCTATTTACAGATCCTAATCTGAGTATATTAAAAGGAAAGCTGTTGTAGTACGCTTCTAATCCTCTCCGATGCTTTAACATTGCAATTGCAAGCTATTTCTCTGGTTAGGCTATTGTTTCCCTCTCTAATTGCTTGACCACTCTGGTGTTTCTTTCAGTCCAAATGGCATAAATAAATTCTGTGGAGACCATTTTTATGATCTGTGCTGTGTTGGACTTCCCTTTGGTCAGCTTCCAAATGTCATGTTGCCGTAAGTTCCCTCCTGATAGAAATTATGCCCTTTGTTTCACCCATCGCATCAGCCTTTGCCATAATCTCTTAGCATAAGCACATTCCAGAAATGGATGCTTACTGGTTTCCCTTGTATCTCCACATAGTACACTATCCAGGTTTACATCAATTCCCCATTTGGCTAGTCTTTTGGTTGTATTCAAATGGTCATGAAGATATACCCAAAGAGTGAATCTTGCTTTTGGTCTAGCCTCATTTTTAAACATCAAGTGCTTCCAAGGGACTTTGGGATGGTTACCTATGTTATGTGCGTTTTGATCATTTTAGCCCTGTTGATCCATTACGGAGACTTTAAGTGAGTCTAGTGAAAACTGAAGGATTTAGAATCCTTAAGTGAAAGTATTTGACCAATAGTTGATTTTTAGATAAACGGGCCTTTTTCGAAATTCCGTTGACTCCGTGAGGTCCGGTGGGTCGATTATGACTTAGTGGGGTGAATGGTTCGGTTCCAGAGGCATTTGGTTGCGTTTTAGGTACTTGGTTGGAAACTTGTTTTATTCCGTTTGGGGGTCGACATGGTAAATTAGGCGTCTGTTGTAAATTTCCAGGCCACGGGTGAATTTGTAGCATGTTTTTATGTGTGTGTGCATATCTAGTTTGTATATATGGGGCCTCGGATGGATGTCAGGATTTCGAGAAAGGCTTGTAAAAACCAGATTTTTGTTGTTTCTGATGTGATCATCATGGCGGGCTTTGTACCTCCATGGCAGGGTCTCGACCGCCATGATGAGATGTTGGCATTAAATGATTATCTGCCATAGTGGATGGTCTAACCGCCATGGCTATCCTTGTGACCGTCATGGCGGAATGACGGGAACAGAATCCCATTTATTCTCCTAAGTCCGAATTCATTAGTAGAAACACTCCTAAAAGCTATCCTAAGAGCTTAGAGAGGAGATTTATTAAAGAACTTTGGGGAATCATCATTGAAGGTAAGTTCTTAACAATTATCTTGTTCATTTTCCTTTACTTATTAAGTTCCCATGGTAGTTCAAGTACTAGAAATGGTGGGTTGAAGACATAGAATTCTAAATCATGAAACCTTAACTCGAATTGATTATTATTGTTTAATTCTCTATTTATATCATCTAGAAGTATAGGTTAACACCTTCTAGGATGGAGTTGTTATATAAATTTATGAATCTATTTTGAGACTTAGGGTTTCACCCAAATTTGGGGGTTTTGACTAAATTATGAAATTGAAGGGTCTGAAGTGATTAGAAACCCATGAATGTGAGGATTATGATTTTGGGACTAATGGTAGGGTAATTTCACCCTTAATTTCCGGTTTTACCCATTTCATTCGTTAGGGGTATTTTGGGTACTTTTCCCCAAATCGATTCTTCTTCCAATTATTTGGTGTATTTCTTACTTAGCATTATTATTGCTAGACTTTGAGCATTCTGAGGCTTTATGTAAAGGGAAGGCTCTATTGGAGTAGCTCGCTGTTCCAGTTAACGCTTTGAGGTAGTTCACGGCTTACTTGAGCTAGATTTGGATTAGTAGATTGTATATATAGTAGGATTGATGGGAGAAAGAATGATTAGGCTTTCAGACATGAAGTCTGGATAGATATTACCTAGGTTAGTATGACTTCTGATTATGTGGGCTTGTCTCCATTACTTTATGTATTGAACCATGAGGTGTATTTGCTGTGTTATTGGAATGAAGGGGGTTGATATATATATATATATGTATGTACACACACACACATATATATATATGCACACTCTTTTGTGTTAATTGAGATAGCTTGTATGATTCATGCTATTGTTGAGTTGATTTATTTGAGACTTGTTATGGCTTATGGATTCCGACTTGCACTTCCTTGACATTGACATTATTGATTGATCATGCTAACATTGGAGTGGTGCTTCAAATTGGGTTCTGGACTTGAACCATATTCTGAGATCCATTGTGGTATACAAACATATATATAAGGCACATTTGACGGGAGATGGGGATGTGGCCTAGTTTTGGCTCGTGATCCGAGGTCAGTTCCGAAGCGAGTGGTACATGGACACCATGGGTCCCTTGCGGGTCATGACAATCATGCGAACAAGGCCTTTAGCATGTGTGTATGGTTGAGATACTTATCATTGATTGCATTGCACAAGGACATCATCTTATTTTTGTGATTCAGTGTTGATCGGTATTGTTGATATTGTTATTGTTGTGGAAATGTCGTTGTTCCTATCTATTTATCTTGCTGGTTTTACAAATGTATGCATGATACTAATCTTAATTGGCCTATGACATCTACCGGTACATTATGTTTGTACTAATGCTACCTTGCTGCATCCTTTTTGAGTGCAGATTGTGTGACAGAGACGTCTTTTAGACCTCACATCTAGCCTGAGGCTACTTCCTGAACAGATCCGAGGATGAGCTCCTATCCATGTCATACATCCTGAAGATCTGTTCTTATTGATTCCTATTTCATTTCTAGACATTTCTGTTATTTTCAGACATTTATGTACTTCTTAGACAGTTTTATGATTCGAGTCCTTATACAATGACTTTCGGATTTTGGGATTGTAATAAGTAGTATGCCGCATTTTCTATTATCTATGGCATGACTTAGACTTATATTTATTGGTGTGGTTGTCATTTAAGTTGTAATTGATTAAACGATTGATTAATTGATTAAGAGGATGGTTCGCCCACTAGGGGATTAGTGTGGGTGCCATCACGAAGGGTTGGGTCATGACAGATTCTCGCCGTGTGCTGTTGGGTTCCCTTGTATTTGCTGAAGAGTGACTCTAGCTCCTATGATCCTCCTTACCATCCAACTGGCTTGCTGTCATCCTTCACATAATATGCATGGATCCACCATATCCGCAATTTATCCTCCTTATGTGCTAAGTCATAACATACTTTAGCAACTGCAGCTTTGTTCCAACTCTTCAAGTCAAAAATGTGTAATCCCCCTGCTGCTTTTGGCAGACACATTGTGCTCCAAGCCACCAGTGTCCTTTCGGTAATTTCAGTGGTGCCAGACCATATATAACTTGTACAGTAGTCCTCTATGGTCTTTAACACTTTGGCAGGTAACAAAAATAGTTGTGCCCAATATGATGGTAACCCAAAGATCACAGTCTTGACTAGTTGCACCCTACCTGCATAAGACAATTGTTTTACTGTCTAGGAGGATATTCTTGCTACTATTTTGTCTATCAATGGTTGTCACTGCAAAATGCTCAGTTTCTTTGAAGCAAGGGGCACACCCAATATTTGAAAGGCAATTCTCCAAGTGTGATACCCATTCTCCAAGTGTGATACCTAGTTGTATGATGTTTTCTTGCTCATTTCTGGCCACACCACCAAAATAGACACTACTTTTGGCCATATTAGCTTTTAGTCCAGAGGCTTGAGAGAACACCAGAAACTTGTCATATAATAGCTGGATAGAAAGTTTGTCACCTTTGGCAAATAGCAACAGGTCATTTGCAAAAGAAAGATGGGTTAGTTTAATCTTGGCATATTTTGGATGATACTTGTATTGCTTGTTGTCCTCCAATTCTTTAAGTAATCTGCTCAAATACTCCATTGCAATTGCAAAGAGGTAAGGGGACACAGGATCCCCTTGCCTCAAGCCCCTTGCAGCCTCAAATGGCTATGTTGATTCTCCACTAATTGTAATTGAGTAGCTCACTGTCTTCATGCAACACATTATCCACCCAATGAACTTGGCTGGAATTTCAATTATGTTAATACTTGCTCTATGAAGATCCATTCGCATAGATCCATTCTCTCTATGTTCCTATAAAGCTATTGAGTAAATATATTTAAGAGTTTTTCGAAACTTTTATTTGAGTGCTCTAGAAGATTTTTGGTGATTCCTTATATCTTTAAAGTAGAATTTCATTTTTTTATTGCACCAAAGTAGTTACGAAAATCTAGCTCGAAGACAACTCTTTAATGGCGTACTTTTTATTGAATTTTTACATCTAAAACTCTTTTTTTACTTTTATTGACAATTGTTGACTCTTACTCATTTACTCCCTCCTTCTCAAATTATTTCTCGCTTTTTTGTTTTACACGCCCGTTACAAAATACTCCGTATTAATTAGGATGGGTATTTGACTACTTTTACTCTTATTTATGTGTACGTTATAATATCTCTCTGTTAAATATTTACTCTATTTATGTGTTATCTCATTAATGACGAAATTCTACTAAGGGTAAAATGCGGAAGAAATAATTGATTGTGCCTTGAACTTCTAAAACGATAAATAATTTGAGACAACTATTTTTAGTAATCACGACAAATAATTTGAGACAGAGAGAGTATTAATTAGGATTAATTCTCATTGGTATTTCTATATGTAATAATTTCCAACAATTACTTATCTCCTTTGAATTATGGTGAACGTGTTTAATGTGTCATTTTTTGCATGTTGTTGGTTAAATAAATAGAAAGAAGAGGATCCTATGGTTTTCCCTTTACCAAGCAACTTGCTGCTTGAGCTTCATGGTAACTATACGTGGGTAGCATAAATTTGTGGAAAAGACTTGCAATTGTCTTGAATTGCTAACTATTTATCCTTTTCATTTTATATATGGCAATATTACTACACGAATTAGTTGAATAGTTTTCGCTTGATGAGTGACTAGCATATATAAAATTTTCAACTCTGTCGATTGATCGAGTATATCCGACATATGTTCACTACGAAAAGTTCAAAGGGAAAGCTACTTATCCAGATGCAATTAATCTTTACTTGCAACTCACACACCTTTCCGTGCATTTCTTTATCATAGAGCTATTCTCCATTCATGTGGGGGATTATTAGGATTTTACGAATACGTGTGAATGAAAAATGATCCTTTGCACCTTTTCATGAAAAAGGCTTCACACCCCTTCATTCCTTTACTTTGTTGGCTATAAATACTTAGTAATTTCCATCTGATTTTACTTACGAAAATTTTGATTATCTTTTTCCTTCTTTCTGCACTTCAACTATATTTTGTGTGATTTGCTGCGGCCTATTGTGCTCGTTGTTCACCGAGGTTTAAGGTACCGCTACGCTGATGAGTTAATTCGTTCTATCCTGGAATGATATATTCCATAACCTCGGGTACATCGAGGGGAATAATTTCCTTAAGGAAACACTGTGAATTCAATGAGCTCGAATTATTCCTTATACATTTGTTTTTCAGATTTTGTTTATGTGATTATCAAATACAGATTGCTAACATAATATTGGCAAATCAAATACTGTTTTGGTGAAATTTTTTCACGTGTTAAAATCGATAACAAAAATACATTATGTTCTCCATCGACAGCCCTCCCCTCTTCTTCTTTTTCTTCATGCCATCCATTTTCTTTTCTTCTTCTTATTTTTCTTATCACATGTAACGACCCTTCAGGTCATTATGGAAAATGTAGGGTCACCCCACCAAATAGAACCTTCCCTAGGGTAGTACGAGCTAATAGAAACTCGAGTTTATAAGTCTAAGAACTAAAAACTTGACTTGTTGTGGTTGTTGTTTACTTGTATTGAGTCCGTCGGGGGGTGACGTAGGAAATTAGAACTCTGTTGGGAATTCCGAAGCCATGAGTGAATTCGTATGACATTTTTATATATATGTGCATGTTTGGTTTGTGTTTGTGAGGCCTTGGATGAAATGTTGGGTGATGGAGTGAAAAACTGGGCAAAAGTCGAGCTCACTGCTCAAATGGCACCGCTGCGGCGGTACCACTATAGCGGTGGGTTAACCGCCGCCAGTGGTCAGCCATGTTCATTGAGTCCGCTATGGCGGGCCATGTGCCGCTATGGCAATATCGCTATAGCGGAACATGGGCCGCGATAGCGGTGATAGAGTTTTTGATGGTCTGCTATAGCGGTCCCTTGATTGCTATAGCGAGACTGCCACAGCGGTAGTTTGACCGCCCCAGAGGTCGACGGAAAGCAGTAACCCTAGTTTTAAACACTTAGTCTCACATTCTTTATTCACAATACTCCAACACAGTTCCCCACAAGCACCTAGGGTGAAATTTCAAGCTACGGCAAGAAAACTCTTGAGAGGTAAGTTTCATTTATTCCTTCTAACCATTTCGTATCATCTTCATGATTATCATCACTTTTATGGGTCTTCAATGGTGAAATTGTAATAGAAACCCTAGAAATTAATAAACCTTCTAAACTTGATGGGTTATGATTATTATCACTTATTTATTATCTAAAGGCTTCGGTTGACTCCTCTTAATCATGAATTGAATCCTTAGAGCCATAAACTAAATGAATTAAGACCTAGAGTTCTATAAAAATGGTATCTTGACCATGAAAACTGCTTGTAATTGGAATATTTATGTAATATTGTTATAATTGGATGATTAGTGATGACTAAGGCCTTTGTTAGGTTGCTTTACACCTAGAAAATCATCCACCCATTGGAATGGTGTAAAGGGAAGGGTATTCTTGAATTGGTACTCGTGAATTGAGTAATTTGTGACTCATTTAGCCTTCTATTTCTAGACTTTGAATGTTCCGAGGCTTTAAGGAAGGGAAAAGCTATAGCGGAGTGACTTGCGTTGTTCCAGCTCTACGTTTGAAGTAGGTTATGGTCTACTTGAGTTAGACTTTGATTAGTTGAATGTATGTGTTATGAATTTATTAGGAGAAAGCATGTCTGGTCTTCATGCATGATATTGTGTGGTTGAACCCCTATGTGAAATTGATTAAGTGATTGTGTAGGCTCTGTGCCATTATTCCTGTGTGTTGAATCTGCAGTGGATGTATTTTTGGTGAGAAGTTAATATAATCTTCTCGGCGATATTGTGATATGTAATGATGATGTGAGCATTGATAATAAGAGAGCAGGAAACATCGTTACATACAGATACATGGAAAGGCAATATATGACCTAGATTTATAGGCTCATGGTCCTAGGCTCGTTCCGAAAACAAGGGATATATTGATGTGGCCCGCGTCCGAGATTCTTTTCGAAGCTGAGGTTTATCCTCGAGTCCGATGAGTATCAGGAACGAGCGGTACATGGACACCATAGGTCTCCTGCAAGTCATGACTACTAGCAATGACATCAGTTAGCATGTGTGTACAGTGATTACGGTAATTGTGGTAGACTTATGCCCGTGTTGTGGTTTTCCATTGATTGATTCTTGCTACTTGAGTGATTGATTGGTGATATTCTTGGTTGACTTGTCATGGTTTATTTGTTTCATGCCTGTTGGCTGGCTGTTTATTTTATTGATTTTATAATATATGCATGATACTAATCTTAGTCGGCCTATGATATCTACCGGCACATAGTATTTGTACTGATACTACCTTGCTGCATTCTTTGAGTGCATATTGTGATATAGAGACTGCTACTCTCCCTCATATCTAGCGTTGAGGACGTTGTTGACAGATGTAGGGTGAGCTTCTATCCATACCAGGCCGCCCGAAGATCTTCTTCTTATGATATCTATTTCCTATTCTGGACATTATGGATAATTATTAGACAGATTTCATTCCTTATACATGTTATAGTTTAGAGTCCTCGTACGATGACTTTCGGGTTTTGGGAATTTTTGTAATAGTTAGAACTTCCGCATTTACTTCAGTATTTTTATGGCATGACTTATTTTGGTTATTTTCAGCTTGAATAAGTAATAACTGACTAATTTGGTAAATATAAAATCGGACTTGAATGAATAGATGGTTTGTGTGTTGGTTCGCCCACTAGGAGTTAGTGTGGGTTCCAGTCATGGCAGGTTGGGCCGTGACATCACGGCCACTTCATTTTTATAAATTTATTTCCTCTCACTAATTGCCTTCTTATTCTTCATCATTCTCCACCTTGAGTTCGAACGAAATTTGTAATGGTGGTAATATTTGGTGGTGGGTTTGGTGATGGGTACTGAATTTGTGGTGATTCTTTGCAATTTTGGATGGTGGTGCATTTAGTTATGGGTGTTGAATGTATTGCTGGTTTGTGCTGGTTTTTTCAAAGGTGTGGCTACAAAAAATGCAGCAAACTGTTGCTGGTTTTTTTTTTTTTTTTCCAGAATACCGACGGAGTTCGTCAGTTTTTTGAAAATTATAGTTGGGGGTGTTGAATTTATGGTGGTTGTTTGCAATTTTTTATGGTGGTAATGGTTGTGGTGTGATTCCAGTGGTGGATTTGGTTGTGGGTGGTGAAATCTATTATTTTTTTTAATGGTGGAGATGTGGGTTTGGTGATGATGGCGGCAATGGTGGTGGTTTAATGGTGAGTTTGGTGGTGTATAGTGAAGTAGAAGCAATTGTGGTCACATGAACTTTTTTTTGAAATCTGACATAGTATTTAATGTGGAAATGACATGACAATAATATGACGCTAGTAAAACACCTCTCATCACGTGACCCGGGGAGGGGGGGGGGGGGGGGTAGGGTAGTTGTCAGTTCAACTCAAAATAAGGACAAGGAATATTAGGTCACCCGATTAGTTTGAGTATATATTCAACTTGTCCGGACAAATTTAGGGTGTATTTGATGTCTTCTCCCTCGAGAGTCCTTTAATCAACTAATGGGTAAAATTATTTTGTGGTCTTGCACAAACAGTGATAGCTATTTTGTCAATTATCTCTTCTTTTTTTGTGTATGTGTTGGGTTTGGGGGGGGGGGGGAGGGGGGGTTGTTTAATTTGGTGCGGTAATCGCTTTGGGCCCGATTAATTCAAATTCATGTCTCAATATCTCATTTTTGGGGTACAGTGCTCCTTACCAAATGCGAGTCTATTTTCAGGGCTCGAATACGAGACCTTTTTTAAGGAAGATGAAGTACTTATCACCCCATCATAATCTTTAGTGATTATCTTGTCTATTGTCAATTGGATTAATGTTCGTGCCAAAGCAATTTTACATTATCCCAAACATATAAAACACTTGTTATTGGAGAGATACCACACAATTGTACAAATCAATAGTTATATTTTATGCATCGTGGATTCAAGGCAGAGCTCGACCACAAAAGGTTCAAGATGGTTTCTGATATTAGCCATTATATGTATTTTTCAAGTCATTAATTTTGGTTAAGATTTTACATTGTTTTATAAAATAGGTTCGTGACACCAATTTTATCAATAGACATGATCTGGAATAGATATCTTAGAGCTAGTATCAAGTTGAACTTTTCTACTATATAGAAACATGAGTTTCTATATAGTTTGCTCGTCAGTCGCTTAAAAAAAAAAAAAAGGTGGGCCCCAATTATATAGTAGAAAAATTGTAAAAAAAAAAAAAAAAATTTAAGGTGATGCCCAATCTTCTATAATAGTAGGAATGGAAAAAAAAACACAAATTTAAGATGGGGCCCACACTTCTATAATAGTAGAGATTAAAAAAATTAAGGTGGGGTCCGCGTGGAGAATTAGGAGACAATTGCAAGAGGAAAAAAAAAGTTAAGATGGGTTCCATGTGAAGAAGTAGGAGACAATTGCTGGGAAAAAAAATAAAGGTGGGGTTCACGTAAAGAAGTAAGAGACAATTGCAACAGAAAAAAAAATATTTAAATAATGATAATAAGTTCAGAAAATGATAAAGGTACGCTTAGAGAAAAATGTAAAGAAGAGAAGTTCGAAAAAAAAAAGAAATAACGATTTAAATTGAACATAAAAACAGCTAAAGAAGTCATAAAACCAAAATATTTAAAACTTATACCATACGTCTAACACTAATAATAAGGAATAACATCAAGAAGGCGAAATATAAAAGGTCTTCTATAATAGTAAATTAAAATTGGGTTTTACCACATCGCGTCAATCACTTAAAAAAAAAACAAAAAAAAAGGTGGGCCCCAATTATATAGTAGAAAAATTATAAAAAAAAAAAAAAACAAATTAAGATGAGGCCCAATCTTCTATAATAGTAGGAATGAAAAAAAAACAAATTTAAGACGGGACCCGCTCTTCTATAATAGTAGAGATTAAAAAAAATTAAGGCGGGGTCCACGTGGAGAATTAGGAGACAATTGCAAAAAAAACAAAGTTAAGATGGGGTCCACGTGAAGAAGTAGGAGACAATTGCTAGGAAAAAAATTAAGGTGGGGTCCACGTGAAGAAGTAGGAGACAATTGTAACAGAAAAAAAAAAAAGGATATTTAAATAATGATAATAAGTTCAGAAAATGATAAAGATACGCTTAGAGAAAAATGTAACGAAGAGAAATTCGGGAAAAAAGAAATAATGATTTAAATTGAACATAAAAACTGCTAAAGAAGTCATAAAACTAAAATATTTAAAACTTATACTATACGTCTAACACTAATAATGAGGAATAACATCAAGAAGGCGAAATATTAAAAGTCTTCTATAATAGTAAATTAAAAAAAATAGGGTGGGGCCCACTCTTCTACAATAGTAAAAAAAAAATTAAGGTGGGGCCCACTCTTCCATAATAATAGAGATAAAAAAAATAAAGGTCGGATCCACGTGAAGAATTACGTGATAATTGCAAAAAAAAAAAAAAGGTGGGATCCACGTGAAGAAGAAAAAAAAGGACATTTAAATAATGATAATAAGTATAGACAATGATAAAGGTGCTCTTAGAGAAAATTTAAAGAAGAGAAATTTAGGAAAAAAGAAATAACGATTTAAATTGAACACAAAACCGCTAAAGAAGTCATAAAACCAAAATATTTAAAACTTATACCTTTGGGTATAAGTTTAGACACGTACGTCTCACACAAATAACAAGAAATAACATCGAGAAGACGAAATATAAACGGTCAAGAAACGTATACACATATTTTCTTAAAATGATGAAGTTGGTCTATACTTAAAAATTTAAGACTACAGCAGATGCTGACACATGAAAGCGCTTTTCAGTGTTGTTGATTAGAAAGAGATGATGGCATGAAACTCATGTTTCTATATAGTACTAGACGGCGTGCAGCACGAGCCCAACACTTTGGATTATATAGTGTATCTATGTGTATATAGTTGTGTACAATTGTAAAGATTTATGTATTGGGTAGTGATAGTATATATTTTTTTTTATACTGCTAATAAACATACCTAAATTTGCACTGTCGATGCATATATATATATATATATATATATATATATATATATATATATATATAGATGAACATTAATATACATACACAAATGTTATTTGTTTATTAAGTGGAATTATGTGACCATGATAAAACAGTGAAAAGTAAAAGGAGTGTAAAAGTGACACTTCTATAATAGTATAAACGAAAAAAAAATAAGGTGGGGCCTACTCTTCTATAATAGTAGAGATTAAAAAAAATAAAGTGAGGTCCGCGTAAAGAATTAGAAGACAATTGAAAAAAAAAATTAAGGTGGGGTCCACATGAAGAATTAGTAGACAATTGCTAGGAAAAAAATTAAAGTGGGGTCCACGTGAAAAAGAAGGAGACAATTGCAAAAAAAAAAAAAGATATTTAAATAATGATAATAAGTTCAGAAAATGATAAAGGTACGCTTAGAGAAAATGTAAAGAAGAGAAGTTCAGGAAAAAAGAAATAACGATTTAAATTGTACATAAAAACTGCTAAAGAAGTCGTGAAACCAAAAGATTTAAAGGTATAAGTTTAGACACATACGTCTCACACCAATAATGAGGAATAACATCAAGAAGACGAAATATAAACGGTCTTTATTTTTTACTATATTAGAAGCATGAGTTGGGGGTGGTTTCGTCGTCCACCTCCAACTCATGTAAAAAGAAAAAAGTGGATCCCATATTAAAAAAATTAAGCAATATTAAAAAAAAAAAAAAGTAGACCCCATATTAAAAAAAACAAGCAATATCAAAAAAAAAAAAAAAAAAACACGTGTAACCCATATTCAAAAATCAAACAGTATTCATGTAATTCCCAAAATATCCCTATTAAGTCAATAATGGTGGATTCATTGCACGTGCATATCAACCCATTAGTGGGAGCAAATGAAATTATCGTATAGCAAAAAACGTGGACCCCATATTATTGTTTTTCTTCAAAATGTTAAGTAGCTAAACCATACAATTTCTTTTCTTTTCTTATATTAGCCTGAGATATAATCTAGATATTTAACTGTTGCATTTGCTATTTTGCCATGTCATTTATGTTTACTAAAATAAATATACTTAAAATATTTATATTTTAAAATAAGGCAGAATTTAATTACTTTTTCATTTTTATTCTTACTCTGTGAAAAGTGATTAATATCGTAAAAGAAAAAATAATATTAAACAAATAATAAATAAGGTAAATTAATCAAATTATAATTCTAATTGAAAAAATAATATTAAATGGAGATCAAATAATAAATAAGGTAAATTAGTCAAATTCTAATTCTAATTGACGTTTTCTTAAAAAACGTGCAAAAGACAACATGATAAGTAAAATGAGCTAAACCAAGAATATTCACCAAAAAATAAAAAATAATAGTTCTTCGTTTAAATAGAAAATCAAATTTATACTTTGTTTCGCTTTAAACATGTAAAATTAATTTAATAATTTGAATTAGAATTATCCAAATCAAAATTTGATAAAAATAATAAGTATTGAATCTACATACATTAACAATAGAATATTTTACACCTTTAAATTAATCTAAGTAAAATTCAAAACATCAACTGATACTTCAATATTGCTATTTTTTTCTCAAAGAGAGGAAAATAGTTTCCTTTTAAACAATTCTTCTCTTTTAAAATGTATTAATAAATTAACACTAATATAATAAAGTTTTAGATATGGAGCACAAATTATAATGTTATATTAATCGTGTTTTAAATATAGTATGTGTGTGTGTCTGTGTGTGTGTCTGTGTGTGTGTGTCTCTGTATATATATATATATATATATATATTAGCATAAAAACAATGCAAACTTATATATGTTTATTAACAAAATATGTTTATTAACAATATAAAATATACTCCCTCTGTTTCAATTTATGAGAACCTATTTTCTTTTTAATCCTTGCCAAAATGAATAACCTCTTTCATAATTTGGAAACAAATTCACTTTATGAAATGATTTACAACCACACAAATATTCAAGATTTATTTTGAACCACAAGTTTCAAAAGTCTTCACTTTTTCTTAAATGTTACGTCCAATCAAATGAGTTCATAAATTAAAACAGAGAGTCTATATTATCACTATCCAAATATAACTACATACATATAAATACTGTATAATCTAAGCCATCTAGAGCCCGTTTGGATTGGCTTATAGCTTAAAGTTTTTGCATACTTATAAAAAAAAAAAATAAGTTGGTAGTCCAACTTATTTTTTTGGCTTATAAAGGCATTTTTTCGCTTATGTTCGCTTTTAGATAAACTAATAACTTTGTTTGGCCAAGCTTATTTTTCCTCAAAGTCTTATTTTTTCAATAAGTGCTTATTTGAAAAAAAGTGAGGTGTTTGGCCAAGCTTTTGAGAGAAAATAAGTCTTCACAGGGAGTAGCAGGCAAGCTTTTTAAAAAAATAAAATTGCCAAAAGCACTTTTTTGAAAAGTACTTTTGAGAAAAATACAAATAGAAGCATTTTTTAAAAGCTTAGTCAAACACTAACTGCCGCTCAAAAGTGCTTTTTTAATTAATTGGCCAAACACAAATTATTCTTCGCCAAAAGAACTTTTTTGAAAAGTACTTTTAAAAAAAAATACTTTTTAAAATAAGCTGATTTTAGAAGTTTGGCCAAACAGGCTATAAGTTAAATGGGTCCAATTATTTTTTTGAGCTTATTTTAAGACAAAAATGACTTTTTTGGTAGTACCAAACACTCAAAAAAAACAAACGACAAAGGCCCAACTTATAAGCCAATCCAAACGGGCTCCTAGTCTTCTTCTCCGTAGAAGAAGCATGGGTGAGGAGGCAGGATCCTCTCTAACGGCAAAAATGTAATTTCAACGTGTGCTGTTAGACAACAAATTAAAATTGACGGCACTTTCGTCATTTTATAATAAATCTAGAATAGACTCAAACCCTTCATCTCTCTCTAACTGACTGAACAGACACAAACCCATCCCTTCCAATTTTCTCTATACTTCCGGCAAATGCTCAGTTCTTTTCATCCTTTCAAACAAGTTCAGTAATACTCCTCTTCTTTCATTTATTTGCTTTTTCAAGCTCGCTTCACAAAATTTCCCAATTTGATGGGTGAATCTTATGGTTGTCGAAAAACATGCTCCCAAGCTGATGCCTCGATTTTCGCATTTCTTATCTCCGTTTCGTTTGTCAGAAATTGAGGAAGTCTGTGTGAGTATTACGACTGTTTACCTGAATATGCTGGTTTCTCTTTCATTTTGTTTCCCTATTTTTGTTTAACCGTTGTGGACGTCTTCTCTAACCCAATTCATAAAGCGCACGTTTATTTGAATGTAATATTAGCTTTGAGTGCTTATGTTTCTTATACTGGTGCGGCAACATTTTTAGGGATCCCCTGTAACATAGCAGATTTGAAGGTCAAACTTAATTACTTCACTTCAATGCACAAGTTGTTAAGGTTCACCTGACATGAATTTGGATCAAGGGATATTTAGTTATTGATTCGTTAGAGGAAAAAACATAAAAAGTTTAAAAAGCAAAGTTTTTAGATAAAAGGATGTTATATCTAGGCATAAATAATGAAAATAGTAGTACTCCTGTTGGTTTTCAATGAGGTTTACTGATAAATGTATGTAGCTATACCCTGCGACGAGTTTGTATTCGAGGAGATCCTTTGGTTCGTCTCCCGATCTGGATCGGGTAACAGGAACTGTTTAACATTGTGGATTTTCAGAAATCTTGCCATGCAATTTACAGGAATAATGTAGAGAGTTTTGGTGAATCTCGGCCGTTACTTGGTGGATCTACTGAAAAATTAGTGTGTGAAAAGATTAGAAAATTTGTGATCTTGCAAAAGGAGATGGCGAAAAGAAGGACTTCGAGGACTTAGTCATCCCGATTGTGAAGAGTGTCTGTTATTCTTTTCTGAACTTCACATTATATTCTATTAAATTTTCAGAAAAAAGTTTGTAAAAATACTCAGTAATTAACATACTACTCCTCATGAAATGAAAGATTTTTATTTCTTATCTTTTAGTGATGAAAATTAATAAATGAGATTTGGCTTTTGATTTGATGATTGCGAGCTTCAGAGAGAAAAATGGAAAATAGCTTGAATATTCTTAAGTTTTCCATTTCTCTAGATGTAAATGCATCACACGTCATACGCTAGCTAATACAAAGAATTTGAATGTCATTTTTGACTCACCTTATGTAGATTGATTAAATCTAATGTATCCAAAGGGAGTCCTATTAAAACTCTGAATTTCTTACTTTATTATTTAATGCATAGAGATTTGGAAGGTAAAAAGGTTGTGTTGTTTTCGACATTTGAAGATGTTTTTTGGAAATGTTTTTGGAGAAAATTTCTGAAAAACCATTTTTGTTTGGATGATTGTTATTTCAAAAGTAATTCTGAAAAACTAACCGTGTTTGACTGGATGTTTATGAGAAAGCAGAAGAACAAAAAAGCGACCTATCATTTTAATGAACTTCCAATCAAACCCTTCATATGAAGAGAAACTTTACTTGATCATTTGATTATTCATAATCTCTCATTAGTTTTAGTCTCCCATGCCACACTGGTGCAATTTTTGGCATGGAACTTGAATTAGCATCCTTTACTTACCTACTGCATCAGATTTTCTTTAACCATAATGTGTTCCAAATCGGTGTTCCCTTTCCACTATTCCATTAAAATATTGTTGCCGCTGATATTTTTATGTAGAAAAAGAGACAGCAAATCAAGCTGCAGATAATTTGAATGAAGTTCTCAATCATTTGGATCTAAGGAGAAAAGAGAGGTCCAATAGAGGCTAATAGGTTGAAGGCATTGCTAAGAGCTGTTTCTCTACTGCTTTAATCAAGTCTACTTGATTGTTTCTACATAAAGCCCGATAAAGATTGGTAAGTTGTTATTATGGCGTATCTTACTTTCTGTAGCAGATTTTTCTGGATTTGCTTATGCATGAGACCATTTGAGCAATTTCTATGTAGATTGATGAAAATATTTTCATGCGAAAAACTCAACTTTTATATATATTGACCAATAGAAACATCTAATCGCATGAGTCTATCGTTGTATCTTTTTCAATTTTGTTGGAACAGTTGACTTCATTTCTTTGTAATAACTAATTTTTGGATAATCTATTTAACAATAACGAGAGGATGGTCATGTATCGTTTGTCAGATTAAGAATCTGTCCTCCTTCCGGACAAAATAAACGGATGATCTGTCCATTTCTGCCTACTTACGTTGCTTCTGTTGGAATAATGCTTAACTGTCCTAATACTTGGTTGAATTTGAACTAAAAGTACAAATTGTCGAGTTCAAGTGCTCTTCATGATGCTTAGATTCGTAGTTCCAATGTATTTCTTAGGACTACTTAACAAGTAACATAAGAGGTGCAAACTTGAATTATCCGAAGCTAAATGTTGGTCTCCTTCAAGTTGTCATGTCCATCGATCTCATGTCATCCCCTCCATTCCTTTAATATATTATCTGCATTTCATGTTTATTACATCTTACACTACTCTGGAATTAGTTGAAGCCTAGATGAACTGTCTACTAATTGTGAAATGAATTCTGAGCTAAGTGCTCTGCAGTTGAGTTGATGTGGTGTCACTTTGTTTTGTTGATAATCTGCTAAAGTTAGATATTTACTAATGCCTTTTGCTTTTCAGACACAGTGTCCTTATGCATTACTTTACTTTTTTCAGATTGTAAAATTCAATAGGAAACTCAAGAAGTGTTACTACAAAGTGAATCTACATCCTTCGTGTTAGTTTCAAGTATTGTATTGAACATTATACTCATCGCGGACTTTTTCAATGACAATGATTAGATTTTCTAAATATTTAAAGTATGTGGTATCATTGTTTGTATTATGGACGTTCTTACTTTTCAGATGTGACATTTTTGTTTTGTTTTTCATTATTTTCAGATAAATATAGCCTGCTGAAGCTGGCGCTCTAGATCTTTCCTCCCTAGCCACTTCTGCATAGAGGAGGATAATATAATTCTTCACTCCAACCCTGGAAGGCAGGGAGCTCACCAAGTAAGTTAGGCTCAACCGTTAATCTGTACCAGGAATACTAGAACAAATGCTATTTGAATTATATTGGCCTTATTTAATATTTTTTTTTAGTTTAGTAACTAAACCGACTTATTTTTCGTGTTGCACGGGCTTGCCACCATCTAGTAATCTTATAAACATTCATTATTTATAAAGTATGCATCCAATAGTATTTAACTTTTATCATCAATACATGTATCTCTATTTTGACCAATAGTTATATGTCTCGCAACAGTGTAATTGAAAGAAGAAAATTAGAACTAAGAAAGAAACAACTTCTTTTGATCATCTTAAGAAACATTAATGTGAGGAAGTTAAAGACATAGACGCGTACATCTTTGAATACAAAATGAAACAGCATAATTGTAAAAAAAAAGTCGTCCATTATTTATTGAAGTGTGAGAATATACACTCATTTTTTCAACATATCGGGGCCTTTGCAAGCAACATTTCCCAGCTACGGTCTAAGAAACGAAAATAAGCATGTCTCCATGATCTCTTGAAAAGCAATGAACCACATACACCCCAAAAGCTTAGTGAAAATCCTATTGCCATTGAAACGTAGAACCGGTCCACTTCATCTTTGTCACTCTCATCTTCTTCATACTCAACATTTGGAACTTTAACGCCCGAACTGCAGTTCACCAAGAGTGGAAGCCCACAGAGTTTGTTTCCTTGAAAACTCGTGGGATCAAAGCTTTGAAGTTGAGTGCTCAATGGTATCATACCTGATAAATTGTTATCACATAGATTCAAGTAGCTCAAAGTGAACAAACTCGAAAAGCTTTGTGGGATTTGACCATATAGTTGGTTTTCTGAAAGATCAATAGATTCCAATACTTTCATGTCACCAATGTTATTTGGAATTCTACCAGTTAGATTATTTTTTGAAATATTAAATGATCTTAATCCTGCAAGACGTGTTAGACTTACAGGAATATCTCCAGAAAGATTATTGCTAGACATATCCATACTTGTAAACAACCGCAAAATGGTGTCATACTGGTAAATGTTGCCTTTAGTTGTCACCCTTGCACTCTCTCTCAGAACTCTAAATTCTAAAGAATAATATAACTTGTAATCATCTAATATCGGTTTTTCTTTGATCATTGCACTGAAATTGCTAATACACCTTGGTATGATTCCAATAAATGTATTGTTTGCGAGGTCTAAGATCTGAAGATCTTTGAGGTGACAAAGTTCTTGAGGCAATTCACCATCGAATTTATTGGACCGAAGGATAAGGACTATCAAGGTTGGAAACCTCATTCCCAACCAAGATGGTAATTCCCCAACAAACTCATTCTCAGCCAAATCTATTTTAAGCAATTTTGTGCAGTTTCCCAAGGATGAAGGAAATGGACCAGTAAGTCTATTTCTTCGTAAGTCCAGCGATTGCAAATTACTCAAAACCTCCATGGATCTTGGTATGCCTCCAATCAAGTTATTGTCCCTCAGAACTAAAACTTTCAACTCTGGCCAATTCATCCAACAATCAGGAATTTCTTCTGACAAATCATTCTCCCCAAGATTTAAATAACCCAAATTGTATGATCCATCCTTTGATTCACACAAAAAGTTAGATAAACCTTTTGAAAAAGAATTGTTCGAGAGTTCTAGCTCAGTTACACTGGTTGAAATCAGCGGTAGTGGTCCACTAAAATTGTTGGAACCCAAGTACAATTGCTCAACTGACCAAGAAGGTGTTGAGGTGATTGGAAGCTCACCAACAAATTGGTTGTGAGAAAGATTGAGAGATTGAGTTTGAGAAGACAAGTTCCAAAACCAAGTTGGAACCTCACCTTGTATTCCACCATCTGATATGTCAACTTGCATTATCATCTTCTGAGTTCGGAGCCACATGGGAAACAGAGGGCCTATATTCCAGCCGCCTATTGCAATGTACGTGGCTTGAAAAGGTGGAATCCAATTTTCACTCACTTTTAAAGTTAGATTATTTCCATATGCAACGAAGTGCTTTAGTTGTGTTAGTTCAGAGAAATGACTTTCTGTTACAACACCTTCCAGCCTATTGTTATAGATGTAAAAGTGTACTAGCATTGAAAGTTGGCCAAGAATTTTAGGAAGAGTTCCGGTGAGTTTATTGTTTTTTAGTCTCAAAAAACCCAAAGGAGAAGTATTTCTCGTTTCCGCTGAAAAGAAATTACTCCTACCGTTGAATAATTCAGATACTTCTCCATCAAATAGATTATCTGAGAGTTCAACATATTCTAATTTCCATAACTTTCCAATTACATTTGGTAACTTTCCAAGAAGCATATTATCAGAAAGATCGAGAGATTTAAGGTTTGTTATGTTTCCAATCTTACTCGATATTGCACCTTTAATACTACTATTGGCTAGCGCAAGATATTCAAGATTACTTAGATCAAACAGCCATCTGGGCAAAAGACAATTGAAAGAGTTGTGAGAAGCCCTGAAGGATGTGAGAGAAGTCAAGTTAACTGGACCATCAGGAAACGGGCCGGTAAAATTACTACTACTCAAATCAAGAGAAACGAGACTGGCGAGGTTGAAAACCCATTTGGGAACAGGAGAACTAAAGTTGTTCCAGGAAAGATCGAGGGTTTCAAGTGAAGAAAAATTGTGATGAAGTAGAGGTGTTATATGATGAAGACCACAATTGACTAAACGAAGATCAACCAGAGAAGGAAGCATGTTAATAACCTGTAGCCATTGAGTAGCGTTGCTAAGATCCACACTGTCCATATCCAGGTTCTCAAGATTCAAAAGACTTGGCAGCCACTCAAGGCTATTGATCCTTAGATATCTCGATTCTTCCGAATCACCAATTATCTGTAGCTCAATCACATGACGAGTTAGATTGTTGCACACGACCCCTTCCCATTCGCAACAATCTATTCCAGCAACCCAAGAAGAGGGAAGATCCGAGGGATCTTCTACTTCTTTCTTCAAGCTCTCCAATGCTAGTTGCTCAGTTTCTCTGCAAATGTTTACACAAGCAACAAACTTGCGTGTTTGTCAAAAGAAATAATTAGGCCCAACACATTAGTGTTATTGCTAAAACTTAAATCATGGTGTGCAAATTTTAGACTAGGATATGAAATATATGTGTGTATCATCGTAGCTGCTTGTCTTATATTTTTGCTAGGCCAGGCATATATATATATAGATATTAAGAATGTATAATGTTGATATATTAAAGACACACTTAATTCTTAGAAAGATGATAAATGGAGATGTTGACTGCTTGACTCGAAGACTTGTTAATTTTGAAGTTTTTCTTTTCTTTTTAATTAAATATATTACAATTGACGGACTTTTCTTGATTGTTGTACAATGTTTTAGACTAGGAATTGAAAAGTATGTGTGTCAAGTAGCTGCTTGTCTTACATTGTTTCTGGGCCAGGCAATATTTATATATAGATATTGAGAACTGTATGAAGACTAATGCTTAGTTTTAGAAATATATGCATGTAGATGTTGACTGCTTTACACGAAGACGTTGATTAAGTCGAGAGGACTTTGGCAAGTCTCCTCCACAACTTTATCTAGTGTCCACATTGATAAAGTTGTCCTCATAAACTTGGCAGTAGAGATGGCAATGGGGCGGGGCGGTTGCGGTGCTTTTGTGTTTGGCTCTAAAAAAAATATATTTTGCAATTAGGGGACTTCAACCCGCCCAAACCATTATATTGCACCGTCAAATGTAGCATTTTTTCTATTTTCAACCCGCTCCACCCCGCCCCGCCCCGCACAGCAAAAATATGTATATATGTATATATATATATATATATATATATATATTCATTTTATTGTTTAGCTTAAACAGACTAGCTTAACATTTCAGTTTTTCTAAAAATGGAGAGTTTAGTAATTACTATTTCTTACTCAAGAAGTTTACAGTACTTTTCTCTCTCTGTTTTTCCAATTCTCTTTTTTATAATCACTACACGAGCATATCTAAAAGTATGAAAATAAAAAATAAAATAAAAATAAAAAGAAACAGGTGCACATATTTTATCTGTATCTGAAAATTTATATTTCATCTTCTGTTTTCATTTCCTATTAGATTAGCCACGTATCTTTTGAACTGATTCAAATATGAAAGAGTTGTGGGCATGTGGCGTTAAAATAAGTTAAGAAGAAAAAAGAAAAACTGAAACAAAATAAAATGAGTTGCAACTGAAAAATAGGAGCAGAAAGATCACAAATAGAAAGAATAAGAGGAAGGATTGCTATGTACAATGAAATTTATAAAACTGGAGCGGAAACTCGCATGATTATTATAAAATTTGAAAGAGAACTTGCGCCCCGCCCCGCGCCGCATTAGATTTTCAAAAAGTTGTTTCAACCCGCCCCACACCCGCACCGCACCCACACAAAGCCAAACCTGCCCTGCCCCGCAACTGCCTCGCCCCGTTGCCATCCTTACTGGGCAGTAGTAGAAACACGGTCTCAATAGAGGCGGATTTAGGATTTGAAGTTTATGAGTCTTTATGCAATTTTTAATTTAATATATACTCCCTCCGTCCCATATTATACGAGGGTGTTACTATTTGGGAGTCAAACAACTATTTTTTTTTACTACAATTTTCGCCCATTTTTTCATATATTGTGAGTTAGTACTAATTAAGCAGACTTAGTAGTACTTTTCATCTTGTTTTCAAAAATGTAAATTTAATAATTATATTACACGGGCAAATGTACCATGTAGTGTCTTTGGTTGGAGAGATAAGCAAAGTAGATTCTCTTCGTTTATCTAAGTTTCCATGTCTTTGTAAGTTATCCGTTTTGTTTATATACTAGACAGAGGGTTTCCATGTCTTTGTAAGTTATTTTACTTATATACTAGACAGAGGACGTGTGTGAAGTAATGTCTATTAGTCTCGGGAGAAGTGTATGAAGAATTAATTAATGTATTTATTAGTTGGTAGTCCAATATCTAAATTCTTCATGTACAAATGAGAGTTTAGCCGGTTTCAGCTAATATCAAATCAGTAACATTGCTTGTATTATATACACGCATCTGGTTAAAAGTCTCTATTCATTGATATTGTGTAAGCAAGTGTTACATTCTTTACATCACACATTAGACAATAATTTACAAGCTAGACTATTTACATAGTAGAAACGGCGGTGAGCCTCCTCCTTGGCAGCTTTTGACAAAGATACATGTACGATTAAGAAGTGATGATCGATTGTTGGTGCCTATGTCCCAAAAAATTAGATTCAAACCTCTGACACGATAGACTCACAACATTATAGCTAATGATGATGGGAAATATAAAAAAACCTCATTGAAAATAATATTTTAATGCTTTTTTATATGTATACCATTAGCCACATTTTAATTTGTAATAAATAAAATTTGGGCTAATGTTAATAGTACATTTTGAAACATATATAATTTGGTTAAGATTCATAGACCGAATGGTTCTTTGCTTTAAGATGTTAAATTGAATAGTTTTCTCAAAAAGAAAAAAGTGCTTAAAATAACAACTGTAGCTCTTATTTTCTTCATGATTATTAATTAGTAAAGGCTCGTTACCTCATTAATATTGATAAGGTACGAACTAGCCCTTCTTGCTGGTACCTATCCTTGTTGGGATTTTTTTAATGTTAATAGCAACAAAAAAAAAAAAAAATTAATAGCCAAGATGCAGTCTTTCTACGAAGTTTCTTTCCCATCCATCCCTCTCATAACTTCATTTAGGCTGTCATACTCATCCTTCAATTCAATTTGGTCAAATTGGTTCGTTACAATCCACTTAAATTTTGACTCAAAGAACTTTAGTGCCCACGTGCAATTGGTTCGTTACAATCCACTTAAATTTTGACTATGATTAGTTACAATGGAAATTGTGTTCGTTATTTGACTAGCTATACCTTGGGGTGGGTATGATGAGGTATATTTGAAATTTTGGTCCGGTATATTTGAAATTTCGGTACGGTAATTTCAGTTTTTGATTTCTAAAAATACTATATTATTACCGTGCTAAATTAATTTGGTATGATTCGATATTTTTTAGTTCGGATTTAGGTATTTTATGGTACGGTGCACCGATGCAATAAATTATCCAACTTCAACTTACTTATACTCGTATTGTGGAGAATTATGACACTTCTACTACTTATTAAAACACTCAATTATTATATACTAAACACCTTACACATATAAAAATAATCAAAAGAAACTACAAGCAATCCCCTTCGTAAATCAATTACGCCAAAAAGACATTTAAATCAAGATAGAATAGTTAAAGTTCCAACAGTTAAACAATTAGTTTTCTAATAATACTAGTTTATATATTTGTTAGTATTATAATACTAAGAAATATGAATTGTATATATAATTATATACTTCGGTGTGGTATTCGATATTTCGGTATTTTCTTTATGAATACCGAATACCGTACTGAATATCAAATTTTTTAAAAATACATACCAAATACCATAATATTGAAACTGTGGTATAAAGAATTTCAATTTTGATATGGTAATCGGTATCTACATATCATCCCCCCCCCCCCCCCAATTTATCCGGTTCAAGTAAATGCTTTATTTTTTTCACTGTATACATCCACGGCAAGCACCGTATGCTGCGTTTCAGATATTAATTTCTCGCATAAGTGGAACCCAATGAAACCAACGGCACCGGTCATGCATATTGTAACTGGCTTTATTGTATTTCCGTCTAGATCTACCCTCCCTGCCATTTCCTACCCAAAGAAAAAAAAAAATCAACTTTTTCTCTCTATATTTAGAGTGGGCAACTTAAATGACCATATTTGGGTTTTTGTAACAAAAGTAACCACAAAAAAAAAAAAAAAAAAAAAAAAGAACATTAGTTCCTTTTGCGCACGAATTTTGTACGCAATAAATTTATTTTCTCCACACTTTGTATAATTTTAAAGTTTTGAAATTCACGTTTTTTTCATACTTTGACCAAAGATTAGTCATGTCTCAAAACTCCGGAATATCAATATTTTATATAGAACTTGGCATCTTTTTAACGCGAACAATAATGTAAGCTCAATACATCAAGTATAACTAAATGTTTGGATCGTCGTTTTAGAGGTTGTAAAGTGGCCCGAAGTAAGTTTTGTTTGGAAACCTGTTATCGTTAGGTTTAAGTGTTTTATTTTATAAGGTTTTGATTTAAGCGTTTTATTATTTAGTCAAGGCATTACTTTATTTCGAATATGTTGAGATTTTTTTCATAATTAATTTAGGACGTGGCACGAGTTATTAATAAACGATAATAAAGACTAATACAACTAATTATCATTAAGAAAATAATATCAAAAAATATAATATTAACCTAAAATTTACTCATACGGTGTTTGGTGTTTGCGTTAGGATTTTAACTAATTCGAATTCGCCTGTATAACACATTAATGCAGAAATCGTTCTCTCCTAAAAAACTTCAACTCAAATTCGAAATCTCTAAGTAAGAATGGAGAGATCCATCCATCCTTCCACGGCCTTAGTGGTACTTGTTGTGTTTACTTGAGAAAAGTATAGGGAAGTTAACAGATTTTAGGAAGCATTATTGCATAAACACTAAATGGGATGTATATATTTAGTAAATCAAAGAGGTCCTTATAATATAGGAATTTTCTAAATTCCATGGTAGATTATTATCTATATAGTTTTAAATTATTATTTTAATTCTAATCGTTTTTCACCTTTTACCTCTCGCTTGTGCAACTTTTATATTATATGACATGAAGGTTCGACTTTAGAAAAAGTTTAACAATTTTAAATTTTTTATATAAAATAAGTTAATGACGGAATAGTGACAGAATTATTATGTGACGAATATTATGCTAATAGGGCAGTGCGCGGTACATTTTATGTTAATATTATATTTTTTTTAGTATTATTTTTTTAATAATAATTAGTTATGTTAGTCTTTATTATCGCTTATTAATAACTCGTGCTACGTTCTAAATTAATTATGAAAAAAATCTCGACATATTCGAAATAAAGTAATGCCTTGAGTAAATAATAAAACACTTAAATCAAAACCTTATAAAATAAAATACTTAAAGCTAACGATAACAAGTTTCCAAACAAAACTTACTTCGAGGCACTTTACAATCCCTAAAATGACGATCCAAACGTTTAGGTATACTTGATATATTGAGCCTTTTATTGTTTGCAGAAAAAGATATTAGGTTCTGTATAAAATATTAATATTTCGGAGTTTTGAGATATGACTAATCTTTAGTCAAAGTATGAAAAAAACGTGAATTTCAAAATTTTGAAATTATACAAAGTGTAGGGAAAATAAAACTAACACCTATTGCGCACGAAATTAGTGCACAATAGAACCTAACGGTGACCGTCACAGTTAAGTCCTATTGCGCACAAAATTTATGCGCAAAAGGTACTAATGTTTCTTTCTTTTTTTTTGGCGGTTACTTTTGTTACAAAGACCCAAATGTGGGTCATTTAAGTTGCCCACTCTCTATATTTATGTTGAATTTTGAGAGGCTTGTGAATATTGTTGTGAGGAATGGAAAAGAAGAGAGAAGAGCTGCTAACCCATGAATCCACATAAGAAAATAAGGGTTTTTTTATAGATTGGGTGTTTTAACTAAATTGTGAAATTGAAGGCTACATTGTGGTTAGATTCTCGGGAAATTTAGGCTATGAACTATCTAGAATAGGGGTGTTCACGGTTTGGTTAAAAATCGATCCAAAACCAAAACCAAACCGACTAAATAAACCGATATTTGCTTGGGTTAGGTTTGGTTTGATTTTGATTTTACTAAAGGCAAATCGAAGAAAAAATTGAACAAAAAACCGACAAATTTTTTACATAATTATATATATACAATATATTATTTTAAAAAATACTTTAAATAATTTTTATACTTTTTAAGCAAAATTTTATTTATCTCTAATAGGCTAATGAATTTTATACCTTTAGTCGATTTTAAAAAAGAAATCCATGAATTCAAACTCATGTATTCAAAGAAACAACTATATGAGATTTACCTAGATTTATTTTTTGTATCTCTTATAAACTTTATTCACTTAATTAAAATCATAAATCCTAAGACATTTTCTCTATAATGCAAGAAATTACAGCTACCGCAATAAAAGGGTAATAACTGATTATAAGTTGGAAAAGCATAGAAAATTCTCTCCTAATTGTAGGAATAAGAGAAATACTCTTAATTTTCTTAAAAACCGAAAAACCGACCCAAACCGAACCAAATCAATGGATATATATTATATTTGATTTGGTTTGGTTTTAATAATTTTTAAAACTAACTAGATTGGTTTGGTTTTGATTTTAACCCAAAGCCGACCTATGAACACCCCTAATCTAGACTATGGGTAACATGATTTCACATTCAATTCGGGGTTGGTTATTTTGGGTTTGTTTTTGGGTTTCATTTCAAGTATAGCAATATGGGTATTGTTGGGTTCGTATGACTGTATAGGTTACTAATTTGATCATGTTGAGTTCAATTTCACGATAAATTACCTTTTTATCTTTTTTGGCTTTCGGGGCTTGAATTTGGGCTTTTGGGTTAACTCTTTGGACCCGAATCCTTTTACGGTTTATTGAGTATCCTTACATCTGTATTTTGACATAGAATTTATGCTTGTTAGACTTGGATTGTTTGGAATCACTTCGGAAGGGTAAAGCTTTAGCGTGAGGGTTCGCGGCGTCCATTCGGTTTTGAGGTAGGTTACGGTTTATTCTTTAGACTCCGATTGGAGGGCTTATATAGTTTATAAATGTTGAAGGGGTATTGGGCGTGATGAGAGTCCCACCTTAGTGATTACGATGCGCACTTAAGTGGTTACCAGTGTATATTGTTGGGTAGTTAGAGTGACGAGGAAGCGTGATAGGCCTTCAAGCGTGGTTGTGGTGATAAATCCACTGGTTTGGTATGATTTCTGTTTATGTGGGCTATGATAGTCGTGATTTGACTTATACTTGTTTTTGGATTGTTTGCCTCATCGTTCCATATCTCGTATAATTGTGAAAGAAAATTGCTTTAGAATTATGAGTTAGTACATGAATCTCATTTGTTACGCATATTCATACTTCGAGTCTATAATGTTGTTGGCATGAAATGTTACACTGTTGCATTCATTCTCCATTTATATGTACATATGGATAAAATGTGACGAAGGAAAGATACGAGATGATATTAGAATCAGAATGAGGTGAGCTTGTTATTCTCACAATCCGACGGTAAAGGGCGGTATAGTGAGTGTCTCACAGTTCGGTGGTATAGTTGGGCGGTATAGTGAGTGGTCACAGTCCGAAGGGAAATCCCGAGTCCCCCATAGGTCACAACTAGATGGAATGACCACTAGCGTGTGTGTACCAGGTTTAATATTGGCCATTGCGTTGCATTCATGCCAGGGCCGGTTGATTGGTTAGACAAGTAAGGCAATGGCCTAAGACCCCACTTTTTTTGGGCTCCACTTTTTCTAATACTCTCTCTCTCTCTCTCTCTCTCTCTCTCTCTCTCTCTCTCTCTCTATATATATATATATATATATATATATATATATATATATATACTAGACGGCATATGCCCGTGCAACACTTTGGATTATAGTGTATCTATGTGTATATAGTTGTGTTTGTGTAGTGATAATATATATATATTTATATTGCTAATAAACATACATAAGTTTGCATATATATATATATATATATATATATATATATATCAAAACACGATTAATATAACATTGTAGTTTGTGTTCTGTATCCAAAACTTTATTATATTAGTGTTTGCGACGAATACAAAATTGGCAAAAATTTATTAATACTTTTTAAAAGAGAAAACTTGTTTAAAAGGAATCTATTTTCCTCTCTTTGAGATAAAATAATAACAATATTTAAGCATCAATTGATACTTTGAATTTTAATTAATCAAAACACGATTAATATAACATTGTAGTTTGTGCTCCGTATCCAAAACTTTATTATATTAGTGTTTGCGACGAATACAAAATTAGCAAAAATTTATTAATACTTTTTAAAAGAGAAGATTTGTTTAAAAGGAATCTATTTTCCTCTCTTTGAGATAAAATAATAACAATATTTAAGCATCAATTGATACTTTGAATTTTAATTCGATTAATTTAAAGGTGTAAAATATTCTATTGTTAATGTATGTAGATTGGACCTAAACAATACTTATTATTTTTTAATCAAATTTTGATTTGGATAATTCTAATTCAAATTATTAAATTAATTTTACATTTTTAAAACGAAACAAAATAGAAATTTGGTTTCCTATTTAAACGAAGAACTACTATTTTTTAATTTTGGTAAATATTCTTGGTTTAACTCATTTTACATTTGATTTTCTATTTAAAGGAAGAACTACTATTTTTTAATTTTTAATAAATATTCTTGGTTTAGCTCATTTACTTGTCATGTTGTCTTTTGTACGGTTTTTTAAGGAAATGTCAAATTAGAATTAAAATTTGACTAATTTACCTTATTAATTATTTGATCTGCATTTAATATTATTTTTTCTTTTATGATATTAATCTTTTTTCACATTTATTAGAGTAAGAATAAAAATGAAAAAGTAATTAAATTCTATCTTATTTTAGAAATATAAATATTTTAAGTATATTTATTTAGTAAACATAACAAATAAATGACATGGCGGAATAGCAAATACAACAGTTAAATATCTAGATTAGATCTCAGGCTAATATAAGAAAAGAAAGGAAATTGTATGATTTGACTACTTAACCTTTTGAAGAAAAACAATAATATGGAGTCCATGTTTTTTGTTGTACAATAATTTCATTTGCTTCCACTAATGGATTGATACGCATGTGGCAATGAATCCACCATTATTGACTTAATGGGGATACTTTGAGAATTACATGAATATTGTGTGATTTTTAATATGGGGTGCACATTTTTTTTTTGACATTACTTGTTTTTTTTAATATGGGGTCCAATTTTTTTTTTAATTGCTTAATTTTTTTAATATGGGGTCCATTTTTTTATTTTTATTTTTACATGAGTTTGGAGATGGTGGGGTCCACTTTTTTTCTCTCTCTTTTTTTTTAAAAATATTTTTTGGCGTTTTTAATATGGGGCTCACCTTATATATATATATATATATATATATATATATATATTTTATTTTTTTTTATTTTTTTATTTTAAAGAGGACTGACGACGAAGCATGGGATGCTTCTATATAATAGTAAAAGTAACTAGTTTTTTTTTTTAAAAAGTATTGTACTCTTATACGTTAACATGTTAGTTTTGAAGAGATAAATTTGGGTAAAAGCAAAAAGTAACTTCATCATTTTATGGGGGAGTGGGGCCCGCATTAATTGGGAATATTTTTTTGGGAGAAGTATAACTTCTTCTCTTTTAAGGGGAGTTGGTACGTTGGCATAGCACCAAAATTGGGGGAATGAAAAAACTTTTTTAGATAATTATAGATTTGTAGTATCTTTATTTATTTGGGTAACTATTCTATAGCCCATATTTACTTATTCCTTCTTCTTTTCATTGTTCTTCTACTCTTAGTATTATTGATAATTCTCAGTTCTCCTACACACTTAAACATTTTGTTGCAAAACATAGTGCTTACAAAAGATCAAGATTTACTTTTTGGCGTCTTCTTCATATTATCAAGCATTGCAACAAACAATCATTATATTAAAGCAGCACAACATTATTTCGATATCATTATATCAACTTATCAAATTCTTGAACCAGATTTTATTGTTCTAACTTTATCTTATATTTCATTAAAAATTTATCACGGTTGATATTCTTATTTCATAAGTCTATATTTTTGTTTTAGTTATTATTAGAATTTATTTAATTTAAATATGTCAATCGGAAAAGTGTTAAAAGAAATAACACAAGTAGAAGATAATGATCTAATCGAAATACTCAATCAAATAAAAAGATTTGATTCTTTTCCAAATACATATATTGCTTATAGAATAATGTTAATAGTTCCTGTAACTGTTGCCTCAACCGAAAGAAGTTTTTCAAAACTAAAATTGATAAAATCTTATCTAAGATCAACAATGTCTCAAGAGAGATTGAATGAATTAGCTATATTATCAATTAAAAAAGAATTATTAGAGCAAATAGATTATAAAATAGTAATTAATGAGTTCGCATCTAAAAAGGTTAGAAAAGTAAACTTTAAATAAAAATATATGTGATGATCTTTCCTTTTTTTTTTATCTCTTTATGAAGTTTGGCTTGAGGCCCCCAATCTTATTGAGACGACCCTGATTCATGCTCTCATATATTCGTTGTCTCTTATCCTCCTTATATGTTTATGTGTTTGGCTCGCTTAGTGTGATTTGTGATTTAATTGGGCTTAGTGGTGAAGCTAAGTTGAACTGATGTGATAAGTGACTTCAATCTTTATATCATGTATTTGTTTTCCGTTCGTTGTCGACCAATGATACATTCGAGTACTAGTGGTTGTACTCATACTACACTTGCTGCATCTTTTCTGTGGGTGCAGATACTGATCCTTGTTCCAGTGTTCGGCATCATGACTAATCCCGAGGCGGTCCATTTGAGATTACAGGGTGAGCCATCGGACATTTCTACCTCCCTGGATCTCCTCCTATCTTTGATTTTGCTTATTTAGACTTTCAGATAGTTTCTATTTGTATTTCATATTGATACAATTTAGAAAGCTCTTGTATGAATTAGACCTGATTTTTGGGTTGTAAAGACTAGATTATCATTTCCGCACTTAGTTATAGTATCAAGACTATTATATAATATTGTTGCACTTAATTTCCGCATTCTCCTTTTTTATAATTGAGCAATAATTTGGGGGTGGTCAGCCTACTGGGGGATAGTGTAGGTGCCATCATAACTCGTAAATTGGGTCGTGAAACTAAGTGCTTCTAGAGAGTAAGAGAAGCTCTTTTTTGGATGCTAAAGACAATAGCTTTTCCCAAAAACACTTTTTTTTGAAAATCTTGAGAAAACACACTTAGAAGTACTTTCTAAAAGCTTGTTCAAACACTAATAGCTGCTGAAAAGCGTTTTTAAAATTAATTGACCAAACACAAACCACTTCTCACAAAAAAATGCTTTTTCAAAAACACTTTTGAAAAAATCATTTTTTAAAACTAAACTGATTTTAGAAGCCTGGCCAAACGGATCGAATTTTTGTTGATTATAAGTATCGTTCCACCTTCCTCGCTAGTCATTGATAAGTCGATCGAAAAACCCTCTCCAGCCATCAACACACACGTATCCAACCGCACTTGTCACTGATAATCTAGCGTGTAAGAAATAGATATAACCACCCTGAAAGTTATGAAAATACAGTCGAGCCACAGACTCTGAAGCAGCTCTCGTCTCTTCTTTTCCATTCCTCACAACAACATTCACAAACCTCTCAAAATTCAACATAAATATAGAGAGCGGGCGGCAACTTAAATGACCCACAGTTGGGTCTTTGTAACAAAAGTAACTGCCAAAAAAAAAACATTAGTACCTTTTGCGTACAAATTTTGTGCGCAATAGGCGCACTAATTTTGTAAGCAATAGGGGTTAGTTTTATTTTCCTCACACTTTGTATAATTTCAAAGTTTTGAAATTCGCGTTTTTTTCATACTTTGACCAAAGATTAGTCATTTCTCAAAACTCCGAAATATCAATATTTTATATAGAACCTAATATCTTTTTCTGCGAACAATAATGTAGGCTCAATACATCAAGTATACCTAAACATTTAGATTATCGTTTTAGGGGTTGTAAAGTGCCCCAAAGTAACTTTTGTTTGGAAATTTGTTATCGTTAGGTTTAAGTGTTTTATTTTATAAGGGTTTGATTTAAGCATTTTATTATTTAGTCAAGGCATTACTTTATTTCGAATATGTCAAGATTTTTTTCATAATTAATTTAGGACATCGCACGAGTTATTAATAAACGATAATAAAGACTAACAGAACTAATTATCATTAAGAAAATAATACAAAAAAATATAATATTAACATAAAATGTACCGCACACAGCCCTACTAGCATAATACTCGTCACATAATAATTCTGTCACTATTCCTTCATTAACTTATTTTATATAAAAAAAATTAAATCTTTAAACTTTTCTGAAGTCAAACCTTCATGTCATATAATATAAAAGTTGCATAAAATGATTGGCAAAAATTTAATAATATAATCCATCATCCACAAGCGAGAGGTAAAAGGTGAAAAAAGATTAGAATTAAAATAATAATTTAAAACTATATAGATAATAATCTACCATGGAATTTAGAAAATTCCTATATTATAGGGACCTCTTTGATTTAGGGCCTGTTTGGCTTAGCTTAAAAAAAGTAACTTATAAGCCAAAAAAAATAAGTTGAGCTACCCCAACTTATTTTTTTGCCCCAACTTATTTTTTTGGGCTTATTTTAAGTACAAAATGACTTATAAAGTTTGGTACCAAACACTTAAAAAGCCGAAAATAGCTAACAATTTCGTTTTCGGAACTTATAAGCTAAGTCAAATGGGCTCTTACTAAATATATACATCCCATTTAGTGTTTATGCAATAATGCTTCCTAAAATCTGTTAACTTGCCTATACTGATTCTCAAGTAAACACAACAAGTACAACTAAGGCCGTGGAAGGATAGATGGATCTCTCCATTCTTAATTAGAGATTTCGGATTTGGATTGATTTTTTTTAAGGAGAGAACGATTTTGCATTAATGCGTTATACAGGCGAATTCGAATTAGTTGAAATCATAACGCAGACACCAAACATCGTATGAGTACATTTTATGTTAATATTATATTTTTTGGTATTATTTTCTTAATGATAATTAGTTGTGTTAGTCTTTATTATCGTTTATTAATAACGGGTGCGACGTCCTAAATTAATTATGAAAAAAATCTCGACATATTCGAAATAAATAATGCCTTGACTAAATAATAAGACGCTTAAATCAAAACCTTATTTTAAAACACTTAAACCTAACGATAACAAGTTTTCAAACAAAACTTACTTCGAGGCACTTTACAACCCCTAAAATGACGATCCAAATGTTTAGGTATACTTGATGTATTGAGCCTACATTATTATTCGCGGAAAAAGATATCAAGTTCTATATAAAATATTGATATTTCGAAATTTTGAAACATGACTAATCTTTGATCAAAATATAAAAAAAACGTGAATTTCAAAAATTTAAAATTATGCAAAGTTTGTGGAAAATAAAATTAACCTCTATTGCGCACAATATTAGTGCGCAATAGGACTTAACGGTTAGTTAAGTCTTATTGCACACAAAATTTGTGCACAAAAGGTTCCAATGTTCCTTTTTTTTGCTTTTTGGGGTTGGGGGGGGGGGGTTGTGGTTACTTTCGTTACAAAGACCCAAATGTGGGTCATTTAAGTTGCCCAGTCTAAATACAGACAGAGAAAGTTGATTTTTTTTTTTTTTTTTTTTTTTTTTTTAAAGGAAATGGCAGGGAGGGTAGATCTAGACGGAAATATAATAAAGCCAATAACAATATGTATGATCGGTGCCGTTGGTTTCATTGGGTTCCACTTACGCGAGAAATTAATGTCTGAAACGCAGCGTACGGTGCTTGCCGTGGATGTATACAGTGAAAAAATAAAGCATTTACTTGAAGCGGGTGAATTACAGGACCAGTCATATACAGTTCCATCGATTCAATGTTAAGAAAATACCTATTTCTAGGCAAAAATATGTATTTTGACTAATTTGCTTTTAATAAAATGATACTTCTTATTTTATATAGTTTCTTAGTTGTATAAAAAATTACCTTTTTTTGGGGAAATTTTCAATAATATACAACGCAATATAAAATATTACGCTACGTACCTCAATATATAATATTATACAACATTATGCGACATTATATGTAGAAAAAAGCATTATATATAATGTATCAACCTTGTATGAAAAGTATTCACACAAAATGAGCTAAATCGGAAAAAAATTCAAATTATTTATATGAAACCAAATGGCCGAGTCTTTATTATTAATTTGGGCCCTGAACTCAATGAGCAACTCGTCCATGTCTGCAAGATACCTGACGGCTTCTATTAGTTTTTCTAGCGTGAGCTTCTATAGGCTACATAACGTAAATATTTTCTCCCAGTAAACATAGAGCGTAATTTTTCCCTTTTTTTTTTAATTATTACAGTCAAATCTTTCTATAATGACAGCGTTTATTCGAAAATTCATGACTGCTATAGTGGGGTGTTGTTATGTTTATATACCGGCATTTGATGTTTAGCTCTCATTTAGTTGTTACAAAAATACACAAACAATTATTTTTTTGTATTTTTTATGTTATAAACGAAAACAATATACTTGTTAATTTTAAAATCTCAATTGATTTTCATACCTCATTAATTAAAAATTGAAAATATTAATAAATTTCTAATAAATTCATTACTAGTTGTATCCTACCAATAAAGAATTAAAATTTAAGGAACGTATGCATTGAAAACTAATTGAGAATTTAAATAATTCAAGTTTAACATAAGAATTCTATAATTGTAGGTTGTTTTATAAATTCCAATTTCTTACTGATAAACGCTTGAATTGACGATGAATTATGTCTAAACTTTTAGCAAAAGGTAATTTAATAGCTTTCACTTGAAGGTTGTCTAAGAGTTTAACAGTTGACTCTTCTATCTCACCCTAAAATATTACATAATATTTGAGTATGGTTGTTACATAGAAATAATTTTATAAAGAGTGTACCGCTATAATGAATGTCGTTCTTTATTACAAAAAAATGATGTTATAAGAAAATATAACATAAAAAATTAATTTCGGAGAAAATTAAATCGTTATTCTGAAATGTTATTATAACGAAACGACAATTATTGAGAGATTTAGTTGTATACGTAAAAGACACTCACAAAAATCCAGCCGTTAACACCTGTATCTAATCACAGTGGTCACTTGACAGCATGAATCCAATAATTAACCACAGAATAAGAATATGGATATAAGAAAAAAAACACCCTGAATGCTATGAAATCACAGTGGAGCAACTGAAGCAACTCTCCTCCCTTCTTTTCCATTCCTCCAAAAACATCCACAAATCTCTCTCAAAACCCAACATAAATATAACGAGAGAAATCTGAAATTTCCATTTTATTTTTGAAAATTTCATTATTTTGGTTGTGGAAAATGGCAGAAGGGAGAGTAGTAGATCTAGACGGCAAACCAATAAAGCCGATAACAATATGTATGATCGGTGCCGGTGGTTTCATTGGGTCCCACTTATGCGAGAAACTAATGTCTGAAACGCAGCACACAGTGCTTGCCGTGGATGTATACAGTGATAAAATAAAGCATTTACTTGAACCTGGTGAATTACCTTGGACAGGTCGTATACAATTTCATCGAATTAATATTAAGAATGATTCACGTCTTGAAGGACTCATCAAAATGGCAGATCTGGTAATTTTACTGCTTTTTAAACACTATTTTGCAATTAACAATACTTGATGACGTTATTTTGAAATTAAGGTTATGGTCCGAAAGATAGCTAGCAGTTTCCCTATTTATAATAGTATGGAATCTATTTTAAAATACAAAATCATAACTAATTTTTGGTTTCCTACAGCTTTGAATTATTTTGAAGTCTTAATGTTGCTTTTGGTTGATTTATTACTATTATTTTATTGCATTTTCCTTGCTACTTATTTTATAGAAAATTTTAAGAATCCAATCATAAAGAGCTGAATCTCAATGGATCTGATAGCAAAGCTACGAAACTATTTTGCTTCTTCATTGATTAGCTCGGAATTTTTCATAGGCCACTCTACCATTTATGCTGGATCTTTTAATTCCTTTATCACTTTATTCGGTGCATTTTGTCTATAGATCTTCGAGTGGTTTGCGTTAGTTTGGACATTAGGTTCGGTTTTTTTTTTTTTTTTTTTTCTGCAAAGTACTTCGCTTAGTAGAAGTTTATTCATCTTCTTTTAGCTTGTTGTTTCTTAAGGGCCCGTTTGGCCATAAGAATTATTCACTTTTTCCTAAATCAGCGTTTGGCTATGAAAATCCCAAATACAACTTGAAGTTGTACTCCGGAATTTGAAAGACAGGAAAACTTGTTTTTCAATTTTTTCACAACCAAAACAACTACATTTCAACAAAAAATACAATTTCAAAAACTATGGCCAAACACAACTCCAACTCCAACTCCAAAATTCCAAAAAAAGTGAATTTTTTTTTTTGGTTTCTATGGCCAAACGCCTACTTAGGTTTGTCTATATTAGTTTTCTTTTAGTTGTAGCTCTTTTCAAGATGAGCTTGATATTCTGGTAAAAATTATACTTTACTTTCTGAATATTGGAACTAGGAATTCTTTTGGGATCTTTATGTGAATTTGAGATCTATTACGATCTGAACTTGATTCTAGAAAGAATTTCCAAAATTTAGTTAAGCTTCCTTGTAATTATGGACTAGTTTAAACTTCTGCATGCTTTGGGATGCCTTTCTCAAGAACGCTGTAGGAAGGAAGTCCTTGACTATTGGTAATTTTTGTTTTTCTTTTGATTTAGGTTGTAAATCTTGCTGCGATCTGCACTCCAGCTGATTATAATACACGTCCACTTGACACAATCTACAGCAACTTCATTGATGCTCTACCAGTGGTATGCATATCGGATTTCTAACTTCTCATAGTTATAAAAAAATAAACGTGTTAAAGAGAGATTTTTATTTGTACCTCATAAAGCACAATTGGTGCTGCTGGGATGACACTTGTCAGAAAGATTTCATCTTTTCTGTTGGTAGATTTTGAGGTGTGAAGTTGATGTTGATTGATGATTCAGGTTAAGTACTGCTCAGAAAATGGAAAGCGTCTCATTCACTTCTCCACTTGTGAAGTTTATGGGAAAACCATAGGTGCCTTTTTACCCCAAGACAGCCCATTGAAGCAGGTAAGAGTTCACTTTCTACATGTTAATACTCTTGTTAAATGCCAGCAAAACTTATGCAAGATATTGTTCTGCCATTTTCTTTGTGTCTCATGTTTCCCAACATGGAAGTTCTTGAACTATGCTCTAATTGTGATACAAGTCCTCTTCTCTCACCAAAAAAAAAAGAAGTGGTGAACGATATTGTATTCTAGTGTAAAATCGTATTGATATAACAATAAATATGCCTTAATCCCAATTGGGCTGGGTTCAACTATGTGGATTCTCTATGTCTATTGTGTGCCATTTAGGCCTGTTATATTCCTATAATTAACAATTTGTCTTTTAGGACAAATTATGATTCTCTAGAACTAGGGAGGTTCTAAATCTCTACATGTATCCCTGCACTAGATACAATCCCTATCCAACCTAGTAAATGATGTTAGCATGTCAGTTAATGTGGAACATTCTTTATAGTATATTAGAAAAGACTTGTAACCAAGGTTTTTAATCAAAAGGGTACATGAATCGAGTTATTTTATTTTCTCAGTTTTCTCTTTCCCGTAGTTTTCTTTAATGCTTCCTGGTGTTTAGGTCTCATTGATTGACAAACTGTGGAAATCCAAATGTATTCTCAACTTGTCCATCCATTTTTGGTTCCTCTTATCCTTTTGCGTGAGTATAATAATTTATGCCCATCTTGGTAGCAAATGTTATCAGGCAAAGCACCCTATTATGTGGTAATGAGTCTTGGGTATTAAATGTCAATGGAACATGAAACACAAGGCTTATTCAGTGTATTGTTCATGTCTAGTGGGGCTGCACGAAGTTGTTGTATGTAGGTTTAGGAGGCATTAAGGAATTAGTAGGAAAATATTATTCAGGCATGTATTACATTTTATGCATCTCTATGTTCAGAAAGCAAGTTGTCTTTGTCTATAATAGTTTCTGAACAGCTAGTTGTTCAATGAAGTCGGTTGGGTATCATGAGGTGTTAGGTTCAAATTCCAGCGGTGGCAAAAACACTACGTGATTTCTTCCAATCAGCCTTGGTGGACAGAGTTACCCGCTATGAATTTTGGTAGGAGGTAGCAGGTATCTCAAGGAATTAGTCGTGGTGTGCGCAAATTGGTCGGAACACCACCTTTTTTTTTTTTTTTTTTTTTTTTTAAAAAAAAAAGAATAGTTTCTGAATAGCTAGCTGACACACTCTGCAGTTCTAGAGAACGAATGTGCTTTAAAGTTAGAGACTATTGTTTCAAAAGGAGTGCTAATGTTGCTTTGATTTAGTCAAATAACTGAATAATGAATTTATGGATAAGCGTCTTTGGCGCACTTACAATAAGATTTTGGGTTTGTACATGTGGGGAACATTGGCAGCTCCCACCAGGTTTACCTTCTACGTACACACAAATGATTATCATCGTCAATGATATCTGTCTCATTGAAATATAATGGTAAGCCTGTAACAAAATTTGACCATTGTACAACAACAATTGGGTTCTAGCTCAAGTACAGTTTCGAGCACTAAAGTTTACCGATCCTTTATGGGTACAATGTGTAAATTTTTTAATTCCACTGATTTATTGTTGTGAGTGACATTGTTCAAAGTTATATTCCTGGATCTTTTTGGTTCGATCTACTACTTCAGCTTCTGCGACTTTCTCGCCATCTGTTTCCCAACCTACGACAATCTACTTCCTCTGAATTGCATGGTAAGAACTCAAGTGAATATTAAGTCTGAGATTCGTGTGCTTATAAACCCAGAATCATCTTCCCACTCAGACCCATGTACCATAGAAGTTCGTAACTGGACGGGGAGTTTTGCATATTTGTAAAATTATTTTACCTAATAAAATAGGTTGTTAACTAGCAAGAGTTTTAATGAATTGATGCCATTTTCTAGAATTACAGGGTTTATTGCTCTAAAGGCTATGTTCTTTGAAGTTGCTTCTTTACTGTTTAACGTGAATCTTAATTAGCAATAAGGAAAGAGGATTTAACACGATCTCGAGTAGTAGACTGTATGTTTAGATGTTGTTGTGGAATCTTTGACCACATAATGCTTTCTAATACCATTGACTCTCGTGGGATATTCTGATCTGTACATGATTATGTCTAGGATCCTGCTTATTATCTTCTTTCGGAAGATGCATCTCCTTGCATTTTTGGACCTATTGAGAAGCAAAGGTGGTCCTATGCCTGTGCGAAACAATTGATTGAGAGATTGATCTATGGTATGTGAAATTATGCCTGCATCTGGCTTTTCTAAAGTTGAATCTCTTATCATATATTTCTCACTTATTATGTTTTTGCAGCTGAGGGTGCTGAGAATGGTTTAGAGTTCACCATTGTTAGGCCCTTCAATTGGATTGGTCCCAGAATGGATTTTATACCTGGGATTGATGGTCCTAGTGAAGGTGTTCCAAGAGTGTTGGCCTGCTTTAGTAATGTACGTATGATTTGTTTTTTTGTTTTCTTTTTTGGGTTGGGTTTGAAGTCATCTGGTGTTTAGTAGAGTGTTCTAGCATGTGTTTTAATTTTATCATCTCATTATTTCTTTTGCAGAACCTTTTAAGACATGAACCACTAAAACTAGTGGACGGTGGACACTCGCAGAGAACCTTCATATATATCAAGGATGCTATTGAAGCTGTTCTCCTGATGATCGTGAGTTCGACCTATTCAACCCTCTATTCTTGTTCTGTAAAATGCATTATCTGCTATTGTGATTCATGCGATTTTTCTCTCAGGAAAATCCTGCACGGGCCAATGGCCACATCTTTAACGTGGGCAATCCTAATAATGAGGTTACTGTCCGGCAGCTAGCTGAAATGATGACTCAGGTAATTAAGTGACCACTTTGTCATTTTCTCTCCTACCTCTGGCCCGGTATTGCTTCAGTTCTATATTTCACATGGATATGTTCCACATTCTCAGCTTGTTCTCTTGCGTTAAAACAGGTGTACTCAAAGGTGAGTGGAGAATCTTCTCTTGAGACACCCACCGCTGATGTGAGTTCTAAAGAATTTTATGGCGAGGGGTATGATGACAGTGACAAGCGAATTCCAGACATGACCATAATTAACAGACAGCTTGGTAATAATCTGTTTCCTTATCTATTGAGAGATGACAACTCTTGAAACCCGAAAATAATTGGACTTTTTGTTTAACCGATGACCAGGTTGGAACCCCAAGACATCCCTATGGGACTTGCTTGAATCGACACTCACATACCAACATAGGACATACGCTGAGGCTGTCAAGCAAGCGATGTCAAAGACAACTGCAAATTGAATGGAAGTAAGAGCAGTGATTTAGCATGTGCTTCATGTTACCAGGCTTTCATATTCTTTTGAGGAATCTTTGTATACTCGGTTCGACTTCATACACATTATTCTTTTTGTTATCCTATAATCTGTCACAGCCATAAGCATCATGTTATTCTCTAGGAAATTATGTCATATGTTGGTGTGTAATGTCATTAGAGCCTTAGCTACAACAGTTATCGGCACATTAGTTAGCAGGAAGCTTAAAGTATGCTCATAAGGTTTTGTTGGCGTTATATTATCATGCTCATAAGGTTTTGTTGGCGTTATATTATCATTCTTCGGTATGGAAGTATGTTGTATCATTCCACTGAGATTTTCCTAATTTATTATAATCTATTCGTCTGATTAAGTTGTTCTTTTTCTTCAATGTCTATGTTTGGGAAACATTACTAGTAGCTTCCCAGTGTTTGCTTTTACCATATATGACTTTCTCAATTTGCTGTATTGTGTGTTCTTTTCTGTTATTGCATTTTAGGTGTTTGCTTCTAGACAAACGATGAGATTCTTAAAACAAAACAAATTGATCTAAGACAGTTTTATTTGATCTCAGAGCTGATTATTTCAAGCTCCATTTGCAAATTTACATGCAATCAGAAAGTTCTTATATTTTTCAACCAAACAATGGATGGTAATGATACTTTGTAAATTCCGGCGAGTATGTGTTTATTTTTTCGATTGACATTTGGGTCAAAGGGAGTTTTCTTTCCCATTCAAAAAAAGAGGGAGATTTTATTTTTCTACATTAAAAGGTTAAGAGGAAAAAGTGAAATTTACTACTCTCTAAAAAAGATTGGAAAATAGAATAAAAATTATATATTAAGGTATTTTCTTAGAAGAAAAAAATTAAGGCCTCTTAATAGAGACTTGCCTTAGGCCCCCAAATCTGTTGAATCGCCCCATTTTATCCCTGGTTAAGTGATATATAACGTTATTTTCTCCCTTCTCTTATTTTATTTATCTCTATGTATGTTTCTTATTTTCTTTCTACTCCAATCCACCAATGTACAACCCAAAATTCTAACTTTGTCCCTGAAATCATAAATTGAATATCTCATTTCACATTACAGATGTCCTCTGTTCTATTGCTGCACCCCCACCCCCCAACACACACACACAAATAGTTTAATTTTGATTCTCTTTCTTCAAATTCAATTCATGTATCAATTACAAATTTAGTATGAAAAATTGCTGAAAATAAATATTGTGAGAGAACATGATTTACATTAATCGTACATAACCAGAAGAATTCATAAATCATTCTCTATCTCTTACATACAAAATTCATAAATAGAAGGATAGAATATAATTAGTTCCCTATTTGGAAAAATAAGGAAGCTAATAAGGGGACAAAACTAAAAGGGGGGTAAATTTGGATTGTCATCTATATTTGTAGTACTAAGATCTTCATTGACATATTGACCACATTCACAGACTTCTTCGTTACAAAAAGGATTGCAATTATATATAGCACGCAAGTACTCACAATCTCCATGATGATAGCATTCCATTAGATCATTAGCGTCCACTTTAAAACATAGAAGATCTGTAAAATTTAAAAAAAAAAAAAAAAAACATGGTTAGAGTTGTTCGGATTAGCTGATCGTAAATAGCTGATAAATACTATGTGTTGATAATTACTTCTAAGTGCTAAAATTTTTATACTCAACAGTCATATGTTTGGATAAAAGTGTTGAAACTGATAGTAAATACTTGATGTGTTTGGTAAAAAAGTGATGATAAGATGTTCTTTTGATAAAATGACAGAAAATACATAAGTTTAAAAGTATCTCTGTAAGAAAAAAGATGAACGACGGCTATGAAATGGAAACGAAGTTAGAGGTTTTGTTTCAGAAAAAATATTTTGAGGATTTTAAAAAATACAAAATTTGTATCCGAAAAGATATTTTGAGGATTAAAAAAATATTAAGGATTAAATAGTAAAATTTTGGTCACACTAAAAATGTTTATAAGCTGAAAATCATAAGTTGAAGGTGACCAACTTATAACTTTTTGCTGATTTGATTTATAAGCACTTGCCTTATATGCACTTTGTGCGTAAACTTAACACGTAGATAAGTCAAAATTTACTTATAAGCCAATTTGATCAACTTATAACTTTAGCCAAACACCTTCGTTTTGTGTTATTATTTACAAGGAAAATTAGAGAGACAGAGTTGCAAACCTATTGCAACGATAAAAAATGCCACACTAAGAACCAGCTTTAAGGATGCCGTCTTCATATTTAGAATGCTTTGCCTTTTTCATGATCAGTGTAAATGTTTACACACCTTTATAGTCTGGAAATAGCCTCATTTATGAGAAACCGATGTTACATTTTAATAAATATCCTCCTTAATGCTCTTTTTACTACTATTCAAATTAATGTAACTTCCTTTTTAATCCGGATTTCATTTAATGGATTACCGTTTTATCTCGAAGTTCTTTTTTTTTTTTTTTTTTTTTTTACTTTCTCATCTGATATCCGGTATCTGGTACCTGCATAAGAGTCCTATATCCGATTCGCGCCGCGTAGGGTTCCATTCGGGGGGAAGTGCTCCCTACCCATGATTTTTCCATACCCAAGGCTCGAACCCGAGACCTCTGGTTAAGGGAGGAGCAGTTTCATCCGTTGCACCACATCCTTTGATGGTCTTTTTCGGAAATTAACATATCATGAATTGTCTTCTGTGAATATTTTCTTTTACTTATTTGTCGTAACTCAGCAAGGAACAATTATTGTACGGATGAAATTCAATAATAGGTTAGAATTTTAATTTATTCTCTCATTAGAACACATGAATTTTAATTTATTCTCTCAGTAGAACACATTGAACAAAAGGTTAAAGATACGGAAAAAAAAACGTTAAAGATGAAAACAGAGAAATGCATTTCTTAGCCTATGAAAAGAGACGACACATCACATCTAGCAATTCAGCTGATAATTGTTAAGAGTAATTCTTTTCTTTAATATAGCAAGAAAATAAAAGAAAAGGGTATTACATTTTTCTACATCTGACCAAACAACTAACGTCATTTTTTTTTTTGGGGGGGCTTAATTTCATACTATTGAGCTTCTGAGTTTGTAATCAATTCATCACTGAGTTAATAATAAAATTTGCAGACTTAACATGATTAGTAGGGTATATATCACAAAATACTAGTTCCTAGCTATACAGTAGGATAATAAAAGGAATTTAAAACTATATTAAAATTTGATTTTATGAAGGCTCTAATATTTTATAATGTAGCAAATGAAAACTCTTTCAATTATGTAGAGAATGTAGTTAAGAAAAACGACTACACATACCTATTATATAAGATATAAGAGATCTATACGGCACTACTAAATTGGGAACCTTGATGGCATAGTTAATAATTATGCGTACTTTAAAATATCAGTACAAGAAAATGAAGTATAAAAAGAATTATCCTAGATAAAGAGAGATCACACATTTTTCTGTTAGAAAAATAAAAAATTACTCTCTTGGAGGAAAAATAAAGAAATAAAAGAAGGGACGAAAAAGATAATAAAAGAATGGTGGCTGTGGGGTTCGAACCCACGCGCACTTATGTGCAGAAGATCTTAAGTCTTCCCCCTTAACCACTCGGGCAAACCACCTCCACGCTTCATAAAGCGAAACTCTGAGATACATTACTTTGATTTTGTTACTTTTTAAAATAACCTTAAAAAATATTTTTTAATAATTTTTATTACATAGGGGTGGGAAAGGGGAAATGAGGGAGAGGATTACAAGGTGGGCTCACAAATAAGGTGAAAGTTTACGTAGCCAACCAACTGAGCTATTAAGATTTTTCTGAATACTTTTTAGTCCAAAGAGATAGATTAACTTTTTTCTTTTCTTTTTGAAATTAAGAAATTTCATATTTTGATAAAGTAACACTTAAATTTTTTGATAAATACATAAAAAAATCTGAAATCAATTGATAATTTGGTGGAATTTCTGTCATAATGCTAGATTTTGCTCTTCGAGTGTTTGTGAAGGCTTCCAAATAACCTTCCTAAATCTCCTTTTATCATTAAATTTAATAAGCTCTGCTCCCTAAAGTTTTCAGATAATTTTGAAATTGGAATTTTATAGCAATAGAAGAACTTTACTTTCTATAAATTAACGTTAAAAGTAGACTGATCTTTAAGGAAGACAAATTCACTTCTGAGGGATGAGGAAAAACAAAATTAGAAAAAAAAAAATCTTCATCTCAAACTCACAATTTATTTCGCTTTTCGAGATTCAAATTACGTTAACTTTGACCAATATCTTAAAGGGAAAAGGGTCAAAAATGTCCCTCTACTTTAGGAACAGGGTTAAAAATATCTTTCGTTATAAATTTGGGTCAAAAATACCCCTCTCGTCATTAAAGTTTTCAAATATACCCTTGTCTTAACGGAAATATCCAAAGTAACCCGATTTCAATTTTAAACCCGACCCAACCACATAAAAAACCCATATGTGACCAACTTGTTCTCGAGTCCTACATCCTAACCATTTGGCACAGGAGCGGGTGACCCATATGAGTTTTTTTATTTAGTTGGGTTGGGTTTAAATGGAGCGGGTTTAAAATTGAAATCGTATTATTTTGAGAATTTCCTTTAAAATAGGGATATATTTAAAAACTTTAATAACAAATTAATCTAATTCAATTTAGCTTAAAAATTAGTCAAATAAATTCTCGAAAAATAAAAAGTGCCAAATTGAACGGAAGTAGTTAGTGTATCAAAAGAATTGTTTCAAAAAGTTTAAAGCAAGAAGATAAAAGCAGTATCACTACTAGAGTAATCAGTATTATGTTCCGAAATGTGGAAGGAAATCTCTGAAATTATCTCAAATTACTATTATTACCGCTTCCTTTATCTCAATTTATGTGACACTGTTTGAATTTCGAGAGTCAAACAATTTAATTTTAACTGTGAATTTAGGCATGAAATTTTAAATTTTTCGAAATAAAATTTACATATTTAAAAACTAGTAAAAAGTACTATAAATCATAATAATTGACAATTCAAAATATTTAAAAATTATTTGAATTTTAAAATTCGAAACTTGCCACGTAAATTTAGACGAATGGAGTAGTGTTATTTTATAATTCAAACGGATTAAAATAATGCTACTGACAACACGTACCCCCCAAAAAAACCAACTCAACACTTTAGAACTCTCCAGAAGGAGCAAATATCAAAGTTCCGTTATAAATATAAACTCGCCTTCATTTTTCTTCCATTTTATACCAAAAAAAAAAAAAAAAAAACCTAGTAGAAATCCATCAGCACAAAGTTTGAACCAAAATCTGCAAAAAGCTGAACTGAAATGGCAGAACATTTAGCATCAATTTTTGGTACAGAGAAAGACAGAGTGAATTGTCCATTTTATTTCAAAATTGGTGCATGTAGACATGGAGATCGTTGTTCTAGACTTCATACGAAGCCTAGTATTAGCCCAACACTTTTACTTTCAAATATGTATCAAAGACCTGATATGATTACACCTGGTGTAGATGTACATGGTCAGCCCATTGATCCTCGCAAAATGCAGCAACATTTTGAGGTACAAAAAAATAAAAAAAAATCAAACTTATTTCAGTTTTTTATTTTTTTTATTTTAATGGTTAAGTGAAATTGGGGCCTAGTGGATCAGTTGATATTTAGGGGTCGTTTGGTTTGAAGATAAGTTATGGTATTATTTCTTATTAACTGTTTGGTTTGCTGTATTTAAAAAAAACATGCAATGCATAATTTTATACTAGTAGAAAAAGGGTTTGTGGGACCTCGGGGATATTTTAGTCATTTTCATTGTTTTATCGAGGGATAACTAATCCTGTTGTACTATTAATTATTCCACCATTGGGCGGAGATAAATTATCCCGGTACTATTTCTAATCCTGATATAATTTATCCTAAGATTAGTAACCAAACAAAGAATATGGTAGTACTAAATTTTATGCCAGGACTATTTATGCTTGTCCTGCATACCGAACGGCCCCTTAGTGATCCTAATGTTTTTAACCATTTGACGTAAAAAATCAAAATTATCAACTTTCAGTTTTTTGTTTTTGGAATTTGAGTTATTTGGTGGTTTAATGAAATATAGGGGTAGTCGATCAGTTGATATTTAGTGATCTTAATGTTTTTTTTTTTAAGATTTTGAGGTAAAAAATCAATTATCAACTTTCAGCTTCTTATTGGATTCTGAGTTATTTTGTGGTTTAGTGGAATGGAGGCGTAGTCGAACTTTTGATATTTAGTGATCTTAATGTTTTTTAACGTTTTGAGGTAAAAAATCAAGGGAAAAGGGTCAAAAATACCCGTCTACTTTGGAAAAAGGCTAAAAATTATCCTCCAAACTTATTTTGGGTCAAAATATCTTCCCATCCTTAAAGTTTCAAATATACCCTGTCTCGAATTTTATCCCCCTAAATAACCCGAAATCATTTTTTGAAACCGCTCCATCATTTAAATCCGACCCAACTAAATGATAACCCATAAATTCCCTTATTCCCCAATACGAGGTTTGAAGTTTGAGGGAATTGGGGGAATAAAGGGATCTTATGGGTTATTATTTAGTTGGGTCGGGTTTAAATGATGGAACGGGTTTAAATAATGATTTCGGGTTATTTTGGAGGATAATTTCCGTCAAGACAGGGGTATATTTGAAAACTTTAAGGATGAGAGAATATTTTTGATCCAAAATAAATTTGAAGGGGATATTTAACCTTTTTTCCAAAATAGAGAGGTATTTTTGACCCTTTTCCCAAAAATCAATTATCAACTTTCAGCTTGTTTTTGGGATTTTGAGTTATTTTGTGGTTTAGTGAAATGGAGGCGTAGTCGATCAGTTGATATCTAGTGATCTTAAAAATCAATTACAGTCATACTTCTCTATTATAGCGTCATTTGTTCCGATAGGTTTTGGCTGCTATAGCGAAATGCTTTTATAGAGAACACATAATGTGACATAACATGAAAGATCGGTTCCATAGGAAACATGGTTGTTATAGCGAGGTGCTATTACATAAGGATGTTGTCATAGATAGGTCTGATTGTATCAGCTTTGAGCTCATTATTGGATTATGAGTTATTTTGTGAATTTGGTGAAACAGAGGCGTAGTCGAACAGCTGATTTTTAGTCATCTTAATGTTTTATCTAACATTTTGAGGTAAATAATCAATTATCAACTTTCAGCTTGTTTTTGGGATTTTGAGTTATTTGTGGTTTTGTGAAATGGAGGCGTAGTGAAGCAGTTGATATATAGTGATCTTAATGTTTTTTTTTTTTTTTTTTTTAAAATAAATAAATAAATAAAAAATTGAGGTAAAAATCGACTATCAACTTGCAGCTTGTTTTGTTTTTTGGATTTTGAGTTATTTTGTGATTTAGTGAAATGGAGGCGTAGTCGAACTTTTGATACTTACTGATCTTAATGTTTTTTAACATTTTGGGGTAAAAAATCAATTATCAACTTTCAGCTTGTTTTTTTGGATCATGAGTTATTTTGTGGTTTAGTGAAATGGAGGCGTTGTCGATCGATCAGTTGATATTTAGTGATCTTAATTTTTTCTAACATTTTGAGGTTAAAAATCAATTGCAGTGAAACCTGTGTATAGTAGCGTAGTTTGGTCCAATATTTTTTGGTTGCTATAGCGAAATGCTGTTATAGTGGACATATAATATAACATAACATGAAGAATAGGTTCCATAGAAGACATGGTTGTTATAGTGAGGTGCTATCATATACGAATGCTGTTATAAAGAGGTCTGACTGTATCAACTTTGAGCTTGTTATTGGATTATGAGTTATTTGTGGTGTAGTGAAATGGAGGCATAGTCGATTAGTTGATATTTAGTGATTTTAGTGTTTTTTTTTTAACATTTTGAGGTTAAAAATTAATTACGTATCAACTTTAAGCTTGTTAGTGGATTATGAGTTATTTTATGGTTTAGTGAAATGGAGGGGTAGTCGATCAGTTGGTAGTTAGTGATCTTAGTGTTTTTTAACATTTTGAGGTTAAAAATCAATTGTGTATCAACTTTGTTGGATTATGAGTTATTTTGTGGTTTAGTGAAATGGAGGCCTAGTGAGCAGTTGATGTTTAGTGATCTTACAACAACAACATACCCAGTGTAATCCCCCAAAAGTGGGGGTCTGGGGAGGATAGAGTGTACGCAGACCTTACCTCTACCTTGGGAGGTAGAGAGGCTGTTTCCGGTAGATCCTTGACACAAGCACAAGCAATTCAAAACAGTATGAAAAAGAAATTGATATTTAGTGGTCTTAATGTTATTAACATTTTGAGGTACAAAAAATAAATTATCAACTTTCAGCTTGTTGTTGGATTATGAGTTATTTTGTGGTTTAGTGAAATGGAGGTGTAGTCGAACAATTCATATTTAGTTATCTTAATGTTTTTTAATATGTTGAGGTAAAAAATCAATTATCAAGGTTCAGCTTGTTTGTTGGATTTTGAGTTATTCTGTGGTTTAGTGAATGGAGTAGTTGATCAGTTGATATTTAGTGATCTTAATGTTCTTAAAACTAGAAAATTGTCTAATCGTTTGCTGATTTTATTGAGTTATTTGATGCTTTAGCAAAATTTGCTCAAATTAATCAAAATTATCAACTATCAGCTTGTTTTGGATTTTGAGTTATTGTGGTTTGGTGAGATGGAGGGGTAGTTGATCAGTTGATATTTAGTGATGCTGATGTTTTTAGAACTAGCAAATTGTCTGCTCGTTTGTGGATTTTAATAAGTTATTTTATACTTTAGCAAAATTTGCTCAAATCGAGGGACGAGTATAAATAATTTATATGGTCAATCTCAACTATTTTGGAAATGAGTCACAGTTGTTAAATTAGATGCATTTTTTCTGATTTCTTTAATGATTGACCCTTTTCGGATAACATAGAGTTATTTTATGATTTGTTGAAACTGGTCCGAGGAACCATATAGAAGATTTATATGGTTAATGAGTTAGGGAATGAGGTGTAGTTTATTTATAAAATGACTGATTTTTAGTGATTAATTATGATTTACCCTCACTTGTTGTTTTAGTGAATTGGGTTCGGATAGAGAGCAACATAAGTGTAGTTTAAAATGCATTATTTAGTATTGGAACGAAATAGGTTTGAATAAAACAAAAAGGATCCAGCGGATTTCTATAGCAGACCACAATATAGATATTTTTGGGGATTTGAGTTGCTTGTGATGTCCTATTTAAGGATGGTTGTCCCAATTCTAGTTCTACTTTAGGTTACCGTGCTGCCCCGGTGGAGGTAGATCTAGTATTTACAGAATATGGGTGCATCACTAAGTGAAGGAGGAAAAAAAAAAAAATATCAGGTCGGAATCAATCTTTGGTTCTCTAGGTAAATAATTCAACATTCAACCAAGTGCACTATTCAACCTTTTTGGATCATGGGGGCCAGTGGATATTATCACAAATTACCTAGTTTTGTGGAGAGACCGTGGGTTCACGTGTACCATAATTTGGAAATCCATTTGGAAGAGTGTGGCAGCGACTAAGGTGAACTCTTTCACATGGCTGGTAGCTTGGAGAGCCTGTGTGACTCATGAAGCACTGCAGAAAAGAGGAATTAACATTGCTTCAAGATGCACATTATGCAAGGAGGCAGAGACAAACAATCACCTTTTCCTTCATTGTAAAGTTGCGGCACAAGTCTGGGCATTGTTCATTAACTTGGCTAAGGTGAACTGGACTATGCCTGAACATACTGCAAGCTGTTGGATTAGAAGGGGAGGGAGAAAGAGTCAGGAGATTTGGTGTAAAACAGTCCCTGCCTGCATCTGGTGGAACATTTGGAAGGAAAGAAACGACAGAATTTTTAAAGGTAGGGAAAGTTCATTGCAGAAGATCCAATGGAAGGTCATTTCTTCATTAAATTTTGGTGTAAAGAACAATATGTAGAAGAGGAAGTTCAGTTGGTGGACTTTTTAGGATTACTGTAAGTATTTCTCTTTCAGTAAAGAGTAAAGTGTAAATTTTGGAGGTGGCCAGCATACCCTTAATGCTGAGGAATAAAAAGTTACCAGTTTCAAAAAAAAATTTGGGCAGTAAAATGGTAAATCCACCCTGTGCATAGGAAGCCATCAAGAAAATAGGCTTGAATAAAGAAGGATGGATGCAGAGGATTTATTCTGATCACAATTAGTTTCTGGATTGAGGATAGTTGATTGATATATAGAGGGTTTTACGGATTGGAATTACACACGATGTCCTTTTCTTTTAAGGATAGTCATCCCAATTCTAGTCCTACTTTAGGTTGCCTTGTTGCATAGGGAGCGTTAAAATTTGCTATTGAAGAATTGTAGAACAAAAAGAAGTAAGCTTGAGAGCTTCTTGTTTTTTGATCGGGAAAAAGCTTTTTGTGTTAAGATGTTATATAGGTGGTTTACCTCACTTTGTGGGATTACACTGGGTATGTTGTTGTTGTTGTTATGTTATGTAAGTGGTATTCTTAATTTGAGACATTTAATACGTGATTCTATCTGTAGCTTTATCTACAGATGGAGTCTTCCAATGATTCATGATACTTGCCAATTGCTACAGCTATAAAGTATAAGAAAGATACTTGCAAACTTCTTCATGCTTCATGTTCTAGTATTATATTTTTTAGATATGTTCTTTAGTTGGATGTTTTGATGGCATATGACTTATTTTGGTGCTGTTGCAGGATTTTTATGAAGATTTATTTGAAGAACTGAATAAGTACGGAGAGATCGACAGCTTGAACATTTGTGACAATCTGGCGGATCACATGGTAAGCCATCTGTGCCTTCTTTGGAGCTGATTTAGATTACTGGTTGGCATTTTATTTTATGTATAATTTGCACATGCAGGTGGGCAACGTTTATGTTCAGTTCAGAGAGGAGGAACAGGCTGCAAATGCTCTAAAAAATCTTACTGGAAGATTTTATGCTGGTAACATTTTCGGTGCACTAAATCCTTTTCATTGTAAAAGTATTGGACCTGAGTGAGATAGTTTAAACTGGTAAAAAGGCTTAGAACCAGAGACAGCCAGGATTTTTGGTTTATGGGTTCTGAATCACAATTCGTTTTGCTTACCGGGTTCTGAATAGATTATCTGTACATATAAAATTATTTTTTTTAACCGAAATCTATGATTTAAGCCAAAATTACTTGGTTCTGCTGAACTTGTAACTTGCACTGTGGCGGTTAATGGGCTTGTTGACAGCTATCTCTTGGTTATGTTTCTAGTTTAGATACTTAAAAATATGACTACTTCCTCAAACTTCTGCTTTTAACTGCAGGGAGGCCCATCATTGTTGATTTCTCTCCTGTAACGGATTTTCGTGAAGCCACCTGTAGACAGTATGAAGAGAATAGCTGCAACCGTGGTGGATATTGCAACTTTATGCACCTAAAAAGGATCAGCAGGTTACTGCCAGTTCACTATTTTTTGAGAACCTTTTAACAATATGTTCAGTCCTTGCAGATTTAATTGTTGATGACTTATCCTTTTTTATTTTTAGGGAGTTGAGACGCCAGTTGTTTGGGAGGTATAGGAGAAGGCACAGCCGAAGCCGAAGCAGAAGTCGAAGTCCTTACAGGCATCATAGCTATGAAGAGCGCTCTCACAGGAGTCATAGTAGTAGAAAATATGATGATAGAGATTATTATCATGAGAGTCGGAACAGGAGGCATACTATGAGTCCTGGTCATAGGAGGGGTAGGAGCCGGAGCCCTCGTCGCAGGAGGGATCGAAGTCCAACTAGGGATAGTAGTGAAGAGAGACGTGCAAGAATTGAGCAGTGGAACAGGGAAAAAGAAGAGGCAGAACTTTCTAACAGGACTATTGCAGATGGGACTAATTACAACAACGAAAGCAATGAGATGGGATACTAATGAGTACATTGTGTAGAGGTTCGTCTCCTTGTCTCCCCTATGGTTGATGTTTTGATTTCTTCCAAGAGACAATTGTCTTCTAAGAAAGGCCACCTGCCATGAAGTATACCTTACTGCCATTTTCGACTGTGCAGGTGGTGCAGGTTTTCAATTCTGTGCTATCCAATGTGAAATTTCAACCCTGTTTTATGCTTTTCCGGCTTTTGCATGTTTTCTTGTGCGTCATGCATTTTACATTGTCATATCATTGCCTTTGTAACTAGGGCTAGCAAAATGGTAAAAAAAATTTAAAAATAAAAAAAAAAAATCGACCCATCAGACATGGGTTGGATAACCTTTTTAAAAATGGATCAAATATGGATATTATCCACTAAAAATGGATATCCAAATTATCAATACCCATTTGTCTGCTGCTTATTTTTCATGAGTTCTTGCTTTTTGGGAGTCGAAGCTTATTTTGGCTTTTAGCTTGTGTTCTCACCTGATTATCCATTTTTTGTTTAACCCAATTTCGACCTGCCATATGATCATATCCGATCTGACTCACCCGTTTTTGACCCACCAATATCCGATCTGACTTGCCCGTTTGACACTCCTACTTGTAACCTTTCTGCTAATTTCCTTATCCTCCCAGAACTTTGCTTTGGCCATCCTTCTTTCTGTTTGCTTCTCCCTCTTGTGAAGCTCATTGCTTGTTCATATGCTTTTTGACTGACTTGACCTTTCTTTCACATGAAAACTATACCTGCTTTATGCTTTTTGGGACAGTTTTTTTGGTTATTAATTTAGATTTTCTGGGAGTTTTATAATGAAGTGCTCTTCAAGGTCAATGTAGGATCTAAACGTTTCTGCTATGACATTTTAGTGTTTGTGAATTAAAATTACCTCAAAATTCAGTAACATTCCTAGCCCACTTAAATTTTTACCATCTATCTTCATTATTTTCATTCTTCTTTAACTTTATTCAGTAAATGAGTAACTGGATTCTTCCCTAGTGTTAGTCTTGTAAGCGTCTGTGTGTAATTATTACATTAAGGATAATGTCTAAATTGAACCTGTAATTGCCTAAAGGTACCATACAGTATAAAGTTTTGCTTTTCAAGAGCATTGTCTTCCACTCTATCCGTTTCATTTTATATGGTGGTGTTGTGACTGCATGGAATTTAAGAAAAGATAAAATTTCGTCAGAGGGTAAAATGTGAAGTTTATAGTTAAAAGAGCTTCCAAGTATAGATAGGTATTACTCTTTTTGAAATAGACTAAGACTGTCACATTAAATGGATCAGAGGGTGACATTTGTAACACTTTTATAAACCTATAATTTTCACCTCACACTCTTCTCCATGATTATTAGTACTTCCCAATTAGATAGCCGCTGGTATTGTACAGAAACAACTACTGCACCTTAGTTTCAGACAGGGTAGGGTCAGCTGTATGAATCCTTAATGATCATGTTCTTCCATTTATTCATCATTGACATTGGTATTGTATTTCATGGAGTTTATTAGTGCCAATTCTATGCCATCTTAATGTTTAATTTCCTAGGTGTTTTTCTAGGTTGTCCACCCAAATGTTTCCTTTTCCTTTTTCATGGGGTTATCCTCTTGTTTTGGTTGTGGGGTCTGTTTAAGAATGTTTTGTAGTGAGAACAGCATGAATGGACTTTACAATTATCTTGCAAATGTGCTAAAGCTTGTATGCAGTTAGGTTCTTTGACCAGAGCACATCCAGGCTAGTAGCTTTCCCAGCAGTTCTTTGTTTTGAATTCTGTTTATGGAAGTTAGTCTTATACATGAATGGACTTTAAAATTATCTTGCAAATGTGCTATGCTTGTATGCAGTTAGGTTTTTTGACCAGAGCACATCCAGGCCAGTAGCTTTCCCAACTTTTCTTTGTTTTGAATTTTGTTTATGGAAGTTAGTCTTACAAGTTTAACGAGTTTTGCAGGTCCAGGTTTCCCTGCATATAAGGACTATAAGGGGCGTGATTTTAATTACAGCTTATCATGAACTGTGTGACAGGTGGTCGGAGCTAACTCAAGATTTGTCCCAACAGGTTTGGTTTGACATAAGGCATTTGCAGGAAAGAGTTGGAAGTACTTTTAAAGGCTTTTTTGTGGCGTTTACTAAAGTTCTTGTTCTCTGTCTTATTTTGGGGTAATGCAGCTTAGGAGTAGGTATATGACGACTCTTCTAGCTATAACTTTGCATGGGACCTTGGTGAACTGGTTCTGTCAAGATGACTTTATTAGCCATGTGTATGATTGGTTGAACTTGTTAGAGATTTTCTTGAAGGTTTAGGCAACTTAGTCTGTAACTTCTATCTGAAGAGTATCTTGATGTTCAGGCATTTGCATTTTTTTCACTACATGTTCATTGACGGGTGGAACTGTGATTGTTCTGTCAGATCCAGATGTGTGTCCCAGAATTAGTTTTAACCTGATATGCATTGAGACTTGTTAACTGTTATCAATGAAGTGGATGAAACCATGAACGATCAAGCTTCAAATTCCAAAAGAGATTTTTGATTGCTTGTCATCTCCTCAAGCCTAGGTTAATAGACTTACATGCTGCGTGTAAGGTAGTTGGGTTAGTGGAATAGCTGAGGTGCGTGCAAGTAGCCTCGATGGAAGATTTAAACCATCGAGTGTCAATCATGTTCTCATATGGAGGCGTTGCGATTTGCTATATTGTGGCTGCGTTCCATTTGTCTTCTTTCTTCGAGGCCTTTCACCTCTCCCAATGGGCTTGTGTGTGCTCCCTGCCCAATTCAAGTGTGCCTTTTGCAGTTTTCGCGATTTTCTAGTGACTCACTCAATCTCTTTGAAGCTTGGCTTCAAATTTCAAATTTTGTTTTGGCGTCTTTTTGTTACCTTATCAACCCCAACGCTCATCCAACTTATTTGACACACTCTATATCATGTCTCAAACGCCTCACCAACTTCATGTGACTTTGTTTACCCAGCTGGAGCACCTTAAATCACGTATTAGACTTGTAATTTTTATTACTACAATCAAAATTTAATTTTACGGTACTTACACCATGGTTAGGAAAAAATTGTGATTAGCATGGGTTAAGATGTGCACGGTTTATTTTTCTTTATAAGTTTTTTTTTTCCCTTCTCGAGTTAGTTGCCGTACCTATACAACGTGAAGTTGATTATTTAGGGGAATTGTGAAATGGGAAAAAGTATGAAGCAAGGTGCGTTGTGGGTCATTGTTTTGAGAGATACATTAATATGGAAAGCATTCCTTATTAATTGATTTGCATGTGTAATTTTTGTTAATATTGGACTTGCAACTACCAAATGATTTTGTTCGAAATATTATATATTTTCGTTTGTGTTTTCTAAATATAGACACACACATATATCCATTTTTTTTTGTCCGTGCATAAATAAATTTCGAGTTGTTCTTTAAACACAAATTTATTTGACATGAAATTATGCCTCCGTCTATTTTAAAGAATTCTTAAAAAATTATCTCATATTTCAATAAGAGATTTTTACACGATAAATCACTTTTCTAAGAGTATTATCGTAAATGGTAGTACTTTTTGTTTATTCCTAAAATGACAGATCTTTTTACGAATTTAGCATATTTTAACTCTTAAGATAACTCATGAATAAAGAAGGACCACTAATTAAGGAATTCATTTAAATCCGGATTAATACATACCATTTTCTCTTTCATCATCATCTTTTTCACTAATTAAAAAATTAGTATACGACTAATAATCCTAATTCTTTCACTTTCATCATTAGTTTCTCCACTATTTAAGCAATCCGTTTATCATTAATGGTAGTACTTTTTATTTATTCCTAAAATGACAGATCTTTTTACGAATTTAACATATTTTAACTAAGAATATTATCGTAAACGGTAGTACTTTTTATTTATTCCTAAAATGACAGATCTTTTTACGAATTTAGCATATTTTAACTCTTAAGATAACTCATGAATAAAGAAGGACCACTAATTAAGGAATTCATTTAAATCCTGATTAATACATACCATTTTCTCTTTCATCATCATCTTTTTCACTAATTAAAAAATTAGTATACGACTAATAATCCTAATTCTTTCACTTTCATCATTATTTTCTCCACTATTTAAGCAATCCGTTTATCATTAATGATCTTTGTTTTAGGTTTGGTTATAAGCAGTACTATATGTTATACCATATATATTTTTGTTATACCTTGCATATACATGATATAATAAAAATATATGGTATAACATATAAATACATATGTGGTATTATAAAATATGAATGGTATAACATATATAACCATACGGTATAATAAGGATATACACGATATAACATATAAATACATACGTTTATAATAAATATGCATGGTATAACATATATAACCATAGGTATAAAATAGATATACATGGTATGTATATATAAAATAAATAATAATAATTAGCAGCTGTGTATTGTACCTAATATATACCACTAATACATGTTTTGTTATATATAATTATTGAAATAGAAAATATGCAATTACCACCAATTAAAGTTATAACATGTTAAAATAAAATGTTAATATTCAAAGAAAGGAAAAAAAAGGAAGAATTTGCGTGTATAAAAAGAAAATAGGAAAGAAAGACACGAGAAAAGGAAATGACAAAAAAGATGGAATGGTTGTTGTGGGAGATAAAACTTTGATCGGAAAAATAGGATCCACTGTAAATTGGGGATTTTTATTTAGTGGACATGGAATGTTAACTAACTAATGCTGCTACTATTATGAAAATATTTTTTAAATATTGCCTAGTAATGTTTTTTCCCCTTTCAATAACAACAACTACGCCTCAGTTGTTGTGAATCTTGTAAGGGCCTACAGCTAGAAGTGATAAATAAGGCTGATCTAGTTGAGATTATTGGTAAGTAAAATGTTGGAGGGTTTTATTTGGGATCCAGGCCCAATTAATAATTGTTAAAAGGGACTAGAAGTTAGAAAGAACGATTATCCAAATTATTACGAATATATGTATTCTTTTATCCCCTTTCTTTCAGTTTTGCTTCTCATCCCCTTCTATCTGTGTTCTTTCCCTTCTATGTTTGTTCTTAGCAATTTCCCCTTCGGTTCGTAATCCTCTTTTGTAATTCCAGTTTACAAGTTAGTGAAATACATCTATTGCTTATTTGGATTTGGATCCTTTTGGTCTGATTATCAGTTCTAACCGAATTGAAATCGGCTTAACTCATATTTCAATTGTTAAAAAAATGCTTAAGTGAAATAAGTTGGGCTAGGCTAAATACAAATTTCAAGTTTCTAAAAAATGCATAGTGATATCTCTGAGGTTTATTAGTGAAACAAGTTTAGCTTCATCACATGCCAACGCTTGAGCAGTTGAGCTTATCCTAGTGAGAATCTCCAAAAAAATTAACCCCTGAGTTTTGTGATGTTTACAACTAAACAATAGTGTTACTAGTTAAATTTTACATGGTGAATATGTCAGAACAAGTAATGAAAAATTTCAACTTTTTAAAAAATTTAACATAAAAATACTTATACAATCAAATAATTCATAAAAGATACTAGTAATAGTTAGTGTCATGTACATAACTGAACTTCTTGACAATATATATAAATGGATGCATTTAGATATCAACTAGTGTATTCTTAGTCATAAAATCTTTTTTGAACTTTATCACTTTACTTTCTTGACAACTTAGCTTTTAGGTATTTTCTACGTTTCTTGTTGAAAACGATTGTAAAGGAAAAGATTGTTAATTTCCTTTATTGAGAAAAATATTATAATAATAGCGAAATAGTTCACACGTGACACGCCTAAAAGAAAAAAAAAATCATTTGATTAAGCACCACACAATTTGATACTTCCTTAATAGCCTTTGATTAACTCAAATTGACTAGTGGAAGATGACGCAGAATAATAACTTATATTACACCCCCAAAATAATAATAATAATAATTAGAACAATAACTTTACCTACACTCTTTTCGTTTCAAATAAACGTGATACGCCAAACGTGATATCCTCTCGGCCCAAGACGAAGACCTTCAAGAACAAAAATTGGATCGGGAAGAAAAAGGGAGAAAACGTAAAGTCTAAGTGCATATATATGACACGAAAAGAAAAAGAATGGGCTAGATTTATGCAGTGTACTAAAATAACCTTTAAATTTTATGATCTTAAACACGTAAAGTGAGATATAATTGAAACTAAATAGTAATAAAATAACACCATCTTAAATAAATTTAAAAGAAAAGTAAGCTACATAAATTAAAATAAATTAAGCACTACGTATTCTTACTTTTAATGTATAATTATTTTTAAAGTTAAATGGCAAAATTTGGGTAAAGCATTTTCCATCCCAATTTAGTGTTGTGCATGTATTATTAGTGGAAGTCTTTTACACTGTAAGTATATGTTAAATTCTCACGGTTCATATATTGCCCCTCCATTTACTAATCCCCTATGTAAAAACATTTTTTTTTGTGATAATGAAAAGCTAAACCGAACATTTTGAAGTGCTATGTGACTATGTGAGAGATGTCGGCAGTATTTGGCAAGGCTATGCTAATGTCTAAATAGGTTAGGCAAATGTTTATTTCAGCTATGGGAAAAAAAAGGAAATGGAGACTTTTCCCAGCATTGGTGGCTTTAATTTGTTTTTGGTCCAAATCCAATGCAATGTTTTAGTGACAAGTTGGGAGTAGAAGTGACTTGCGAGCTTCAAGACAATTTACCCCTTGATTATGTCACTACTTCCGTAGCTTATAGTTAACAAAATTAGGTAAGAGAGTGTAAAAAATTATATGAACACCCGATGGTTATATAGATACATATTAATCAATTAAGGTTAAGTATAAAAGAAGTCAATATTTTCCAAAAAAAAGTCAATATTCAAATACATAATATGCATTATATTAGGTTGGAGTAAATACTTGAAGCGGGTAAATTTTTAACCCGTGGGACTTGTTATCTTTTTGGGAAAATAGCACCAAATACCCTTAAAATATAAAATAACACTACTAAAAAAACAGTGAAATTCGACCAAAATTTCGACCGCAAGGCATGGTCGCTAACAGCTAGGGTGAAATTTTTTTCGACCTCACGTGGTCGAAAATTTTCGACCACACGCGGTCGAAATAAGTTTTCTACCTAAATTAAAAAAAAAAAAAAATCGACCACATGAGGTCGAAAAAGTTATTTTTATTTAAATATTAATAAAAAATTTCGAAAATATGTGGTCGAAAATATTATTTAAAATTTTCGACCTCCGTGGTCGAAATATGATAAAAAATAAAAATAAAAATTAAAAAATTCATAATTTCGACCGTACGAGGTCGAAATTTAGCAATATTGTTGCGATTTCGACCTCCGCGAGGTCGAAATTCAAAATCGTGCCCGCATTTTCGACCTCGTGCGGTCGAAATTATGATTGTCGAGACAATTTCGACCTCATGAGGTCGAAAATTATCAATATCTGTGACTATTCGACCTCACGAGGTCAAAAATCTGGAAAAAATTTTTTTCGTAATTCAAACAACTTTTTCGACAAAGAACCCACCTGCCAATCACACTCATCAACCAAATCAACAATGCAATTCATCAACACGTCCAATTCGGCAAAAATACTTCTACAATCATAAACTTCACATTCTAAAATCAAATTCAACCTCAAGTTTCAATTTAAAGTACTTCTAAATATCCTTAAAACTACATTCAAACACTTAAACATCGTAAAGTTAAACAACCATAAACTACTTTCTACATTCAAACACTTAAACATCCATAAACTACTTCCTACAATCTAATTCACATTCAAAAGTACATCTAATTCGAATTAAAACTATCATAAAAAAATATACATATCCAAGAAAACATAGCAATATTACAATCCAAAAGTATATGAATCAAAAAAGTCAACGTTGGGTGTTAGAGACATGATCCGATTCCTTCCCACTATCCTCATAAACAAGAGCATGAACTACGTTGTCTTGTGACCTACGTCGTCTCAATCCATTGGTCCGTACCATCGGCGTTCTTCGCCTTCCTCGTTTGAGTAATCTTGAAGACTTCATCTTGAGGTACTTCGACCCCTCTCGAGCGTTAACATCATCTTGAAGACAATAACCGAACCATTATCTCGTTGTAAAGATTACTTGTTTGGGAAAGATATGGGATGGGAACTTTGTGGTATGCAAAACGAAAGGAAAACAAAAGTCGCTTAAGAAGATTATTAAATTACAAATAACCAAACAAATGACAAAACAAAACAACCATTACGAAGGAAACCTTACAACACATTACAAACACAACACTTACAAAAACTTAAAAAAAAAAAAAAAAAAGCTAAGTACTAATATTACAAAGCATGCTTCACATCATTATTTCCATCCAAATACAAGCTAAAGCAAACTTCTAAGATCAAGTAGTAGCCACGCACTTTCTTTCCCTTGTTGGAATCTCTTAAAGCTTGAAAAAAAGAACCCCAAAAAACAAGATTTGTTTGAAAAAGCAATAAATAAACAAAGAAAAAAAAGAAAAAAATAGCAAAAAAAGAGCAAAAAAACAGCAAAAAATAAAAAAAGAAAAAAACAACGAAAAATAGCAAAAACAAAAAACAAATGGAAAAACGAAGCGCAAGAAAAAAGCGTAAAAACAATGAAGATGTTCTTTATAGGACGAGCGTCATCCCCAATAATCAAGATATTCTTCAAGGCCTTGACATTGAACAAAAAACATCTTGCAAGACAAACAATTTGATATAAAATATAATCTCATCCGTGAAGGGTCGTTTTTTATCGTACCGTTCTATTGCTCGAATTCATACTTAAAGCCGGATAATCACAGACGGTCTATTAGTATTTTCAAATGGATACAAAGAAACATAAGGACATGAAGCAAAATTAATCCATTAAACGATTGTTATGCATTGTCACATGGTTCAAAATAGAAAGGCATTGTAGTTTTACAAACCTTCGGGACTCAAAATAGGGAACAGAATAGTGGAGTTTTACAAAACATCAAGAATTCTTTTCTTTTTCACTTGTGTAGAATTATCTAACTCCTTTAACTCAACATCCTTTTTTGCACGTCAAAAGAATCACGAGGTCAAAACTTTCAAACAACATGCGAGCCTTCATTAGAATGATCATTAGCATAAAATACTCTTGATGCTTGGTTGGCTAATACAAATGGCTCATTTGTTTTCAAAATTCGCTGCTGATTAACATTTTCGAATCCATATCCAACATCAATCAGATACCTAAAACTAAGAAGACATACCTTTATATGATCAGTGTTTCCGGAAATGCGAATCAAGAAAAAGCGACAAGGTCCCACTTAAAGTGTGAAGCAAGAAGCGATACGCTCGCTTCATCATGAAGAGCCGGATGGTCGTTTCTTCTCGCTTAATAACACCGACAAAGTGATCTTCGGTATAATTAAGAATATCCAAGTTTGAGGCAAGATTCAAGAAACAATAGTCCAAAGAATGCGGGGACACGGACCAAAAAATTGAGTCACTCACTTCAATAGTAGACAAAGCAAGATAAATTCAAGATAAAGAAGTCTTAAAATGTCCCATTTCCTACGCTACTAATAATTTGCCGGTTGCTTTCCTTGTTGGGTAATGTAAATAGCTCATTGAGTAAAAACAAAATGCACATTCAATCAACTACATCTACACCGTGAGAGGTGATTTGAATCATCTAACTGTGTATCTCTATTTGAACCCATTTCATTTCCAAACAAGTAAATGGGTCAATTTCATATACCAGATTGAATCTTTTACCAAAAAGCAAACAAAGAAATATTATCTAAATCATCTAATACCTAAAACAAACATTGAACAATCAATAAAGTTAAAAAATCTTCTAATTAAACTACAACTATACAAAGTAATGCAACTAATAATGATAAAATGAGATTGAAAAACAAAAACCAAAAAAAAAAAAGGACTAACCCAACACATGTTCGGTCGGCGGCGGGTGGTGGCTACTCCGGGTTTAACTAGACGGCGTCACCACTGGAGAACGCCGGTGTTGGTGGGGTGGTGGAAATTTTGGAGAAGATGAGTTTAGAGAAGGTAAATTTTTTTGAAAGAAAAGAGAAAGTTTTGGGGGAGTTGAAATATTTTCATCGGCACAGGTGTATTATTTATTGAACTTTTTAATGTGGTCGAAAAAATTAAACGTATTTGAATTAATTTTTTCGACCTCATGTCGAAATTTGATTTTTTTTTTTAACTTTTTAATTAATTATTTTATATTTATATAATTTACTTTTGTGCAAAATGATTTTTTTCATTTATTATTTGTACAAAAAAAAAAATCGACCTCATGAGGTCGAAATCATATTTTCCTGTAAAAAAAACGACCCCATGTGGTCAAAATCCTAAAGAAAATTTAAAAAAAAAATAATTTGGAAATTTCGACCTCATGTGTCGATTTTTTTTCCACCAAAAAGTGAGGTCGAAATTATTTGGTCGAAAAATCCCCTTTTTTTAGTAGTGATATTTACCCACCTCATGCCCCTTCTAAAGTAATTTCGCTTCTACCCCAGCCGGCCGGAAATATTTATTAGGCGTACCCTCTCTCCCAAACCCCTCCCTCCGTGATATCATCGCAGTATATTTATATATCATGATGGTATCATGGAGGACTAAGAGAAGACTGAAGCAGTCCTCCATGATACCACCTCATTATATTTATATACCACGATGGTACTATGGTCCTGAGGAGTGTCTCACTAAAGGACTGAAGCAGTCCTCCATGATACCATCACAGTATATGTATATAAAACGATGGTATCATAGAGGATTTTTTTTCGAGAAAAGTGTGTCTTTTTGAATAAATAAACATGATCATCCATAATACCATCTCAGTATATTTATATACCATGATAGTATCATGGGTGACTAAGAGGAGGACTGAAACATTCTTCCATGATATTATCTCAATATATTTATAGACCATGTAAGTATTATAATTGGGGGACATCTCGGGTAAAGACTTTTTTTTTTTTTTTTTTTTGGTTGAGCATATGAAAATGATGGAAGTATGAGCGGGTAATTATTTTGGTTTAAGGGTGCACACTCGTTCTTTTTCCATGAAATGTCATTATTAACTCGTTTGTTAATGAATGATTATAATTTAGATGAATTCCATTGAATGGTTTGTGATTCCATGTCTCAAATTCGGAATCCCTTAATTAGTGAAAGTTCGACTAAAGTTGATTGCTGAATAGTCACTCAACTTGTAGTTATTTTAATTTGCCACATATCAAAGTTACTTATTTTTATTTTGTTTTCCAAAAATCATTTAATTCGGCCTAGTTAATGACATGGGAGTTGTAAATTTCAGGCAAAGATATTTCAGAAATTAAAATTAGTACTTAAATTTATTTAGAATTCAACCCACTTTAAACTCTTCATTCTTACATTTCAAAAAATTGATAGATAACAAAAGTTGACTTCAGGTGAAGCAAAATACACAGCTTCTGTAAACTCTTATTGGACAACACAACTTGACTTCAAGTAAAGCAACGGTAGTACACAAATTAGATCTGTAAATTCAAATCACATTTTTTTTAATAATGAGCTAAGTTTAATTTTCTTTAAGCTAGTAAGTGGAAAGAATTTGCAACAAACGTTTGACATGATATACAGAAAATCAAAAAATTTATTTTTTAGGTCCTAGCATAGACATAAAACAAAATAAAATAAACATACATGTACGCTTGATGGATTGGGTCAGCTTTAGGGTGGATTTGATCCTAATTAAACCCAAGTACTGATTTTAATTTTTTAAATAATTTTTCCTAAATACTTACAACTGCCACATTATTAAATAGGTACCTAAAGTTGTATTTTCAACTAAAATGATCATGGAGGCTAACTAGGCAAAGTTAGATAACTTTTGAAAAAGACAAAATAAAAATTACTTTAATGGCCAATTTTATTATAAGTTTTGTGACAATTCAGATTCATTAACTCATTCGGTACTTTATGAATCTAAAAATTATTTTCACAAAAAAGCTTTCCAAATTGATTTAGTTCGTCACGCTAATTGGGGGTGGGGGTGGGGAGGGGGTGGCGGGACTCGGGTGGGTGTAGAGGCTGGTGTGGTATGGGGTGGTGGGGTTGGTGGGGGCATGGGTGGTATTTTCAAAAAAATGTTTTCTACCAACCAATCGAACATGAGAAAATAAGTAAGAAATTCACTTATTTTCCACTAACCAACCGAACATGAGAAAATAAGAAGAAATTCACTTATTTTCCGAGAACACATTTTTAAGGAAAATATTTTCCTTCATCTACGAACACACCCTATGTTTTGTGTCACCTGTCATCCTTTCCTTGCTTTGTTGAGAACGTAGAGAAGTTCTTTTTTCATTACTCAACTCATATCAACTAGCAAAAGAATAATTGTTAGCACTAGTATCATTGATTTTGGGTTGATTTCTCATATGATTATTCAACAAATAGTTATTATTTCAAAAAATTACCTTTTTTTTCCTTAAATTTCAATTTCTTTTAACAAAGAAAGTGACTTTATGAGATAATAACTATAATATGAGTGACCATCTGAGAAATCAACTCATCATTGACTCTATCGACCAACCATGTCAACACTTCCCCGCCCCAAATTCATTGTCTCCTTATTGCATTGTCCTACAGTATTGAGAGTATATAATAGTTTATTTATGGTACAATTGTAATCATGGTAATATGGGAATTATAGTTCTATTAGAATAGGTTTACCTTGTTAGACTAGGAGAAAAAAGACATTACTTTTATATAAGGAGGTCATTATGATGAAAACAAAGCAGAAAGAATTCTCCTATTATTCTTGTCTCTCTAAATTCTCGTCTCTATCTTGATTTTAACATGGTATCAGAGCCACATTGCAAGCAACACAAAAACCCTAAAACCATGGCAGGTGACGATAAAGAAACCGGTAATACCAGCAACGGAATCGCCGATGAAGAAAACAAAACCCAAAGAAAAACAATCTCTCCCTATGACATTACGTGGAATGATAACCCTGGAATTATGGTGATGAAGAATGGAATGATAACCCTGAAAACGATTGTAAAGGAAAAGATTGTTAATTTCCTTTATTGAGATAAATATTATAATAATAGCGAAATAGTTCACATGTGACACGCCTAAAAGAAAAAAAAATCATTTGATTAAGCACCACACAATTTGATACTTCCTTAATAGCCTTTTATTAACTCAAATTGACTAGAGGAAGATGACGCAGAATAATAACTTATATTACACCCCCCAAAATAATAATAATAATTAGAATAATAACTTTACCTACACTCTTTTCGTTTCAAATAAACGTGATACGCCAAACGTGATATCCCTCTCAGCCCAAGACGAAGACCTTCGAGAACAAAAATTGGATCGGGAAGAAAAAGGGAGAAAACGTAAAGTCTAAGTGCATATATATGACACGAAAAGAAAATCCTATTTTGGTAAGATTTGATTCGAATCGTAGTTCAGATTCATGTTGGATTAGTGAGGACGATCGCGAAGTCACCGAATGGTCAGTCTTTTAGTCCTCTCAAATTAGAATATAACCTATAATTAGTTTTGCTAAAAAATTTCATACAAATAATTTTAATGAAATCTTTCGCGCTTGGAAAATAATAGTTCCAACAAAGTGGATTCGATAGAGTAACAGATAAAATGAACTAAAGGTGGTACACTTCTTAGAACTAAAAAGAGATACAATAATGACCACATGTATATACTTCTGTAAATACCATACATATTCACAATTATTATTGCCACTATAGAAACTGGAATAGTCTTTTATTTGGAGCTTGTGGACTAGATATGTATGTACATAAATGATCCACACCAACTTCAAACATTTAGAGGATATATCTTCAATGTTTTTCTAAAAGGTCATAATATAGTTTTGACAATAAGAGGCTTAATACATGTAGTACAAGTCATCTCCTTTAACGGATCCTAGGAAATGGTCTCTTGGGCCATTTACGAATTTTTATTTAAGAAAAGGAAATATTTTTTTCAGATTTTTTGTGTGTTGTATTATATATATTCAGATCTTTATGTGAAAAGAATGATGACCTCTTATACAAAGAGATATAAAATTAAAACTTGATTTATAAAGAATCACACAATCAAGTCACGATCGTATGGTGGCCAAAGTTAATTCGTTGATAAGAAACATCATACTTTCCCTAGTGCCGTTTTAGACAGTGATGAGAGACGTAATACTAAACAATTTCATGAAAACAAATACAAAAAGTAAAAAGTATCAATAGGAGTATATTACATTTCAAATCTAGCACTTGAAAACTATGTTACATAATGTTGAGATCATCTAAATACATCTTTCTCAACTTTCGACTGACTGCAACATATATAATAAAAATAATACAATCTCAGATATTTAGCATCAACCTATAACAAGACAATTTTAAAAAAAAAAAAAAAAATACTAGTACTAATAAACAATGGCTCTGTGACCGTCAACAGCCTATAATTAACCTAAGAAACGGTCGAGCGAAACTTAGAATATCATTAAAATAAAATATTACTAAGTTGCAAAGCTGTAAATTAATTGGTTTCACATCAAGAAATCCATGAATTTGAGCCATGGCAAAGGTATCTTGGTAGATGTATCAGCTTGTTTTCCACAGCTTGAAGACGATGTCGTTGGGCCACCATTTCTTGGGCACATAAAAAAGTTTCTTGACCCCGAAGCATTGAGCTTCTCTTCCCTCTTCAAACCTGAACTCATTCAAAGATAATAATAATATTAATAATAGACCAATTTCTCGTAATTTGATTTTTTTACATAATTTGTCACACACTCATTTTATAACGGACAAATCGGAAATTATTCCAATTTATGAGATGGTATTTGATTGGACACGAAGTTTAGGAGTTTTTTTTTTTTTTTTTTTTTTTCAAAACCGGCTAAAACAAGCCATAAAATTTTTTGTGGCTATAAATCAATTCATTAAGATAAAATAAAAATTTTAAAATTAAATTTCAACAACAATATAGAAAGATATCTTCTTCTTCTTTTTTATTTTTTATGAATGTGATTAAAAAGAAAAGAATGTCACATAAAATAACAGAAGCAACTGTTTATAAAAAAATAAGTAACGTCAGCACATTTATAACCTAATTTTGTTAAGGTTTCATCATAATTTAAATTTGTTTAATAAATTACTGCAAATAATTGCTTCGAAAAAATAAACTTGTCATCTAGAAAAGAAAACATAATTGTCTCTGCTATCGGTATTACTATAACTTAAATCCACTGAAAATTATGTACCAACTATATCATATGTGTACTAATAAATCGAATACGTAACTTATCATAATTTTTTTCTATTTAATAAATTCACTATTTACTATAAAAAAGCATCAATTTGTAACTCAGAAAAGGAAAGTAAACATATGTTCAAAAATTTAATTGGCTCTTACTTTCTAAGCTGAATTGCGAGTAATGAAGGTCATAATCAGCAGCATCAATAGATGAAAGCACTGGCCTTCTTCCTTCTTTCGAATACTGCTGCAAAGCAGCAGCAATTAAATCCACCACCGTTGATTCCAACGATATTAATACCTGTACAGGCCAAACACTCCTTTGAATCATCACATTCACCACCAACTTCATAATTGTCTATGCTATCGGTATTACTACTATAACTTAAATCCACAAAGCTTAATTAAATTATCTTGAAATTATAGATCAAGAAAAGAATACTCCTCATGTTTCAATTTTTTTTGTTTTATTTTTCTTTTAAGTCCGTTTAGAAAAGGATAATTCCAATTTTCCTGGTGTGTTTAAAACCATAAGTTTTAAAGACATTTTGATATATTTTACATATTTTTAATTTAAGATTATAAGATTCAAAAGTCTTGCCATTAAATTTCGTGTCAAGTCAAAATCAGACAAACAAATTGAAACGGAGGGAGTATTTTATACTACTATCATGTGTACTAAGTAGGCATTTGACCATGAAAGTCAAATATTTTTCACTTTATATTTTAAAGTTGGAGTTGAGTTTGGTTATAATTTTTTCAAAAAATATTTGATTGTTTGAATGTACTAAAAGTGAAAATAGAATTTTAGATATTTTTCAAATACGGCTCCTAGTTGAATTGGAATTTTTATAACCAAACGCTCATTTTCAAGTAAAGTGAAAACATTTTCCGGAAAAAGGTGAAAAATTCTCATGGCTATCATAATTTATTTTATACTTAATAAATAAATTATTTATAAAAAAAAAGCATTAATTTGTAACTTAGAAAAGGAAAGTAGTAAAATATTACTAGTACCTGTACAGGTCCAACACTTCTTTGAATCGTTACATTCACCAGCAACTTCATCATCTTCATCGGCCTGATGTTCACTGCCGTCGAGTCACTTTTACGTCCGGCAAGCAAGTCCGGCACCGTCTTCGGCCTTCGTAACAACTCAGGCTTACTGCTGCTACCTGAGGTCTGTCCGTGAAACGACTTGGATTTCTCCGATAACCTAATTTTCGTTGGATTCTTGTCGTCGTTACTACCTCTCCGGTGGTGAGTTCTTGGAGATGGCATCATAGTTTAATAACAGTAATTGCTTACAAATAGCTTTGTTACCTGAAAAACACCGATCAAAAAAATCAACATTAGTCTTAATTCTACCAAAAAAAAAAAAAAAAAGTATATCAATCAATCAACTCACCAACACCTTCAACCCATTCTCGGAGATGACATCATAGTTAAACAACAGTAATTACTTGCAAATAACTTCGTTACATGAAGTACATCTACAAATCAACAATAAGCTTAATTCTACCCTGCTAGAAATAAAAGTTTTTCCTATAATTAACATTTAGTTTGGAGATTTATGTTATAAAATATGATTTTTTTTCCACTTCATTCTCACTGAATCAGCTTATTGGAAAAACGCATGATGACAAAAAAGGTTTCTATTGAAACACTGGAAAACTTTCTAGTTTTTCTGTGAAAGACTACTATAGGTTATTCTCACCGACATTTGATGAGAAATAGCCACTGAACAATTTTCGATAGGAAAATAATTTTTTTTAGTAGTGTACCCCAAACAAGCTACATGGAAAAGGCTTAATTCTACCCAAAAAGTAATCAATCAACTCACCAATACCCTCACCAGTACGCCATTTCTCAGTGGCATCATAGTTAAACAGCATGGTTGATTGCAAATAAATTTGTTACCTGAAGTAGTGAAGGAATAGGAGATGGAGGCTAGTCTTGATTTTCCGGTGACCAACAGGGATCATATAAGCAAAATGGTAGAATTGTAATTAAGAGTTAAAGCACAGGGTAAACTGAAAACTTAGCGTCCAAAGAGGAATGAAGAAATTGGCGGCCAGGTTTACGTGCTTTAATATTAGTGTACCCCTGATTCGTCAGGGGTATAAAAGGAAATAAATATAAGGAGATCCACTTGTTAAAGCTCACTGATATTTTCATTAAATCTATAACCGATTATGCCAGTCACACGTAGGGAAAAAGATATATTTAATACTTTTTTCGTTTCAATTTATGTGACATCATTTAATTAGGTATAAAATTAAAAAAAAAAAAATTAAAATTTTTAAAATTTGTGATCAATAATGTTTGTGTGACTGTAAATTATCTCGTAAAGTTAAATTTTTTAAAATATAGAAAGATGACATTATTTTTTGACACACTAAAAATATAAGTGTATCACATAAATTGGCAGAAAGATTATCTGCGGTAGACCTGCTTGGGTGATTGCCGGTTGCCTGTTGGTATAACTGTCATCTTAAAGACACATTTTATTTTTATTTTTGAACCCTTAATAATAATTGCATACGTAATTTACGCGGAGAAGTTGCAAGAGCAATGAAAATGATAAGAGTATCGTCATGCAAAATAACTATGTCGAGGAAAATAAATTATGTTTACTTCATTCATCCAATTTATCTGATAATATTTGTATTTCTGCATACGAGAATGTATTGGTCTAGAAATGATCCATTTCGTGTCAATTTGAAAGCGTTTATTTGTATCGATATCTACGTTAAACTAATAAACACAAGATGTATGTAATATACACACATTTATCACCTAATCGTAGCTGATTTGATTGGGCATATAATTTAAGGAAAAAAAAAAGAATGCTTTTAAATTTTAAGATCTTAAACTAAAGATTTATGCAGTGTACTAAAATAACCTTTAAATTTTATGATCTTAAACACGTAAAGTGAGATATAATTGAAACTAAATAGTAATAAAAAAAACACCATCTTAAATAAATTTAAAAGAAAAGTAAGCTACATAAATTAAAATAAATTAAGCACTACGTATTCTTACTTTTAATGTATAATTATTTTTAAAGTTAAATGGCAAAAGTTGGGTAAAGCATTTTCCATCCCAATTTAGTGTTGTGCATGTATTATTAGTGGAAGTCTTTTACACTGTAAGTATATGTTAAATTCTCACGGTTCATATATTGCCCCTCCATTTACTAATCCCCTATGTAAAAACATTTCTTTTTGTGATAATGAAAAGCTAAACCGAACATTTTGAAGTGCTATGTGACTATGTGAGAGATGTCGGCAGTATTTGGCTAGGCTATGCTAATGTCTAAATAGGTTAGGCAAATGTTTATTTCAGCTATGGGAAAAAAAGGAAATGGAGACTTTCCCAGCATTGGTGGCTTTAATTTGTTTTTGGTCCAAATCCAATGCAATGTTTTAGTGACAAGTTGGGAGTAGAAGTGACTTGCGAGCTTCAAGACAATTTACCCCTTGATTATGTCACTACTTCCGTAGCTTATAGTTAACAAAATTAGGTAAGAGAGTGTAAAAAATTATATGAACACCCGATGTTTATATAAATACATATTAATCAATTAAGGTTAAGTATAAAAGAAGTCAATATTTTCCTAAAAAAAGTCAATATTCAAATACATAATATGCATTATATTAGGTTGGAGTAAATATTTGAAGCGGGTAAATTTTTAACCCGTGGGACTTGTTATCTTTTTGGGAAAATAGCACCAAATACCCTTAAAATATAAAATATTTACCCACCTCATGCCCCTCACAAGTAATTTCGCTTCTACCCCAGCCGGCCGAAAATATTTATCAGGCATACCCTCTCTCCCAAACCCCTCCCTCTGTGATATCATCGCAGTATATTTATATATCATGATGGTATCATGGAGGACTAAGAAAGAAGCGAAGCATCTCCATGATCTGCTTTTTTATATTTATATACCACACCGTAGTACTATGGTCTGAGGAGTGTCTCATTCAGAGGCGATCTCCATTAATCTGTCTGGTATATGTATATAAAACGATGGTATCATAGAGGATTTTTTCCGAGAAAAGTGTGTCTTTTTGATTAAATAAACATGATCATCCATAATACCATCTCAGTATATTTATATACCATGATGGTATCATGGGTAACTAAGAGGAGGACTGAAACATTATGATATTATCTCAGTATATTTATAGACCATGTGGGTATTATAATTGGGGACATCTCGGGTAAAGACTTTTATTTTTTTCTGAGCATATGAAAGTAATGGAAGTATGAGCGGGTAATTATTTTGATTTAAGGGAGCACACTCGTTCTTTTTCCTATCCTTTTTTCCATGAAATGTCATTATTAACTCGTTTGTTAATGAATGATTATAATTTAGATGAATTCCATTGAATGGTTTGTGATTCCATGTCTCAAATTCGGAATCCCTTAATTAGTGAAAGTTCAGTCTAAAGTTGATTGCCTGAATAGTCACACAACTTGTAGTTATAGTAATTTGCCACATATCAAAGTTACTTATTTTTATTTTGCCTTCCAAAAATCATTTAATTTGGCCTAGTTAATGACATGGGAGTTGTAAATTTCAGGCAAAGATATTTCAGAAATTAAAATTAGTACTTAAATTTATTTAGAATTCAACCTACTTTAAACTCTTCATTCTTACATTTCAAAAAATTGATAGATAACAAAAGTTGACTTCAGGTGAAGCAAAATACACAGCTTCTGTAAACTCTTATTGGCCAACACAACTTGACTTCAAGTAAAGCAACGATAGTACACAAATTAGATTCTGTAAATTCAAACCACATTTTTTTAATAATGAGCTACGTTTAATTTTCTTTAAGCTAAGTGGAAAGAATTTGTAACAAACGTTTGACATGATATACAGAAAATCAAAAAGTTTATTTTTTAGGTCCTAGCATAGACATAAAACAAAATAAAATAAACATACATGTACGCTTGAGGGATTGGGTCGGCTTTAGGGTGGGTTTGATCCTGATTAAACCCAAGTACTGATTTTAATTTTTTAAACAATTTTTCCTAAATACTTACAACTGCCACATCATTAAATAGGTACCTAAAGGCTAAAGTTGTATTTTCAACCAAAATGATCATGGAGGCTAACTAGGCAAAGTTAGATAACTTTTGAAAAAGACAAAATAAAAATTACTTTAATGGCCAATTTTATTATAAGTTTTGAGACTATTCAGATCCATTAACTCATTCGGTACTTTATGAATCTAAAAATTATTTTCACAAAAAGCTTTCCAAATTGATTTAGTTCGTCACGCTAATTGGGGGGGGGGGGGGGGGGGGGGGGGGGTGGTAATATAGCGTGGGTGTAGGGGCTGGTGTGGTATGGGGTGGTGGGGTTGGTGGGGGCATGGGTGGTATTTTCAAAAAAATGTTTTCTACCAAACGATCGAACATGAGAAAATAAGTAAGAGGTTCGCTTATTTTCCCTTTCTACTGACCCGAACATGAGAAAATAGGAAGAAATTCACTTATTTTCCGAGAACACATTTTTCAGGAAAATATTTTCCTTGGAAAACATTTTCCTTCATACCGAACACACCCTATGTTTTGTGTCACCTGTCATCCTTTCCTTGCTTTGTTGAGAACGTAGAGAAGTTCTTTTTTCATTACTCAACTCATATCAACTAGCAAAAGAATAATTGTTAGCACTAGTATCATTGACTAGGTTGATTTCTCATATGATTATTCAACTAATAGTTATTATTTCAAAAAATTACCTTTTTTTCTTAAATTTCAATTTCTTTTAACAAAGAAAGTGACTTTATGAGATAATAACTATAATATAATTGTGACCATCGAGAAATCAACTCATTGACTTCTATCGACCAACCATGTCAACACTTCCCCGCCCCAATTCATTGTCTCCTTATTGCATTGTCCTACAGTATTGAGAGTGTATAATAGTTTATTTATGGTACAATTGTAATCATGGTAATATGGGAATTATAGTTCTATTAGAATAGGTTTACCATGTTAGACTAAGAGAAAGAAGACATTACTTTTATATAAGGAGGTCATTATGATGAAAACAAAGCAGAAAGAATTCTCCTATTATTCTTGTCTCTCTAAATTCTCGTCTCTATCTTGATTTTAACATGGTATCAAAGCCACATTGAAAGCAACACAAAAACCCTAAAACCATGGCAGGTGACGATAAAGAAACCGGTAATACCAGCAACGGAATCGCTGATGAAGAAAACAAAACCCAAAGAAAAACAATCTCTCCCTACGATATTACATCGAATGATAACCCAGGAATTGTGGTGACACAAGTCCAATTGAAGAGTGAAAATTATGAAGAATTGGCTAGATTCATGAGGACATCCCTTAGAGTAAGGAAGAAATTTGGCTTCGTTGAAAGTACGATCAAGAAACTGGATGAAGAGTCACCAGACTTGGAAGATTGGTGGACTATAAACTCACTGTAGGTGTTGTGGATTCGCAACACCATAGAACCGACGCTTCGCTCAACGATTACACATAAAGAGGAAACGAAAAAATTATGGACAAGCATCCGAGAACGGTTTAACGGCCATCGGTTGCAATAAATAAAGGCGGAACTAGCGGAGTGCAAACAAAAAGGAAGGACTACAGTAGATTACTATGGAAAACTCACTAAGTTGTGGGAGGAATTGGCGAATTACGAGAACAGATCCCAACTTGTAGGTGCGGAAAGTGCATGTGCAATCTAGGAACTGTCCTAGAAGCCAAAAAAGAAGAAGAAAAAGTGCATCTTTTCCTCATGGGATTGGATGAGGGAACATATGGAACAATGAGGTCAAACATACTGGTCCAGGAACCGTTGCCATCATTAAACAATGTCTATTTGAAGGTGGTGCAAGAAGAGCGTATGAAAGGAATCACACGAAAAATAGAGGACCGGAGTGAAACCATGGCTTTTGCCGTACAAGGAAGAAACCTTGCACACATTGCAAGAGATCCGAAAACATTATGGATGGATGTTTTTGACTCATTGGTTATCCGGAATGGTGTCCAGGAAATAAAAAAGGAGACGAGAAAATCGGAGAAAGAAGACAAAGATAGCAACAACAACAAAGTGGTGGACCAGGATCCGATCGTGGAAGAGGCAATTATCGGGCTAACACCGTGTTGTCAAAGAAGGAACTCAGGAGAAGATAGGAATGTTGAACACATGTGGCACAAGACTTCACAATTTGAGCGATGAGATCCGGAAGACTGTGATTCACATGTTGAATTCCTAGAGAATAAACCCGAATTAGAGGATAGATAGTAAGACCGAAAACTCATCTTGGATCATGGACTCTGGAGCTACCAACCATGTGATAGGTAATCCGGAGGAACTGAGCAGTAAGTGAGAAATTCCTAAGTGTCCAGTTGGTCTTCCAGACGGAAGTAGCTCTGTGGCTACAAAAGAAAGAACAGCGAGGTTAAATGACAGGATATGGTTGAAGAATGTCTTTATATTCCCGATTTGACATGCAATTTAATTTCTGGATCACAACTAGTTGATTATTTAGATTGTGATGTGACATTTAATAGAATTATGTGTTCTATGCTAGACTCCACCACAAGGAAGCTGATTGGAAAGGGTGAGCGTCGAGGTGGGCTTTACTATTTTCAGAATGTGCCGCTATTACAAGCTATGAAGGTAGAGGCAGTTGATTGGTTCGATCTTTGGAATAAACGGTTGGGTCATCCTTCAGCACAAGTAACAAAGTCTATTATGGCATTAGGCTTAAAGGAGAGTGGTAATAGATTGGATAGAGAATGTGATGTATGCCAACGGGCAAGGCAAACGAGAAGTGTTTTTCTTTTAAGTGATAATATTGCTTCGGATACTTTTGAGATGATTCATTGCGATTTATAGGGGACATATAGAACCCCTTCCTCTTGTGGTGCTTCATATTTTTTTTTTTTACTATTATGGATGACTGTTCACGAGCCGTGTGGATTTTTGTCTTAGTTAATAAGAAAGAAGTGTCCCAAACCTTGAGGAATTTCTTAGCTTTTGTGGAGAGGCAGTTCGAAAAAAGGTGAAGATAGTTAGAAATGACAACGGAACTGAGTTCACGTGTATGAAGATTTACTTCTTCGAACATGAAATTCTGTTTCAAACATCTTGCATAGGGAAACCGCAACAGAATGGAAGAGTCGAAAGAAAACACCGCCACATTCTTAATGTGGTACAAGCATTGAGATTTTTGGGTCATCTTCAAATCAAATTCTGGGGAGAATGTGTTTTGACTGCGGGGTATTTGATCAATAGAACGCCGTCTTCGGTTTTGAATGGAAAAATCCCTTATGAAATTTTGTACGGGAATGTACCCCGGTATGATAACTTAAGGGTGATAGGGTCACTCTGCTACGCAGACACAAAGGGAAGAACGAGGGACAAATCTGAGAATCGGAGTCATAGGTGTTTCTTCTTGGGATACCCCTACGGACAAAAGGGTTGGATATTGTATGACTTAGACAATGATGAATAATTAGTCTCAAGAAGACAATGATGAATAATTAGTCTCAAGAGACGTGGACTTCTATGAGACTAAGTTCCCCTTTGCCGAACGATCAAGTAACTTGGTCGATAGCATAGAAGTGATCTCGGTGAAATTGAGGAAGAAAGAAACCAACATGATTTTGAAGAAGACCAGATTGATTATGTAAGTAGGAACGGAACTCCAATGGAAGACGTACGGACACCGAATACCGAACCTACGGATCAGCTAGACAACTGTCGGTCCAAATCGATTCACGCTTCTAACGTTTACTCGGACTCAACTGTTCCTCCTGTGGCATTTCGCTGGCCCGTATATGTGGATGACTTGATTATACCGGAAACGACCATAGTGCCATTGAATGATTCAAAGACTATCTCCGCACTTGTTTTCACATGAAAGATTTGGGCCTTCTTAAGTATTTTTTCGGAGTTGAAGTTGCATGCGAACCGAGTTATTTCTCTGTCAACAAAAATATGCCTTGGATATAATTCTGAGTCCAGTTTACTGGGAGCTAAACTAATCAATACTCCTATGGAGAGTATGTAGCCACGTAAACGAAAAGAAGGCAAGCTATCTGATGAATTTGCTGAAAATGCCAATGCCGCATCACCACCTTTCTGAACGCTTGCTAGCCGGGCGAATCGAAGTTATCTTTCGGTCAACTGTCCACCCAGTCAAGTGCAAAAAACACAGTAGAATCACGCAACGCTGTAAGGCCAATAAGATCAGGAAGAAGGAGATTGGATTCTTCCTTTTATCTTGATTCCAATTCAATACTAAACAAGTCCGAACTAATTGAATACTTGTGTCAGAAATTCCTCGAATCGGTTTGCCATTTCCATAAAGGATATAATTGACAATTCGAAGTGCAAAATCACGGTTTGGTGTTGGCCAAAAGAGCCCCTTTGAGAGATCCGAAACCATACCAATATCTGTTCAGTAGACATATACCTCAGTTTTACGAGACCTAAGTTGTCATATTGCGTGCATGTTCTGTCCCAATTCATGCAACAGCCAAAGGAAGCACACTGGAATGCGGCTCTCTGTGTGGTGCACTACTTGAAGAACCCTAGACAAGGTATTGTGATGAGAAAAGATTGTGATCTCCAGTTGTACGGATGGTGTGATTCGGACTGGGCTGGATGTCTATTTGACTCGAAAATCACTTACCGGCTGGTTTATCTCCCTCAGGAATTCACCTATATCATGGAAAATCAAGAAGCAACACATTGTCACTCGCTCGTCAGCGGAGGCGAAATACAGGTCAATGGCAATGACAGTATGTGAATTGAAATGGCTGAAGGGAATCTTGAATAGTTTGGATGTTGACCATAAATCTCTGGTGAAAATGTATTGTGATAGTCAAGAGGCATTATATATTGCACGCAATCCAGTGTTTCATGAACGAACTAAACACATTGAAATTGACTGTCACTACTTTCGAAACGCGCTCCAATGCGATATAATACTTGCTAGTCACGTTTCCACCAGTGAGCAATTGGCCGATGTGTTTACAAAGGCTTTGGGCAAATCACACCATCAATATTTTTTGGCAAGTTGGGCATTCGAAACCCTCATGCTCCAACTTGAGAGGGGGGGGGGGGGGGGGGGGTGGTTTGAGAGTATATAATAGTTTATTTATGGTACAATTGTAATTATGATAATATAGGAATTATAGTATTAGAATAGGGTTACCCTGTTAGACTAGGAGAAGGAAGACCTTACTTCTATATAAGGAGGTCATTATGATGAATACAAAGTGGAAAGAATTCTCTCATTAATCTTGTCTCTCTAAATTCTCTTCCCTGTCTTGATTTTATTGTACAGTCATTATGAATCATTTTATATTTAGAGATGCATTTTTCTTAGGCTTAATGCAATGCGGCCCCCTAAACTTGCCTCATTTTTTCATTTTGACACCTCAACTAAGTGTTGTTTCAATTGAACCCCTGAACTCGTCCTCAAATGTGTCTATCAAATCCCCTAAATCTGATTTTTATTAGAAGCATAATTAAATTGGGGAAATGAAGGTGGAGTAATATTTTAGACATGTGATAAGCTATTCTTTAGGTCACGGATGTGTTGGTTTCTGCTGGTTTTTCTCTTCCAAAGGCCAGCTTAATTAAGAGCTACTGTTTTTTCCCTCTAAATTGGTGCTAATCTTAGCTAAAAGATGGCATAATTAAATCAAAATATATATTAACATGTTGCTACATTGAAGATGGAATACTATGTAAGTCGGATGTGTTTAATAGACATACTTGAGGACGAGTTCAGGGATTCATAGGAATATGACTTAGTTGAGGTGTCGAAATAAAAAAAAAAAAATAAAAAAAAAAAACAAGTTTAGGGGGCCGCATATGCATTAGGCCTTTTTCTTCGGACGTTATATTCTTTGAATATAAATTGTATTTTCTGACTGAAAGGAAAATACAATAGCTAAAGATAGAATGACTTCATATACACCACAAGACACGGTAAAAAGATGTTGATAAAGCACACAGCTCCACAACTTATTATAAGTTATTATCAGTTTCAAAAATTTATATTCAAACACGTAAATATTTATTTATAAAATAATTTTAACACTTAAAAAGTATTATTCAACATCTAAGGCTTATCAACCAACTAATATTTGGGGCTTGTTCACTCTACAGATTATGGTGTTTGTGAATTCATGGTCTTTCTGCCAAATTAGGTGTATTATGTACATTATTTTTTATGATTAATCTAATATTATCTGCTGGCCCTTATGGTCCAAAAGAGCTAAATAGTGCATTTGGTTTAATACTGAGTTATTTATCTAGAGGTACATAGTTCATTCACACCTAAATATACCTTATTTTTTCTTCCTTTCTTAATTTAACGGTTCACTCATGTTTTAAAAATCTTAGATCCGTCTCTACTAGTATAATTAGCTAACCCAAATGGGCTCTAAGTTCAAACTATTGCTAGCTAGAAAACAGATCCCTTAAAATTTAATTTGTATGTCATTCATCCCTTAAAATTTAATTTGTATGTCATTCTTTTTCCTTTTATTTTGTCGAAAAAGACTGACACTATTATATTAAGATGTCATGGTTTTTATGTTTAACTTTGTAAAGACTTGGTTTTGAAACTTTGTATCTTGTCAAATATTTAAGTAATAGATGTATAAAGCTACTTTATTTCTGTTATGGATCGTCCTCTATCCCAATCTCACTTCGTCTACTGTTGAAGATCGTGTAGTGTGTGGCTAAGAGAAGGGGACAACGACTTCGAAGTAATAAATTTACAATATCTCTTACAGAAATAATATATTTGGATCGAGCATGTCATATATCTTGTACATTGGTGGCTATTGTATGGTTTTGGATATATAATAATGATGTTCAAAATTACTTCTGTATAGTTTTTATTATGTTAATCTACACACATGCATTGGTGAATGGTGACAATAAAATAGAATAGTAACTCATATATGGAAAATATATCAAAGGCAAACCGTAAGGTGGCAACTTTTTTGTGTGACTATATTAATGAATCAAAGGGTTTGATGAGAAAGTCTGATACTCATATCTTATTATTAATGCATTAAACGCTTTCAATGATTTTAAGAAGCTTTGAATGAGAACATATGTTTATGTACAATTGTGGGTCAACAGTGAGGATAGACTGTAAATTAAAATGATTTAGGCAACTAATTAACGACTCTTCGAACGTTTGTTATACCACGTTGAATCAAGTTTTAATTTAGTATAATAGTAATAAATAAACTAATAAATCATACTTCAATCACACAGCATTCGTCATGGCAGAAATATCTTCAGCAATCATGTAGTAGAATAATAATTTGATTAATTGAGCTGCTGATTCCCAATATTAACCATAAAAAAATAATTTTACAATTTAAATGCAATTTCGACCTGTCTTTTCCTTCATTGTTGAAAACATGAAGTCATATGAGGTAGATCCAGTACAATTCCACATCCACCACGCAACTTTACGTAATAATTTAAGTTACTGGCCTCAAAATTATTGCGTCTTTTCCTTAGATATTTTAATGTACAGTAACTTTGAAGTACTATAATTAGAGGATATACTAATGAGTAATGGCTGTCTTTTCTTCTCTTCGTTATGGCTATGGATCCTAATTGGTGATCCATCTCCAAGTTTAAATACTACCATTGTTATTTGATGAAGCAAACACTTCTTTATTTGACGAAGATTATTCATATATTTATAAACACTATAAGTTTCAATGTTTATAATTCATTCCTTTGAAGAGTTGCATAGGGTTGCATTTCATGTAAAGTATGTGAAGGATAAAATAATTAAAATTGGCCTTTGCTCGGTGCAACTCAAACTATCGGATACAAGTCAGGATTTGCTTAAAAAATGGATACAATATTTTTCATGTATCATTTTCCTAAGCCATTTTATTAAATGTAGCTACTTTAGACAGTAGTTGCGTTATAGATATCTCTTTATCAGACGCAGCTCTCTTGTAATGACGTTATCTATTACTAATTGACATGCCTTCTATCATATATATGTTATGTCCATGGAACGGTGCGTTAATTCATTTGACTATTACAAAAATTGAGTGAGGAAAAAACATGTGCAATAGTTGAAAATAGTTATACATGGTACAAGGCAAGAAAACTATCTATCTCCAACTCTGGTGAAAGCAAATCTTTTCCTGGGTATCTTATGTAGCTAGCTAGTTCTTAAAATAAATGGTGAATAGTTACAACTGTATCTTGAGTTGACTGGTTCAGAATATAATTTAGATATGTAGTTATCAATTAATAAAGATTTCAAAAGAAACTATCGAGAATCGAGATCAGTTAATAACCATCCTGATTATTGACGTTTATCAAGAGCTATTAATATTAATGAAAAACCTTCCTCTAATTTGATATATTGTTTGCATTACGTCTTTTCAAAATAGCAACTACCTTTTCAAAAATGACATTGATTCTATCCAAGAAGATTCAATATTAATAGTGATTGTTTAATATTCCCCTTTCACTGGATTCTGCAGTTTATCCATTAATTGTTTAATATTCCCCTTTCACTGGATTCTGCAGTTTATCCATTAACTCTTCAATTATTGAATTGAAAATCATATATTAGTTACGTTGGATGTAGTTATAAGTTAATGATGGTAAATATTTACCCGGTATTTAATTATACCAAGTCAATAAATACATAATATGTTGCATACACACTTCTATCACTTAATCATTGTTTATTAATTCATATTTTTACTTCATTAAATCATCTAATTGTAGTAAATTGAATCTGTTTACAACGGCTATGGTACAAAATTAGTCACTGATTATTTCACAAACATTATCATTGTTTCTTCTCCAACTCTCCAAGAAAACAAGCATACGACTCATGGGACTTCTACCTCCACGTGACGTTGCTCCACTAGGCATTCGTCCAATTGCGAAATTTATTCGTGAGAATTTCGTCTCTTCGGTCTTGTCTTCTAACTAAGTAGCTGCACACCAATGTCTGCGTCGTGTCTCAATCCCAGTGTGATTAATCATCGTTTGGGACCCACTACTACAAAGTATTAGAAGTCGTCATCTTTGGCTGCTAATTATTTTGCATGTTGTTAAATACTTTAGGAATTAGCTAAACGGGTATTGGCTAGTGAAGGTAGATCTTAATTTAGAATGCGTCCAAGCAATGTGCTAAGGCTTTGCCAGCTTTTGCTGAATAGTATTATTTGGAGTTCTTTGACTCAATACTATGAACGTAACGTTCAATTATTTGGCCACCAGTAGCAGTGCTAGAGTTCAAAAAGCCCTTTCTTTTATCACAAAAATCAGTTTTCTTATAATATTTTGGGTAGAAGAAGACAAGTGAATCGTATAACATTGCACTTTTGCAGTTAGAGTAGAGTCCAAAACTCCAAATGCAGCCACCAGATCCTCCAACTTATAGTCTTTTACAAATTATTGCCTAAGCCTTGTTCAAAGTGAGACCAGAAATCAAGGTTCAATTGATTTTGAATTTCTTTAAAACTTTTGTTAGCCTAAAATTCGTTTGTTAGGTCAATCAATTACATTGTTAATATTTACAAGCAACGTAATTAATGAAATTGCAATGATATGTGACTAAGTGGTCTCATCATTAATTAGTACTATAGTTCATATAACTACGAGTAAAGGGGGACGTATATAGAGGCTCTATCAATGTAGACTAGACTACAACTTCACCTTCAACATTGAGCCACTTGCATTTTAACTTCTTGCCTTTCTTCATTTTCATTTGTTTTTTCTAGGATTTAAGTTCTAAACACTTATAACAAAGAGAGTTTTTACAATATTAATACAATTTGATTAATTATAGCAAATTATTTTTTCACTTTAATTTTTAGGTTACTATATGACAATAATTTATCTGTCGTTATAGGTCAATTTAATGTAATAGTATAATTAAGAAAATTATATACTATCATTGAACTAACTAATTTTTCTTCTTGAAGTTTGGTGGGGTGGGTTATAGATATAGAGGATTTTTAAAAAGTGCACGTGGACCATTATAAAGAAAACAATGAAGTTGTCCACTTAAATCTTGTGGACCTTTTCATTTAGGTCATCCAAATTAATGAGTTGCTTGCTGTGTGACTGTCTCATTTTTGGCTTTGGTCTTCTTGACTTGTTTTAGTCTGGCCTCCTTTGCTGGCACTTGTCAAGTGGAGCATTTTTTTGGCATTTAACAAATGATGTTCTTCATGTGGCTTCTTCCCGAAATCCCACATTAACTAAGGTAAACAATGTAGAAAAGGCACCTATTTCTATATCATTTCTGGAAGAGCGAAGAAAAGGAATGCTTTGTTAATAAGAACAAAAAAAGGGATGAATTTACTGTCCAAATTAAGGCGTACGTGAACCCATGATCTCTATGAAAACTTAAGCATTTTAGATCTATAGGCAATGTAATACAAAATCTTGCAACTTACTCTCGATTGCCTTCAATGCTTCCACCATAAGGTTGGTTGGTGTCAAAAATGAAAAGGAAGCATGATTGTTGTAGCATGATTAAGAACAATACGATGATTCTTATAGCAATATTAAGAAAAATAGTTTCCATTATTTGGTGATACAATTTTTTCCCTTCATTAATTACATGACTTTGACCTTCATTAATTACATGACTTTGACAGAGTCACAGAAATGATGTTATAATTTTTTTATTTTTTTTTATAATCTCACTAGTTCGAACTTCGGATACTAGATCAATAAATAAAATCCTCATGAAAGTACCATAATCTATAAATAGTGTAGTAACTCGATTGCCCATTTTGCATATTTGATTCCCCATTTTGCATATTTGCGTCCCAGATTGAGTTTTGAGCATGTTTATATGCTGGTATTGTATACGGGTGAAACCGAGGACACGGGTACACTCGGTTTCCCGTTGTTATGATTATGCTCGGGTGGAGCTCGACCACCTCACCGGGATCAAAAAGCTCGAGGCCGAACCAGTGTGAGGCCATAACGGAAGGATGATCGACTGCCATTAACAGAAGGCCGAAATGTCCGCCCTCACCCGAAAATTTCGGCGTCAATCCCAGCGACGCAAATTGCCACTAGATTACTTGCTTTATTTAGAGTTGTACTAGGTTTGAAATTCCTCTACTATATAAAGGGGAGGCCTCCATTCATGAAGGGGTTGGCAACACATAAGGGAGAAAGGATTCATATCAATAATCATAAAAGAATATAGCATCTGTTTCCATCTGTTTTTGAGCTTTACTTCGTTTGCATTTCTTGATAGCTCGTAACATAAGGATACCGACCTCGGTCTTCTATCCCGAGGTCACGCGAGTCCGGCACTTAATTAGATTTGACTCTTTGTCCATTCCTTCATATATCACACTGTTCAAATCTTTAATTGAATTTAGCTGCATATCTTTGGCACCTCATATAAATTTAACTGTCTATATTTTTAAGGTTAAACAGTTTGGCGCCCACCGTGGGCTTAGATATTAGTGGCGGTTCAATATAACACCGTGGTCAAACTCGATATTTTACACTTCTCTTTAGGGTTTGATTTCGGTATACGAAATGTCGGATTCACATTCCGTCAACTTCCAGAGTGGAACCGAGCCATCACGAGCATGACGACGGGGATGCACAGAACCACAACGCGCCCCCCGCTAATCCCGACCAAGTCGGTTCGTCGGTGGGAAACATTCCGGTCGGTGAGGATAACGGTCCATGCTTTGCAGCGACTCCGGAATCCGGTTAGACATGGCCATGGCTCGGTTGCAAGCCCGAAGAGATCATAGTGCAATGTGCAAAATCGGAATCGAGGCACTCGATGTTGCTCCATCGGAACCGACCCAGGATACGGAGGAAAGGCAGGTCTCACGGGGGGTAACGATGGACTCCTCGGGCAAAATATCGAATTGAAAAGAATGCTCGAGGAATTGACCAAACGAGTTGAATCCGGTGAAAAGAAGATAGAGGCGAACGATAAGAAGGTGGAGAACTATAATTCGAGGGTCGATCAAATACCGGGGTTCCGCCGTGTTGAAGGGGACGGATTCGAAAAAGTTCGTTCAAATGCCATTCCCGCCAAGCGCGGCGCCGATGAAAATCCTCAAAAGGTTTCACATGCCCGATATCTCGAAGTACAACGGGACAACAGACCCGAATGAGCATGTAACTGCATATACATGCGCTATCAAGGGCAACGATCTCGCCGATGATGAACGGGAATCGGTGCTGCTTAAGAAATTTGGAGAAACCCTGTCGAAGGGAGCTATGATTTGGTATCATAACTTTCCTGAGCACTCGTGTCACGACCCAACCCCGTAGGCCGTGACTAGTGCCCGAGCTGGACACCCATACGCACTCATTAACCGAGATCAGCATACAAACAATTTATACAGACATAAAGATCATGCGTGGTTCCAAACTGTCGCATACAAACATATAAACTGCACAGAAGCCGGTAAGGCCGTCGTACTATACATAACATATCGAAGCGTACATACCCGCAGCCGACAGGACTGCCACGGCGGATGGGCCGCCCAAACACAACTCAAACGAACACAACCGGACGGTAACTAACCACAACCCACATATATGTCTACAGACCTCTAAGAGTCATAACAGAACCATATGACGGGACAGGGCCCCGCCGTACCCATGAACAAACATATATATACAAATGACGGAAATGTCTGTACCAAAATGTAGGCCCCGAACGAGGGAGCACTCCAAAGCGAAGCGAGTAGGTATCCTAAGGCGGCGGATCTCCAATCGGGCGTACGCTGCGGCACGAAACGCGACCCCGAAGAAAGGGGTCGGTACGGAATATGTGCGAGTATGCAAAGCGAAGATACGATGCTAGGAGCGAGTCATAACCGAAACAAAAGAACAGAAAGTAGGCATAATAACCAAAATACTAAAGCGCTTGCATCTGAAACACAAATCGTACATCAGAGGTACAGAAGACAAATATAACAATCAGAATGCCAAGATGCTTACTCCTGAAATACAAATCATGCATATCAATGTCGTGCGTCATATCCGGTACAGAAGGCAAATACAATGATCATCATATACATACCGTAACACATCATAACATCATAACCGATCATATGAGATGCCATTAACCGATGTGGGATTGGCCTAAACCAATGTGGGATTGGCCTAAACCGGTGGAATTTGCCTCACTACGGGTTTGCCCCGCCACGATTACGATTCCAACGATCATATTCCGAATCCATACATATAACATATAACGTAGCATATATACACGGTGCCGTACCGAAAGGGGCTCGGCATACGGACACATCATAACACCGAATAAAGCATAGTGCGCACGATAACATAACCGGCCGGGACTTGGCGAAAAATGTAACCAAATACGAGTTAAAACATTTTCAAAGACTCAATAGGTTAATCAAACGAACCATCATTTATAAGCCAAAATGGTAGTCAAATCAGATTTTCTTCCGAATATCACTCGGGAACATATCAAACCGAACTTCAGAAACCATAGTTACGTATCGGAATCATAAGCATACGAATCATCATTTCAGACTCAACAAATAAATATATAATCATACTCGGGGGGTCGGAAAGGTAGTCATATTATTCTTTCAAAGAGTCGTTAGCACTATACAAAAGGAAAGTCGCGGGACCCACGGACGAGCGTCAGCCCCACCCGGGCCCGCCTATGAAAATTAAAGTCATCATACGTTAGAGAATCATTTACGAGCATATCAAAGCCATCTGGTTACTGTCCGTAAAAGTTACGGACGTTCGTAGTTACAAAACTCTTTTGAAAACAAAACTTTTTATGCAACATTTGAAAACCAATCATACAAAGACATATAAACCATAGCTTGACTATATAAAGATGCCAACATCAAGAAGCAAATAAGCATCATAAACATGCTCGGACTTTAAGAATAGAGTTACCCCCAAGGCTCATAACGTGTCATAGCTTAACCACATCTAAGATATGCCTAAAAGAATGAAAGGTAAGCTTTACATACCTCGATCGCTCTCGAAAGCTAATCCAAATCAAACCTATGTCTCGGACTCCCCAAGATCTACATAACACCAATAAATACCAACATTAACTATAGGCATTTAGGAGTTCATTTCCAAACGAACAATAAATTCTACAGAATTTTGGGCAGCATTCCCACAGCAAATTCACAACCCCGAGAATTCAACTCGGCCAAATTCATCAACAACAATACCAACAACTATTCCAACAATATCCACAATCAATTCGAAACGCATTCTAACATTAAATACTCTTTCCACATAATTCAACAACATTCATTATATTCAATTCAACGGCTTATATTTAAGCCAACATCAACGCTTATACATTCAAATACTAGTCCGAACCCATACCAACAACATTCAAGAACATTTTAAACAATTCATACAATATTTCCAACAATCCAACAAATGCTCCAATTCACCCGAAACTCTGTCCCAAACCCGAGAACAACATCCATAACACATTCCTTACTTCCGAATCATGATTTGCACCAACAATCCACATTAAACGATGTCATTCTCATAATTATAGCAATTACATTAAATGCACATAATCCTCCAAATCAGCCCATAACAATTACAACATCAACTTGAGTCATTACAATCTCATTATCAACATAGAATTCACAACGACAACAACCAAAACACTAAAGAGAATTAATCCATTCTTTGTCATACAACATGGCCTATATTCGGCCATCACCACACACCTACATATTGATGATTCTCATCCATCTCTTCACACTACAATCAATCAAAACATGCTAGCTAGAATTTAATTCATCACTTCTACACAACACAACACACACACACGCCAACACACCACGCACACGGCTCACTTCCACGTTAATATTTCCATGAATTTCATCCATATCTACATACGACAACACACATAAACCACCACAACATATAAAAACAAGACTAAATCTTACCTTTTCCCTTCAACTTCACAACTTGGCTAGGGTTAGCAAGGATGAAAACGGATGGTTGATGACCCAAACAACAACTCCACGTTAACAAGGACCCTTCAATTAGTGGGTTTGCTAGGAAGAAATAATTTTGTGATGGCTAAATCTTGGTCTTGAATTTTGCCCCCTTGGCCGAATGGTTGTTGTTGTTCTTCTTCAAGTTCTTGATTTTTCTAAGTATGCGGAAATGAAGAAAGATGACTTATTAGTCATCTTTTATGCTCCTAGATGAATCATCCAAGTGTCCATGGCCCACACATAGGTTGGACCAATTAAATTTGGTCACAAAATGTGTGGGGCCCTCTCCCAAACCACACGGCCAACATGGCCTTTTTCCAATAATTTTCAACTTCTCAATATTCCACTTTTAGTCTCAAATTTTCCCAAATGTTCCATGCCAACCAATTCATGAACAAATTATGTCTCAAAACAAAATCGAAGGTCAAAAGTCCCGACTTCGTATCCCGAAATGGTCTTGTCCCTAACTTATCATAGTTAACCCGGATTGTCCCAATGTACGAAATACGAGATATAACATCCTCCCCCCCTTTAGACCATTCGTCCTCGAATGTTAAATTAGCCTTACAGGATCTTATAAGTACTCGGGGGAGTTTCTTTTACACTTATCACACAGTTCATACATTAATCGAGATAACCATTAAGGAGTCTAAATTACACAGCCCGCGTACGGTGGCGCCTCACGATCCATGCACGGGTCAACGCATATAGGCGGTTCGATGGACCGCCGTAGCGGAGAAGCTCCTCCACGGCCCTGCACCACGGCCGCTCGGTGTCGGCATGCCCCGCCCATCGGGGCGCGTAGCTACGGAAGGGAAGACGAACCACGGTGACTCAGTAAGTTGGGCCTCACCACCTGAACCGCCCCTGTACGGACACTCTCTCTTAAAATGACCCTGGCCGCCACAAGTAAAACAAGCGCCCGTGGCACGATAACACTCCCCAGGGTGATGCCTCCCACAGTAGGAACACGAGAGGTCCGGGTGGCCTCAACCGGCCGGGAGCCTCTCGTCCACCCGTGAGCCCGAAGCCCCGGGAGCTCGACACGCCCCCGAATACCCCGCACCCTCTCGGTCTCCGGCCCGGTGAACCGTGGGGGTTTACTCCGTCTTGGTGTGGAGGGTATCTACTATCGCTGCCGAGTCCGCCCGCCGAGACTCTCCAGAATACCCGCCGGATCTAGCCTGCTTCGGGCCGCCCCCATCATAATCTCTATCGGCCGACGCCCGCGTGTCCGTCCTCCATACACACGGGCGTGTGCTTGTACACGGCAATATCCATACCGGCCGGGCCTCCATCACCAAACAAATTTCGTCAACCATGTATTGATCTGGCCCCATCACACACGGCGTGCATCCAGGTCACATGCTCCCACATAAGCTGACGCGTATGATCCGGCCGAGTCAAACTCCAACCGTACTCCGACGCTCACCGCCCCGCCGTTCAACAAGCAGTTAACGTCTGCTCCGGCTCGCCGTGGCTGCGTAAAATGGCAAGAAAGGCCTCCGCAAACTCGCTCCACACGGGCCGGGAGGGCACCTCTCCCCCGGACAGCCTCCCAGACTCGTACCACCTTACCGCCACATCATGCCAATCGGTGTGACGCTAACTCAACGGACTCGGTGTCGCAGGCCTTAATAAGTCGCAACGTGCGCCGCATCTCCCGAACAAACTCCACAGAGGGTCCTCCGCGACTTTCGACCGAAAAACTCGGGGGACAGCGAGTCGCAGAAATCACGGCCCCTCCGACCGTCATATCTATCCGCACGATCACCTCCCCCGATCCCCGTCCCAGGAACTCCGGCCCGCCATCAACCCGGTCAATAACCGAACCGCATCTCGCATCGCCCGATCCTCCGCCCCCGGGCCGGGGAGGAGGCTCGGGTACTCGAACCCCGGAGCCGGCGGTGGAGCCGCCCTCGACCGCCCGCCGGGCCGTCGCTCCAAGCCCTCTAATGCATCGGTGTAGCCGGCGGTCTGCTGGGGCACAATCTCGGTATAGGCTCGGACGGGCCCCGTAACTCTCCGGCCCCGGGCCGGTCCCCCCCCCCCCGCTCGTAGACTTGCCCTTCTTCGGGCGGTAGTTGCCTTCCCCAGGCATCTTTCACCGAAAACATACCAATTCGTTAGTGGAGAGGCTCATCCGATAACACGGCTGTCGCACGATCTAGATCGAAAGAAAGATAACACCCCGAATGTCCCGTAGCCTCCTTTATAGATGCGGTGCACAACACACCGATAAACAAGACTCTACGAGACACCTGCAGCAGACATTCCGAGAACGAACGCTACGATACCACACTTGTCACGACCCAACCCCGTGCCGTGACTAGTGCCCGAGCCGGACACCCATACGCACTCATTAACCGAGATCGACATACAAACAATTTATACGGACATAAAGATCATGCGTGGTTCCAAGCGTCGCATACAAACATATAAAGCGCACGGAAAGCGGGGTAAGGCCGTCGTGCCCCCATATACATATTGGAAGCGTACGTACCGCGTGTGTACCGACGGGATCCTACGCGACGGATGGGCCGCCCAAACACAACTCAAACGAACACAACCGGACGGTAACTAACCACAACCCACGCCTATATGTCTACGGACCTCTAAGAGTCATAACGGAGCCATATGACGGGACAGGCCCCCGCGTACCCACGAACAAACATATATATACAAATGACGGAAATGTACGTACAAAATGTAGGCCCGAACGAGGGAGCACTCCAAAAGGCCAGTAGGTATCCTAAACTAGCGGATCTCCAAATCGGGCGTACGCACTGCGCGGCACGAAACGCGACCCGAAGAAAGGGGTCGGTACGGAATATGTACCGAGTATGCAAAGCGTAAGAAGATACGATAATCGAGTCATAACCGAAACAAAAGAACGAAAGTAGGCATAATAACCAAAATACTAAAGCGACTTTTATACGAAACACAAATCGTACATCGAGAGGTACGGAAGACAAATATAACAATCAGAATGCCAAGATGCTTACTCCGAAATACAAATCATGCATATCAATGTGGTGCGTCATATCCGGTACGGAAGGCAAATACATGATCATCATATACATACCGTAACACATCATAACATCATAACCGATCATATGAGATGCCATTAACAGGTACGGGATTGGCTAAACCAATGTGGGATTGGCAAACCAATCGGTGTGGAATTTGCCTCACCACCGGGTTTGCCCCACCCATTGGGTTTGCCCCACCACGACTCCGATTCCAACTGATCATATTCCAGAATCCATACATATAACATATAACGTAGCATATATACACAGTACCCGGCCGAAAGGGGCTCGGCATACCGGACACATCATAACACCGGAATAAAGCATAGTGCGCACGATAACATAACCGGCCCGGGACTTGGCGCAAAATGTAACCAAATACAGTTTAAAACATTTTCAAAGACTCAATAGGTTAATCAAACGAACCATCATTTATAAGCCAAAACGGTAGTCAAATCAGATTTTCTTCCGAATATCACTCGGGAACATATCAAACCGAACTTCGTAAACCATAGTACGTATCGGAATCATAAAGACAAATCATCATTTCGGACTCAACAAATAAATATATAATCATACTCGGGGTCGGAAAGGTAGTCATATTAGTTCTTTCAAAAAGTCGTTAACTATACAAAGGAAAGTCGCGGGACCACGGACCAAAGATCAACCCCACCCGGGCCCGCCTATGAAAATTAAAGTCATCATACGTTAGAGAATCATTTACGAGCATATCAAAGCCATCCGGTTCTGTCTGTGAAAGTTACGGACGTTCGTAGTTACAAAACTCTTTTGAAAATAAAACTTTTTATGCAACATTTGAAAACCAATCATACAAAGACATATAAACCATAGCTTGACTATATAAAGATGCCAACATCAAGAAGCAAATAAGCATCGTAAACATGCTCGGACTTTAAGAATAGAGTTACCCCCAAGGCTCATAACGTGTCATAGCTTAACCACATCTAAGACATGCCCAAAAGAAGAAAAGGTAAGCTTTACATACCTCGATCGCTCTCGAAGCTAATCCAAATCAAACCTATGTCTCGGACTCCCCAAGATCTACATAACACCAATAAATACCAACATTAACCATAGGCATTTAGGAGTTCATTTCCAAACGAACACTAAATTCTACAGAATTTTTAGGCAAGATTTCCGTAACGCACAACCCCGAGAATTCAACTCGGCCCAAATTCATCAACAACAATACCAACAACTATTCCAACAATATCCACAATCAATTCGAAACGCATTCTAACATTAAATACTCTTTCCACATAATTCAACAACATTCATTATATTGAATTCAACGGCTTATATTTAAGCCAACATCAACGCTTATACATTCAAATACTAGTCCGAACCCATACCAACAACATTCAGAACATTTTAAACAATTCATACAATATTTCCAACAATCCAACAAATGCTCCAATTCACCCGAAAACTGTCCCAAACCCGAGAACAACATCCATAACACATTCCTAACTTCCGAATCATGATTTGCACCAACAATCCACATTCTAACAATGTCATTCTCATAATTATAGCAATTACATTAAATGCACATAATCCTCCAAATCATCCCATAACAATTACAACATCAACTTGAGTCATTACAATCTCATTATCAACATAGAATTCACAACGGCAACAACCAAAACACTAAAGAGAATTAATCCATTCTTTGTCATACAACATGGCCTATATTCGGCCATCACCACACACCTACGTAATGATGATTCTCATCCATCTCTTCACACTACAATCAATCAAAACATGCTAGCTAGAATTTAATTCATCACTTCTACACAACACAACACACACACACGCCCGGCAACACACTACGCACACGGCTCACTTCCACATGCAATATTTCCATGAATTTCATCCATATCTACATACCACAACACACATAAACCACCACAACATATAAAAACAAGACTAAATCTTACCTTTTCCCTTCAACTTTACAACTTGGCTAGGGTTAGCAAGGATGAAAACGGATGGTTTGATGACCCAAACAACAACTCCACGTTAACAAGGACCCTTCAATTAGTGGGTTTGCTAAGAAGAAATAATTTTGTGATGGCTAAATCTTGGACTTGAATTTTGCCCCTTGGTCGAATGGTTGTTGTTGTTGTTCTTCAAGTTCTTGATTTTTCTAAGTGTGTGGAAATAAAAGAAAGATGACTTATTAGTCATCTTTTATGCTCCTAGATGAATCATCCAAGTGTCCATGGCCCACACATGGGTTGGACCAATTAAATTTGGCCACAAAATGTGTGGGGCCCTCTCCCAAACCACACACGGCCAACATGGCCTTTTTCCAATAATTTCCAACTTCTCAATATTCCACTTTTAGTCCCAAATTTTCCTAAATGTTCCGTACGCCAACCAATTCATGAACAAATTATGTCTCAAAACAAAATCGAAGGTCAAAAGTCCCGACTTCGTATCCGGAATGGTCTTGTCCCTAACTTATCATAGGGCTAATCCCATTGTCCCAATGTACGAAATACGAGATATAACAACTCGATTGATTCGTTTGCCATGGCAATGCTTTCGTTAAGGCCCGTACCGGGCTATCAAGGTCGAAACCGAGTCGTGATCTATTCAACGTCAAGCAACGAGACGACGAGACCCTCTGCGAGTTCGTGGCTCGATTTCAAATGGAGCGCATGGATTTGCACAGTTACGGACGGTGGGCCGTTCGGGCTTTC
>NC_081351.1:14959971-14985911 GCF_029784015.1 Lycium ferocissimum
TCTTAAGGTAATTTTAAGAAATGTATAATTACAAAAAATTATATACTACATTGAACAACTAATTTTTCTTCTTGAAGTTTGGTGGGGTGAGTTATAGATATAGAGGATTTTTAAAAGTGCACGTGGACCATTATAAAGAAAAAACAATGAAGTTGTCCACTTAAATCTTGTGGACCTTTTCATTTAGGTCATCCAAATTAATGAGTTGCTTGCTGTGTGACTGTCTCATTTTTGGCTTTGGTCTTCTTGACTTGTTTTAGTCTGGCCTCCTCTGCTGGCACTTGTCAAGTGGAGCATTTTTTGGCATTTAACAAATGATGTTCTTCATGTGGCTTCTTCCCGAAATCCCACATTAACTAAGGTAAACAATGTAGAAAAGGCACCTATTTCTATATCATTTCTGGAAGACGAAGAAAAGAAATGCTTTGTTAATTAGAACAAAAAAGGGATGAATTTACTGTCCAAATTAAGGCAAGAGCGAAGAAAAAGAAATGCTTTGTTAATTAGAACAAAAAAGGGATGAATTTACTGTCCAAATTAAGGCGTACGTGAACCCATGATCTCTATGAAAACTTAGGCATTTTAGATCTAATTTTAGATCTATAGGCAATGTAATACAAAATCTTGCAACTTACTCTCGATTGCCTTCCATGCTTCCACCATAACGTTGGTTGGTGTCAAAATGAAAAGGAAGCATGATTGTTGTAGCATGATTAAGAACAATACGATGATTCTTATAGCAATATTAAGAAAAATAGCTTCCATTATTTGGTGATACAATTTTTTCCCTTCATTAATTACATGACTTTGACAGAGTCACAGAAATGATGTTATAATTTTTTTTTATTATTTTTTTTTTTATAATCTCACTAGTTCGAACTTCTGATCCTAGATCAATAAATAAAATCCTCATGAAAGTACCATAATCTATAAATAGTGTAGTAACTCGATTGCCCATTTTGCATATTTGATTCCCCATTTTGCATTTTTGCATCCCAGATTGAATTTTGAGCATGTTTATATGTTGGTGTAGTTTTTTATGACTTGCGTGCATCGTTTGGGTTGAGATCCGAGAGGTTCGAAGGAAAATATTTTATTTATGAACTCTATGAATCTCTACAATATCTCTTATTCTCTATTCCAACATTCCAATTTTGTTGTTGCACTTTCTCATCAACCCTCAATTGTTGAAGCACTTTCTCTTCAACCTTCACAGTCGTTGACACGCTTCTTCTCAGATAACATTCCAATTTTTGTTGATGCGGCTTTCTCCTATCGACAGCTTTAAAGTTTTGTTGAAGCAGCTTCTCTTTCTCATTTGTTGGTAACTTTCAACCTTCCAATTGTTGATGCACTTTCTCATCAATCTTGATTTTGTTGAAGACTTTCTTTTGACCCCGATTGTTGGAGGCGCTTTTCTCCAACATTCCAATTTTGTTGATGCATTTCTCCTTCTCAGTATGATTGTTTTGCATGCATATCATTGGCCCAGCGATTGCCAACATTTATAATTCTTGGCCAGACGGGCGGCATAAATGGGTTATAGCCGCCCGCCGGCAGTGGAAACTCTTTGATTTTCTACCGGTATCGTAGAAGCACTGATACCAAATTTGAAGGAAAACTTTTTATTTATGGACTCTATGAATCTCTACAATACTCTTATTCTCTCTTGTTTTCACTTGTTAGGAAAATAGCAAGTAGCATCCCTATTTATAATAGTAAAAAACCTACTTTAACTCAAAACGTGAAAATATATTCCTATATCTTAAGTTGATTATAAATCACAACTAAGCGCAATTAAAAATACCAAATCCTAATCAAATTTGATTTCCTACAATTTTGAATTATTATTTCCAACAAATTCGTGTTCAGACAATTTGAAAATAAAAATTTGGTGTAAAAACTGTTCCAACTATTTTTCCAGTGTAATCAATCATGAGAATTGATAAACTGGAGAAATACCATATCATGAAGTAGTATCTACGATTATGAGACCCTTTGGCACATGCCTATAAAAAACTATTTACTGCGATTGCGAGAGGGTTTTCAAAATCTCAAAACACCCCTAGGTATAAAAATAGTACTAACAAGTTTCATATGAGGGATATTTGGCACTTTTTTAGAGTAAAGGTTACTGGTTAGGTCTATTTCTAAGTAAGAATCGTCAATTAGGATAAGGTAATGATTTTAAACATATCTTTGGATTACAAATGTGATTACATATTGAATTTTAAATCCAAAACATGAACTTTTACATGAAAATTATGGGATTGAGCCATAAAGTAATTATATAAATGAAGAATTGAACTACTATTTGGACTCGAATTGGAAAGATAATCACATCTTTGTAAATTAGATTATAAATAAATATATTGTATTCGTGGGTTTGATCCCATTGGCTGAGGGTTAACTTTTGAGTTGACAACCAAAGTTGTTGTTAGTATACTAATATACACAAATTATACAATTTTGATATATAATAATCTACATTTTTTTTCATTTTTCATGAGATTCGACTAGTCCAAATTTTCGCCTGAGGATAAATTGTTCCCTATTAAAGGCAATTCAATTTTCATGATTCTCAAATACGAGACTTTTGGTCAAAGAATACTTACCCCGCACTGAAACATCTCATATTGCCATCTCTTATTGTTCTTGTGGCTATAAGGAAACATTCACGTATAGTTAAACAGCCGGCCCCACTTGCAACTTGCAATGATATGAGAGTAAGTACTGGTTTCATCATCAATACTATAGTTTTTGTAACTATGGATAAAGTGGGAAGTAGAGGCTCTATCAATGTAGACTAGACTACAACTTCAGCTTCAACATGAGCCACTTGCATTTTAACTTCTTGCCTTTCTTCAGTTTCATTTGTTTTTTCTAGCATTTAAGTTATATACACTTACAACAAAGAAAGTTTTTACAATAGTAATACAATTTAATTAACTATAACAACTTATTATTTCACTTTTTAGGTTACTATATGATGCAAAATTATCTGTTGTTATAGGTCAAATTAATCTAATAGTAAAAAGAATTACTCCTTCCGTCCCAATAAGATTGTCATGTTTTGGATTACCATGGTCAAACTAATTATGTTCGGTGTGAATTTGGTCATAGAGTCTTTAATTTTTTTTGAAATAAAAATTACATATTTAGAAATTATATAAAAAGTGCTATAAGTCACCGTAGTTAATAATTTAAACTATTTAGAAAATATTTATACAAATTATAATAAAAAAATATCCTTTAACTTTCAAAGAAAATATTCTTCAACTTTCCAAATAGTAACTGTGATAATCTTTCTGGGATAGAAGGAGTATATACTATCACTGAACAAACTAATTTTTCTGCTTGAAGTTTGATGGGGTGGGTTATGGGTAGAGAGGATTTTGAAGAAGTGCATGTGGACCTTCAACAATAATTTGAAGAAAATAGTGATGTTGGCCACTTAAACCTTGTGGACCTTTTCATTTATGTCCTCCAAAATTAATGGGGAAAATATCACTAATTGCTCGCCCAATTCAAACTAATTATCCGCCCATGTCTCCTCCCATATTATTTCTGTCCAGGCCAGTCCAAACTAGTTACCTGACGTGCCCCCTCACCCAAACTTTTTCCTCCATGATATTATTGCAGTATATTTATATATCATAATGGTATCATGGAGGGGTAGAGAAGGACGATCTCTCATGCGCCATCTCGGTATATTTATATCTGTGATAGTGCAAGTGGTCGCATGAGTGTGTGTTGAAGGATAGTGTCCCATGATCTTTATCACAGTATATATGCATAAGACGATGATATCATAGAGGTTTTCCCAAGAAAAGTGTGTCATTTTTAATAAATGAACATGATCATCCCAAATACTGTCTCAGTATATTTATATACCATGATGGTATCATGAAAGACTAAGAAAAGGACTGAAGCATCTTTCATGATACCATCTCCGTATATTTATATACCGTGTTGGTATCATAATTGGGAGCATATTGGATTAATACTTTTAATTTTTTCTGAGGGTACAAAAGTAATAGGAATATGAATGGGTAATTATTTTAATTTGAGAGGGCACGCGTGATCTTTCCCAAACTAATGGGCTGCTTGCTTTGTGACTGTGACTGTCTCATTTTTTCTTTTTTCCTTTTTCAGAAACGAGTCCAATTATGATAGTAGTCGAAACTATTAATTGGCATTGGTCTTTTTGACTTGTTTTAGTCTGGGCCTCCATTGTTGGCACTTGCAAGTGGAGCATAATTTTTGGCATTTAACAAACTTATGTTCTTCTGACACGGGCGTATTCACTGTTCAAATTATAGTGGATGTGAATCCATAGTTTTTCTGCAAAATTTGCTTTATTATGTACATATTTACTAGAATTAATACAATATTATCCCTTAATTCCTTCGCTCCAAAAAAGTTGAATGATGCACTTCATTAATGTTGAGTTATTTGCCTAGAGTAACAGGAATTAGCTCTCTCTTAATACTTTTTTTTTCTTTTTTTAATTGTGCACCCATAATTTAGAAATTCTTAATCCGCCTGACCTTTTTTGATAGGAGTACAAGAAATTGCATCCCCTTGCAGTGTTGAAATTTTAGATCTATGGGCAATGTAATACAAAATTTTGCAACTTATTCTCGATTGCCTTCTCTGCTTCCACCATAAATTATGGTTGGTTGGTGTTAAAAATGAAAAGGAAGCATGATTTATGTAAGCATGATTAAGAACAATACGATTATTCTTATTGCTTTATTAAGGAAAATAGATTCCATTATTCGGTGTTACAATTATTTTCCTTCCTTTTTTCGTGATTTTGACATAAATGATGTAATAAATCAATGTTTTTATGGTCTCACTAGTTCGAACTTCTGATCCTGAATCAATACATAAAATCATCGTGAAAGTGCCCGAATTTATGAATAGTGTAATAACTCGAACCCCCATTTTGCATATTTGTGTCACATAGTGTAATTCTACATATACTATTACATCACTAGTGCTAAATTATGATGGTTAATCACAATTTTGAGTTAAGTTGGTTATTCTAGGATTGAACAACCCATTGATGGGATTGTTAAGAACTTGGGGAACAACGATGAAGTTTTTTGATTGGGTATTGAATATCTCATTAAGCATGGTTTTAACCCATGGAATTTAATCAATTTTATAATCTAATGTTATAAATCTATAAATTTCAATAAGTTATCACATGTCACAAGCTAAAAACGTATTAATTAATAGATTACAAGTTTTTCCACATGATGTATTTGATTTCAATTACAGTTTGAAATGAGAGACAAAAAATGCTTACAAGTCTCAATCAAAATAATTCTAAGTCAAGTTGTGCATTTTGGAGAAGGAAAATACAAAGGCATTTAAAAGTCACTAGATGTTCTTCTGACACGGGCGTATTCACTGTTTTCAATTTTAAGTGGATGTGAATCCATAGTTTTTCTGCAAAATGCTTTATTATGTACATATTTACTAGAATAAGATAAAATATGTCATTTGAACCCTGCGTCCAAAAAAGTTGAATGATGCGCGTATTCAACTGTTGAGTTATTGACATGGAAAAATAGACCAGTGACATCGAGCCATGTCATGTTACCTTTTTTTTTTTTTTTTTTTTTTTTAAATAAGCCATGTCAACAAAAACAATTAATTTTAACAAAAACTATTTTAAAATCTATTTAAATAATTAAAAAAATTAAAAACCCAACCCATCCTCTCATTGCCTTCTCTCTCCACCATAAATTATGTTTGGCCTCCTCAAAAATGAAAAGCCAGCTTGATTTTTTTAAATTTTTAATCATTAAAAATTAATTTTAACAAAAACTAGACATTTTAAAAATCTTTTTAAATAATTAAAAAAATTGAAAAACCCAATTTATCCTCTCACTAGCCCACTTCACCGCCGCCACCATCGCCAGCCCCGAAATTATGAATTGTAATAACTCGAAACCCCTCTTCAAAATCTATTTAAATAACGTTTTTGTTAAAATTAATTTTTAATGATTAAAAATTTAAAAAAAGAAAGCGTTATTCGGCGGGAGGATGGGAGGAGCGATGGGGACAAAGATGAAGTTTTTTGAGGATGGGTTGGTTTTTTTCATTTTTTTTAATTATTTAAATAGATTTTTAAATAAGTTTTTGTTAAAATTAATTTTTAATGATTAAAAATTCAAAAAAAAAAAAAAATTATCACATGTCTGTTTACAAGCTAAAAACGCGTGTAATTAATGAATTCAAATGGCACGGTTTATTTATGTTTGGGGTTCGGATGGTCAATTACAGTTTGATTGAGAGACAGATGGAAAATGCTTACAAGTCTCAATCAAAATAATTCTAAGTCAAGTTGTGCATTTTGGGGAAGCCAAAATACAAATGATGAAATGGATTACATAAGGCCCTGACCAGTGGCGGCTTCAGAATTTTCACACAGGGTGTTCAAAAATCACTGAGCTGGCCTTTTCTATGTTGTTGAGGGTGTTCAAAATATATATCTACGTAAAGCTCGGGAAAATTTATCTATATACGGTGAAATTTTTAAGAAGGTGTTCGAGTGAGTGAACACCTAGCCTACCTTTAAATTCGCCCCTGGACTGCGGGCTTTAATTATTTTTATTATTATTATTTGGGTGGTCCCAAATGCTTATTATGCATTTATGGGACATCAACAATATGCCAAACTGATGGGACAACATCAAAAGACATTTCGTCGACGCATATAAGGTAAAAACTTACCTTCACCAAACCATGAAGGTAAAATATGTGTTTTTTTTTTTTTACACACATATGAAGATTAAGTTCCCCATCAGTAATGGGACGTTCGGGATGAAGCCAATCAAAAAAAAAAAAAAAAAAGCTTGTCTGTTGAAATAGGAGTTCATGAAACTATATATTATTCTGCACGTTCTAGTTAAATAATTTTGATTAGGCAATATGAAAAAACCAACCGTAACTTCAAATTTTGATATCCTTTTAAAACAAATTCAAAAACTGACATCATCCTAAAACCGTAAAACGTGTTTAATAATGTGAAAAAGTTCACATTTAAGAAAACGTATTGCAAACGTTCCAGATATAAGTAGGCTGTAGGTGATTGCATATCTTGTTTTTATGCTTACAGAAAAATCAAATATATACAAAGAGCAAGATTATTTTGGCATTTTGAGATGAGTAACAGGCTACGATACAGTTATTCGACAATCGATAGTGGAGAGTTTTAGAGAAGTCTCAATTATTTATTTGTATAAAAACTTAAAAAGTAGGTAGTAAAGAATTTTTGGACCTTTTAGCTAATTAGCTTGCGTTCTATTAATAACAACATATCCAGTGTAATTTCATGAGTGGGATTTGAGGAGGGTGGTATGTACGCAGCCTTACCTCTCTTGTGAAGGTAGAGGTTGTTTCGATAGACCCTGGATCGGCTCAAGTAAAGCATAGCCAATCAGTACAAAAAAGAATACAGTCGTGAAGAAGTCATGTAGAAAACAATGGAGAAAAGAACAATAGCTATAACAAATAATACGATAACTGAAACAAAGGAAATAATAGTTAGTACTAATAAAATCAAAGACTAAGATAATATAAGGGAAAGAATACTAATACTGCTTAGGAAAGCTAGACAACACTCGACTACCTAATCTTCTACCCTAATCCTCAACCTCCATACCCTCCCCTATTAGCTTGCATGCTATTAGTTTATATTTTTATTGATTAAATAATTATTATCCATATAATAAATGAGCATTTGTGCATATAATTAACTATGTATTTTGATATGATATTCGACAAATCGATATTTTAAAAGAATGAATACCGCGTGAAGAACCAAAAATTTTAAACAATAATATTGAATACCATACCAAATATCAGAAAATGAAAACAAAACACAGATATTTTTATTTCTATTCATTATTTGATTACCACCCAATTATACACCCCCTAATTTTGATGAGCCCCTTTGAGAAAAAGAGTTTGACCTTGAGCAATGCTTATTCATATTACAGTATATGCAGTAATTGAAATCATATGTAATAATTGAAAAAAAAGTGAGGTGGAAGGAGTTCTTGCGCTCTTAATTATAAATTTCAAGTTCGATCTTTTAAAATGAAAAACTTTTGATAAGGTTTATTTTCTGCTTTAATAGACCTTACACAATACAAATTCAAAATAGTACATTTCATACTCCATTACTTTGTGCTATCTACTTAGATTTTCTTATTCCATATTTTTCGGGAACTATTGCAAGTTCATATTTTACTTTTAGGGGAACTATTTTTTTTTCCCAGCTATTGCAAGGTGAACAAAGGTTTGAAGAAATTGCCCGATTTTCATGGGCTGGTCTTTAATTTTTGCCCTTCAGCGATCGAACAAATGCCTAGCAGGGCATAAGTTCTTTAAGAGAAAACGTCATGCGGGATATAATTTGAGGGATATTATGATGCGGAAATTATAAACTTATGCCCCGCAAAAAAGTTATTGTTACGAGGGACAAAAATTAAATTTTAGCACAAAATAGGGCCATGTCCTTATGCTTTACTTTATTGGAAAAATCACACAAATACAACTTTTTAAAATGGTAATTAAAAAGATTACAGCTACTTTCTAAAAATTACATAAATACAACTTATTCAAAATTTTAACTTTTTAATTACAAAAATACAACTTTTACATTCCTAAAATATCTATAATACTTAACTTTAGGAGTTACTACCATTAATGCATATCCACTTTTTACTTTCTTTTTCTTTCAAAATCAAACCCCCCTCTCCCCCCCCCCCCCCCCCCAAAAAAAAAAAAATCTATGAGAAGGGCATGAGCAGATGTAATTTTCCAAATAAACAAAACAAAATCAACTTCACATCCCATACTCCATCTACCATTTTAAAAAGATTTTTTTTCCTTCCGTTCCTCCTCTTTATTTTACTTTTTTGTTTTCACTTGATGATTGATGCAATTTTTGTCTTGTGACTAAGACAGATTATTTGAATTTATTAACATAAACAAAAGTACATGAAAAGATATGGTATAAGAAAAGTACATGAAAATATACCTAAAAAAGTATAAGTTATATAACAAATCATATATATATATATATAATATATAAGTACAATAATATATATACTTGTTCAAAGAATTGTTGTATAATATATATCATATAAATAATAATATACTTGTTTATTGATTAGAATGCTAGTTGAGTATGTTGGAGATTATTAGAAAAATATTTAATGTGTTTTGATATATATTTAATTTCGTTATCACTAATTCTTGAAACTCCTTAATTTGAGCCTTTTATTAATAGCAACATTCTTGATATGGTATAATATCACAGGTTTTGAGATAATGTTTCCTTAATGATAGGTACGAAAGGAGAACTTGTAGCCTGTAGGGACAAATTAAGGAAAAGAGTATAAAATGTATAAATTTATTACCATATTTATACAAAGTTGACCATATCTAAATATTTTTCCTTTTATCATTTATAGGATATATTTTGTAGATTCTGTAAATTAAAAAATAATTATAAGTTCTGTAAATAATTGTATATTTACTAATATTTGTGTAAGTTTCTTAAACACCCTTTGGAACTGGGCCTTGTTCATGGGCTTCTTCGATATGCAGCCTATAGAATTGAGAAATTACATGGATGAATTTACACTAAAAGTAATTTAAAAGAATTATAACTACTTTCAGAAATTCTCGTAATAAAATTTATTTCAACTTTAAATTTTAATAAATTCTATACAATGTTCCATATTCTTAAAATATCTCTGTTAAAGGCGCTAAAATAGGGGGAATTAACTCACCTGAGCATCTTAAATAAAAAATAATAACTAAAATTTTCTCACATAACCGTGTTTACATGTATTAATTTTCCCCTAAGTTTACAAACTTCTTTTATCGTATATGTTCATTTCCCTCCATTAAAAGGTATCGTTGATATCATCTCTCAATTTCTTAAGCTTTTCCCTCCTTTCTAGTATATTAGCCCCCGATTTACCTAGCCTCATTCTCGTATATGAGACCCAATTTCCCTAGTTTGTTTCGCGTATACATAATATACATGTGATATAAAATTTTATTTTATTTAGTATCTAAGGTATACTTAGATTCAAATAATTACACTTGATAATATCATATTGCAAGGTTATAGTCTATACACTGCACCAAAAGAGGCTTTTAGTGGCAATATATTTTCCTTCTAGCGGCAATAGTTATTGCCACAAAAGCATTTACCAGCAATTGGTTAATGCCATTAGATCCAAGGTCGCTAAAGCCTTTAGCGGCATTTATTGTTAGGGCTAAAGTTTGATATTACCGATAATAATTGATTCTAGAATATAATTAGCGGCAATTAAGTTATTGCCGCAAATTAATTGCCACTAAAAGCACATTTTGTTGTAGTGATATGTCTTGCTATGACGTGTATTATATAGATGAATTTTATTTTGAACAGTATATAAAATTAGTGATATATTGTATACCTTGTATAAAATAATTTGTTCAATAATACAGCATATTATATATTTTAAATATTTGAATGATTTATAATTTACATACAATATATAATGACATAGTTTATAATCTACATTCATAAGTGATAATCTGATGAAGATAATAATGAAATTGATTAGGATGGGATCCAAATGAATTGGATGTTTTTAGGTAAATAGTGATGGTATATTGATACCCTCTAAATTCAGTTAGTTACAAATATAGTGATTCTTCCTCTTTTCAGTTTCTTATTGAGTGTATCTTAATTGAGAGTAATGTCTAGATTTTTAATGACATAATTTTGTAATATTTTATTGGTAGTTTTTAAAAACATACGAACAACACAACACATTGCACTCACCTAGTCATATTTTCAATTTACACCTGTATTTTTTTCTCAACAGTGTTTATATACCCAATATACAATATTGTATCATATTTATAAACCACCGTAAATGACATATCAACCTTGTATAAAGTGTATACTGGGATTTTTGTACAAACTTTTACACTATTATATAAATTTATACAAACTTATATAAAAATTGGGTTTTGTTTCCTATGAACTTCAATTTAGGGCTGGACATAAATACCGAAAAACCGGACGGAACTGAACCGAACCGAACTTCAAAAAATCGAAACCGAAAGAACCAAACCGAACTAGTTTGGTTCGGTGTCCGGTGTCCACCTTCAAAAAACCGAAACCGAAATAGCCGAACCGAAGAATCGGACGCACACCAAAATTTAATACATTACCCAAAAAAATTAAAATACAGGCCCATTAAGTTTCAGCCCAAAAAAAATCTAATTGTAACAAGCCCTCTTTTACTTGTGTATCTCTAATTTTCCACTTCAGTTGAAAAAATCAAATATGCTTAACAAAAAAAGGTGACTAGGATGTGTTTTTAGGAATAATATATGTCATTTATGTGTTTTCTTAGTTATTCTTACTATATGTATATAACACCTAGTAATCCTATATCATGGTTATGGTTTTCTGTTTTTGTGTATCCTGTTTGTTTGATTTTGATCCCAATTTATTAGTTTTATGTTTTATTGCTTTTGAGAATATGAATTAGTGTAAATGAAATCGCTTCTAATATTATATCAAAAACACCGAATTGAAAAAAATTGAAATCGAACCAAACTAGTTTGGTTCGGGATTCAGTGTCCACCTTCAAAAAATCGAAACCGAAATAGCCGAACCGAAGTTTGATTAAACTGAACCAAAGAACTGAACGCCACCCCTACAATTCAATCCACAAAACTCCATTCAAATTGGGTCAAAAACATCACCAAATAACTCAAATTTTCGTCAAATTTTAATCATAACTATATCTCATGCAAAACAAATGTACATTATTGATAAGGAAAAAGGGTAAAAGGATAATTTATCGGAATTTTCACCAGGCAAATCATATTTCCTTTTTCTCCCTCACCAAATCAAGTTATAAAACTGAGTTCTTTTCATATCAGAACCGTATTTTCTTAAAAACAACAGACATGCCATTTCTCATACGATCTACAACTTTGATAAGACAATAGACAATAAGGCCTCATTTGTTTTCATTAAGATTAAGACGTCTGAATCTGAATGCACATCTGAATGATTAAAATGTTGTCTCTGGGTCTGAACACTGAGACTGTTTGTTTTTCAATATTTGAATGTGCATAATGTATTTATTTAAACATAATAAATATACAATTCAAATTAAATAGTAGAAAATAAATACAAATTTAATAAAAAAATAATTATTTGATACAAAAATGAAACATTTATGTTCACTAGTAATGGTGGAGATTTTTGTAGTCGTGGTAGGTGGTGAGTGGGAGTGGAGGGGTTAGTGGGTGGTTGGGGTGAGGGGTGGGAGGTGGTCGGGGCGGGGGTTGGTGGGGAGTGGGGGCGGGGGTTGGTGGTGGGAGGTGGGGGTAGTGGGGAGTGGGGGTGGGTGGTATAGGGCGGGGGTTGGTGGGGAGTGGGGGTGGGGTTGGTGGTGGGGTGGGGTGGGGTAGGGGTTGGTGGTGTGGGGGGGGATTGGAGTTGGTGGTGGGGTGGTGGTGGTGGGGAGTTGGGGGTTGGAGTAGAGGGTGCGTGGGCAGGTGGTGAGATGGATGGGTGGGATTGGAGTGGAGAGTGGTGGGGGTGGGGTTGAGGTGAAGGGTTGGGGTTGAAGCTGGTGATAAAAATGTTCCATACAAAAATACCTCTTAATGATATTAAGACTTGATTCAAGATCTTAATGATTAAGACCTATTCAAACCCAATAAGTGCTTATATCTTAATGCAAACAAATGCATGCGGCAATGGCTTAAGATCTGAATCATTCAGATTCAGTTCTTCAATAAGTGCAAACAAATAAGGGCTAAATATAAGACGTAAGACACATAAAAACAACAGTTGAGATGGCCGAGTTGGTCTAAGGCGCCAGATTAAGGTTCTGGTCCGAAAGGGCGTGGGTTCAAATCCCACTCTCAACATATGACTTTTTCCAGTAAGCAATTTTCACTTCGTTAATATTTGATATTTTTCCTGTTTCATTTATCTGTGCTCTTTTCAAAACTTCAGTCAGTCCTCACAAAATCAAACTTTTACTTCCTGATGTTATCCCTTTCTCTAATCATTCCCCATAATCAAAGTAATTAGTAAGCTTAAACTTTTTCCTTCAAAGTACGAGGTCGTGTATTTACTTGTGCTCTTTGATCGATACTAAATACTACTGTATAAATTATAATTTAGAGATGCAGATTTATAATATGAGAGGGTTCGAGTTTGAAATTCTACGATGGTAGTCCAACACCAAGGCTCGTTTGATACAAGAGATAAGGATAAATAATTTCGGGATTATATTTGAGATGAATTTATTCCACGTTTGGTTGGTGGGATAAAATGGTGGTATAACTAATTTTAGGATCCCGGAATTATAGTATTATTTTATTCTTGTGAGAAGGTGAAATAATTAATCCTGGGATAACTAGTCTCATAATAAGTTATCCTGGGATAACTTGTTTCCAGCCACCTCAATGATTCCAAAGCAGAAGCACCTCAGTGGCATGACGCTTCCAGCTAGTTAATAAACACTTTTTTAATTTATTTATTCATTTAATACAAATTAAAGTACTCATAAGTCAAGCTTATAAATGAAAATAAGCCATAAAATGTAATTATGTTTAGAGGGAGGAGAAAATCCAGCAGAATTATGAATATTGAGGAGGTAAAAGAAGGGTGAGAAAAAAAAGCAAGAACGAGGTCTTAAAGTATAGAGGTACAAACTCTCATACGGAGTACAACTCCACCATGCTTTTGAAATAAAAAGAGCAAATTGTTACCAAAACATGCATCATTATTTTGTTAAAGAGGAAAAAAAAAAAAAGAATTACATAATCAACTGTCACTTTATATTTGTCTTCAAGGGGGTAAAATAATTCCAATTTGCAATATTGCAAGTGCTTTAATTTCTTTCTTTTTTCCCAAAAAAAAAAAAAAAAAAAAAAAGATAAACCACTAAAGGTAGTTGAAATTTATTGAAATTAAAAGCGTAATACTAATTTGTAAATAAACTAGTTTTATGACTCATTACAAATAGCTTTTTTTTGTAGGAGATCGATAAAAGATGGTATAGGTAATTAGTAAGTAAAACACAGAAATTTTTTGTAGAACAATTTTTTTTTTTTTATATTCAAATTATATTTGGTTAGGGGAGATCATGTTCTCGTTTATAAACGAAGATCTGACTGATCGGCTCAGACTACAAATGAGCTTTATGTTCGTTGTTTCACCTAAACTTTTTTTTGTGGTTAATATTTTCTGCTAAGAAAAGATATGTTAACATAGGACCACTTTTAATTGAATTAAATTTCAGAAAATTATAGGACCATTTCCAGATTATGAATAACTTAGAAAAGTACCACGTGTTTTTCCTAGAATAAGTATAGGACCATTTCCAGTCTTTTCCTGGATTTTTTTTAATTTTTTTTAATTTTAGAAAAGGTATATATGTTTCTTATTTGTTTTTTGGGAAAATATATAAAAAAAAAACTTCAACGTATCTTTCGGATTAATTATGACGCGTATTTCAACCTTTGTGGGCGACCTATTTCCCCACAGCAAGATTTTAAAAGTGGAATTTATAACCCTTTAAAAAGTCACACCCAGATATGTGTTGGACAGTGTAGTGCACGCGCCTGACATGTGTACATTTAAAAAAAAATCATTTATTTTCTTATTCTTTTCTTTATTTTTCTGTTTTTCTTTTTCCCTTTCCTCTGTTCTTCCCACTCTTTCTTTCTCTTTCTCTTTTTATTTTCTTCTTCATATTTCCTCCATTTTTGCCGGAACTCCATCCATGACCGCCACAATTTAAGACCAACCCACCACTCACTTGAGTTTTCTACTTCACACAATCGGCTTTCCATCCTTATCCACTAATTTTGTGATTTTTAATGAATTTAACAAATTAGAAATCTGAAAATTTTCTTTTCCTCAATCAATTTAAAGACTTGATTTTTCATGCTTAATGACGTGTGAAAGCTCAGTGGCAGCAAAAGAGTAAATTTAGGAGTTGAAATCAGTAGGGGAAAAACCAACTGGATATCACCATTAACGACCACAGTAGAAGCTTGAAGCTTGAGCGCGAAGATCTACAACGAAGCTAGGTAGTTCTAGATCTAAACTTTTCATTGAGAAATTTGTGTTTAAATTCAAAGTTTTGTCTCATTGCGTTGAATGTGTTGATGGAAAACTGAACAAATTAGGGCTTGAAGGCTTTACCTTCAATGGTGTTGAAATTGGGCCAAAGTGATGATGAAAATGGGTCAAATTATGGAGATATAATTAGGGGATTAAAAACTATAACAGTTGGGAGTGCCACGTGGCAAAAGATTAACGGGTTAGCCGAGCTTAATATACCCCTCACACGCTCCTTCTTCGTGTTCCCACCTCCCTGTCCAGCTCACCAGATAATGGCCAATACAATGCACTAAAAATATGTCTAGGGGGGTAATAGGTCGCCCGTAAAAGTTGGATGCGTCATAATTAATCCGAGTATACGTTGGGGGATTTTTTGTGTATTTTCCCTTTGTTTTTTAGTGTTTTGTAGGTAAGAAAAATAATATTTATAGAAGCATTTCCGGTCTTTTCCGAGAAAAAGTTTTTCTACAAATTTCCAGTCTTTTCCTAGGAATGGTCCTATAATATTTTTTTGCTTACTTACAAAACACTTCAAAACAGGTAGAGATTGTCACACAAAAAAAAAAAAAGAAAAAAAAAAAAGAACAATCTAGGAAAACATTTTCCTTCCTACGAAACACATACATTATTTAGGGCCTGTTTGGAAAGCCACCCAAATAGTTGGAATTGGGTGTAATTACAGAGTTTGGCTTGTTTGTTTGATCAGGTAATTACACTGTTAGGTGGGAATTGGGTGTAATTACACCTTGTAATTACAGGGTTACCTTTAGTTTATTTCTTTTAATTTTGTTTTAATTTCTTTTTTTTTTTAATTTATTTTTTATTTCCATTATTTAATTTATTTTTTATTTTATTTTAATTTCTTCCTTTCGATTTATTTTTATTTCTATTATTTAATTTCTTTTTTATTTTTACTTTTTAATTATTTTTATTTTTTAAATATATTTTTATTTTTATAGTATTTATATTTCATTTCCTTTCTTCTCATTCCCAACCTTTTACTTCTTGTGGTTATATAATTCTTCGTATTTTTTTTAGTTTTTTATTTTATTCATTTAGCATAACCATGTTAATATTTTAATTTTTGAAACTACATCTCTTAATATTAGAAAGAATGAGTCATTAACAAACTTGGCATATAATAAGTGACGTTATTAAAGTAGAATTTCATTGTGAATGAGGTTATAGACTTATATTTTCCCTTTCTTTTGAATTATAGGAGTATTTACTTATGTTACGTTGAAACTTACTTATGTAACGTTGAAATTTGACATAAGAGTATATGTTAAATTTTTTTTTCTTTTGGATTTTGAATTTGGGTTATACTTTCGATTTTAAAAATATTTGCTTTAGTACTATTGACTTATTATTTCACATTAAATGCTTGTTTATTTTTAAACCACGAGTTGATATAATTTTGTCAAACATTTGAATAATATTATGGCATTATATTTATAAATATTCTTTTTTTGTCAAACATCCAATCCCATGATATTCTCACAAAAAAGTATGCTTTTAAGTTTTATAATCAATTATAAATAAAATATTATTAATTTGAAATTATATATCAATTATTTTTTACAATATTAGTTACAAATATATGATTATTAATTGACATATTTTCAAGAAAAAATGTATTATTAAATAACTAATTTAATATCATTTATAAAGGCACATATATTTTTTTTAAATATTAATTTTAAATTTTTTATAATCAAATGTTATTGTTAAATTAAACTAAGCTGTGTAATTACACTTGTGCAACCAAACAACACGCTTGTAATTACATTGTAATTATATTATGACAAACAAACGAGGTCATTGTAATTACAATGCTTGTGTAATTACTAATTTTGTGTAATTACTAGGCATAATTACACCAATTCCAATTACCAGGTGGCTTTCCAAACGGGCTCTTAATGGATAGTTTTGTTTTTTCACTCTAATATGAACCTATTCTATGATTTCGAGAAAACAATGAATGAAACCGCCTTTATTAGCATTATGAACACGCAGACTGTGCCTTGCTTTTCATACTTTTAGAATAAATTAAATATACATAATTTACTTTTACGTCTAACTATATGAGACTATTTGTTAGGGAAAATTTAGAAAATGTAAATTTAAGAGTAGGATATAACTTATTCTTTCTAAATTTAGTTAGTAAGAGTCGGGCAAAGAAATTATAACGTGTTAAGAGTTGGTTCAGTTGACCTATTTTTTGCGCAGATTGCCCTTCTTTTGGGGTGGTCTTTAAATTTTGCCCCTCAAAGTTGTGGTCTTTAAATTATGCCCCTCATATGCTTGGTCTTTAATTTTTTTTCGCGTTACGGCTACGAGCGTTCACGTAGAAATCATGAGGTTCTGAGTTCGAACCCCCGCTCAAGCATAAATTAAAAAAAAAAATTGCAAGGCAAGGTTTGGGTCACGTGTATGCCGGACCCGGCATACACTTGTTAAGGAATTACCAAATTTATGCGGACCGTATACTCGTACCTTATGGGCGGACTTGGCATAAGTATGCGGGTCGGACATAACAGTAATTCCTTAACAAGTTTATGCTTGGGGGGGGGGGGGCATACTTTTAATGGGCAAACTTTTATGCGAACCGGCGTAAACTTGTGAAGGAATTACCGATTATGCGGACCGGCATACTTATGCGTCCGCCCATAAGACATAAGTATGCGGGTCGGCATAACTGCTACATTCCTTCACAAGTGTATGCGGTGGGGGCATAGCGAAATTTAAACTACGCCTTGCGAATTTTTTTTAAAATTTGAATTTGTGTGGGGGTTCGGAACCGGAACCCATATATTTTAGCCAAAAGGCAAAATTTAAAAATTTCAAATATGAAGGGCAAAATTTAAAGACCACCCCAAAAGAAGGGCAATTCTGCGAATTGCCCCTATTAAGCCCATTGTAACTAGCTCAACCTAACCACTTCTTTGCGCGGATTGTTTCTTTTGGCGTGGTCTTTAATTTTTGTCCCTAAATTTGTTGTGGTCTTTAATTATGCCCTTCGCTTAAAAGGTGGCTAAAAATATCTTGAGCTTCTGAGTTCTAACCCCGCTCAGTAAAAAAAATTAATTAATTTCGCAGGGCAAGTCTTTGCAAAAAGTCTACCACACCTTAAGGCATAACTAAAAGTTTGTCTTATGAGACAAAGTCTGCTGCATAAGGCAGACTTTTTGCAAAGCCTTACCTTGAGAATTTTTATTTTTATTTTAATACTAAGTTGGGGTTCGAACTCAGAATCTCGGGCTATTTTCGACGAAGAACAAAAATTAAATATCGGCAATTTGAGGGTTAAAAAGTAAAGACCATCCCCAACAAAGCACAATCGTGCAAATTGTCCCAGCCTAACTCCTCTGCCGAAAATATTGCACGGCTTACCCTTCAAATGGGCTGGTCTTTAATTTTTCCCCTCAAATGGGCCAGTCTTTATTTTTTGTCTTTTAGCAAACTTATGCCAAATGTGGTATATGTTCTTTAATCATGCGGAACATAACTTGTGGAGATATTATGATGCAAAAATATAAATTTATGCCTCGTGAAAATGTTATTTGTTACGAGGGACAAAAATTAACCAGCACAAAATAAGGCTATAAGTGCCAATGACCCAACTCTTGTCAACTAACTTTTAGTAGAGTTACATTGGACAACGACCCATTTATTATTTAGCCGATTTTAACCTGCTCAAACTGCTCATTTGCACTCCTTGATTAGAGTTAGGATTATATGAGGTGGCCATATGACACAGTGTATATAGTGGTTAAAATTTGAAAAGCCTCAATCGAAAAATTGAGAAGTGCTTGATCAGCATATATATCAAAGAAACTATATATATTTCCAATCTTGACAAGATGGCAATGCTTGCACTCAACCATATGTGCAGGATTAACACTGTCGAGACATGGGTTATAATGGATAGAGTGGACCACCATTGATACAAGATTTCATGGATAAAAGTCAATAAAATAGTTACATATTGTCACACGAGTAAATTGATGAACAGATAAGAAGAATCACTTAGAGAGAGAAATGTAAAAAGTAGTGAGAGTGGGAATTAGATGACGAACCCACTGATGTAATACACCATTACCGGTAACAGTAACAACATCATCATTTAGCTGCTGATTAGTGATTCTAGCTTGTAGCCAGTCTGCCCAGTTAAGATAAGCCATCATTACATTGTGAAGGCGGTTTCGACTCTATCTTTTAGATTCGAGTTTGTATTCTTTTATTTCTCAAGTTCAACTCTTATCTTTTAAATTCGAGTTTGTATTATTTTATTGAAATTTTTACCTAGCATAACTATTTTTAAGATTTATTTATGAATTATAATTACTATTTAATTAACTATTAGTAGCTAAATTATTTACATATCATAGCTATAATAATATATACAGGGTTATTTTCTCCACCCAAGAGTATTTTACGGCCTCTCTCCCCTTCATACAGTTTCTTTCTTTTTCCATTGATGTTTCTCTTTCATCTCTCATATGTTTCTCTTTCTTCAAGTGCCTTCACGCCCTAGTTATCTATAGCCAAATACAATAATGAGCAAATACTACACCCCGTTATTAGGCTGCAAAATCCACCCAAAACATGGATTGCTTTTCAAAACTCAACAATTGTAGCAATTATTTCTCCAAGAAAACAATTGGATCTCCGAATTGGTTTTAGAAATCAACCATAACCCTAATTTCAGTTATTTTTTTTAATCTGTAAGAGGTCCCAGACCCCTTTATTTCTTTTTAAATTAAAAAGAAAAGGTTGTGTTTGAAACAGAATGCTTCGGCGCTTTTGTTCGGCGATTTATCGTAGCAGCATGTTTGTTCGGCGATTTCATCATGACGGCGGTTAAGGCGAGTTCTTCACGTTGGGATTTAGTGAGGAAGACGGGTTTCTTTGATGGATCGGGTTTGTTACCGATCAGATCTCCGGTGTACTTTTGTATTTTTCGGAGATCCGAGGACTTATTGTTGTGGAAGAGGATGGAGAGGTAGCTATTTGTATAATGTATTTCAATTTTAAGCGTATTTGTATTTCGTATATATTTTACATTTTCGGTGTTGTTGTGGAAGGGGATAGAGAGGTAGCTACTTTGTATAATGTATTTCAATTTGCAGTATACGTATTCAATATACTTCGGTATATTTCGGTGTATTTACCTATATTTTAATTATTTTCTCATTGATTGTGTGTATGTCACTGTGTTTTATCTAATCTCGGTATATTTCGGTGTGAGGCCATTATTACGTTTACGATTATGCTTGGCCATTGATTGTGTGTATTTCACTGTGTTTTTATCTAATTTTAGTATATTTCAATGTATCTGAATCTAGAGTGTTGGATCAAAGCAGTTATGCTGGCCATCATTACGTTTAGAAATACAACAATACGATCTGGAAAACAGCTGCAATCAATTTTTTTTGATCCAAATATAGAGCCTAAATTTACTCTACCATATATTTCTCTGTATTTCATAATAGTGAAATACACGTGTTCTCTGTATTTCTCTGTATTTCATAATTAGTGTCATATTATGGAAGTTATGCGTGATTTATGGGAAAATTTAATTTGATTTCCTAGAATTTTAAAAAAAAATATGTTCCAAAAATAGACCCTAAATTTATTCAAAAAATAGAGCCTAAATTTATTTTGATTTGTGTAAAATATAGTTGATTTTATTTGACTTACTATTTAAAAAGGAAAAGAATATTATGTTACAAAAATATAGCCTATTTTTTCTCTCAGAATTTTTTTAAAAAAATATGTTCCAAAAATAGAGCCTAAATTTACTCTAACATGTTTTTGTATTTCTTGTATTTCAAAAATGCGAATCAACCTGAAATACGACCAAAACGGCTATAAATTGTAAATCTTCAACTTGTAGCTATAAGCTAGTTAGAAAGCTATTAAAAGGTATTTATTTGTGTAAGTTTTACTATTTTATTTCTCAAGTTGCATCTCAAATCAGTTGGACCCAAATCTTAGTGCTCCATGACTTAGTATTTAGTTAGGTTATTGTATTAGGCTAAATTCGTACAACACAGCAGGGACCAATACCGGTAAGCCATGTGACTTAAAGGATAAGTCAGGGACGAGTCAGCACTTAGTGTCACCGGAAGAAATTTCATTGTACTGGAGGTACTGCTTGGTTCGGAAGGCTATTGGAATAGCTCCAGAGGAGAGCTCAACGGGGGGCCATTAGGGATGGGGTTGAACGTTATCTTCCTGTGTTATTAGGCTTAATGGTCCTCTTTATTGCTTATTATTGTTACTCAATTAATGTTCATTATGGGCAGGGGCATAATACATGGAATTTGTGCCCCTAGCTCTTAGTATAAATAGGGATTGTCATTCCATTTGTAAACACATGAAATTCAAGAGAATACATAACTCCCATGTACAATTGTTCCATTTTAAAGCTCTTTTCTATTTTGCTAAGTTATTTGTCACGAGCTTGGCCAGAGGAACTAGGACCGGTTTCAACCAAGGCTCAGGCTATCCTGAACCTTGCTTTGCTTTATTTCATTTTAGTCTAATTTATTTGCATCTTGTCTTGATTCTTGGTCATGTTGATCCATGTCCTTGACCATGAATCTGAGTGTTGAACCGTTTTCGGGTAAGCAGTTATTAGGTGACTTTCTATACTTTATAGTATGTTTCGCACCTTCTTATGTTCTCTTATTTGTTCTACGATATATGCATGTTTACCTTAGAGGATTCGCCTTATAGTAGTTTCTTGAGTGTCCTGTCACGACCTAAGTGTCCAATTTAAGTCGTGACATCAGATTTCATGGTTGTCCCACGAGTAAATTGATGAATAGGTGTGAAGATTCACGCAGAGAGAAACATATACTAGAACAAATTATTAGAGAAATGTAAAAGTAGTTTGAGAGGGGGAACTAGATGACGAATCCACGGATGCAATACACCATTACCGGCCGTAGTAATAACATCATCATTGAAAGAAAAGAGGAATTGATAGAGTTTTGCTTAATCAAATGTATTATATTTGTCAAGTTGCACCAAAGTGAAAAGAGAAAGAGAGAATTATTATTGGTTTATGAAGGTCGGAGATTATGAGGCATATATATAAGGATGCATCATATATAAGGCGAATTTTATGAATTCTACCAAATAGTGTATAAAATGAAGTTCAAACTTAAATTTGAATATTCTATCTTATCTCATCAAATTTGGAGTTATTTTATCCCACCTTTCGGGCGAGATAAATTAGTCCCACGATTATAGTTCGAAAATTATAATCCCAAAATAATTTATCCTTGTAACTATCTTATACACCTAATATATATTGTTGTAGTGTTGTACACAGAGGAGATAATTGGCAACGCGAGAAGTCAGAAAGTAATTCGGGTATGGACCAAAATAAAAGAACTATTGTTCATACAAGGTCAAAGGCATGTGAAGGCGTGTGGCATGTGATATTCACAGAGGCAGAGTTTAACTTTATTGATTCGGAATTTTAGAACAACGAATTTAAGTGTTAAAAGCTGAATTTTAAATTAAATATCTTTTATGTTTCAATTTAAGCGTCTTAGTTTGATTAGGCACGAAGTTTAAGAAATAAAAAGACTTTTGAATTTTGTGGTCTTAAATTAAAGATGTGTATAATGCACTAAAATGTCCTTTGAATCTTATAGTTATAAACTTGTCATGTACCGCCTCCGTTCGATTCTTTCTTATCTTTTGACTTTCTGCCTTGTAAGTATTAATAAATGAAGTATGTATTTTACTATAATACCCATATTAATTGGTGTATGGTCTCATTAGATTTGGAGAATGATTTGGAAATGAGTAATTAATGTTAAGGGTAAACAAGAAAAAAAAATTGAAATGATTTGGAAATGAGTAATTAATGTTAAGGGTAAACAAGAAAAAAAAATGTCTTCTCTTGATATGTTAAAGTGGACAAGTAAAAGTGAAAATTTATTTTTAGTATAGTGGACAAGTAAAAGTGAACGAAGTGAGTACGTAGCATGTTTGAATTGTTAACTTACTAAATATAAAAAGAGGCAGGACAAACCAAAAAGAAAAATAAGACGCTTAGAATGAGACAAAAGAGTTCAAGTTGCACCAAAGTGAAAGAGAAAGAGAAATTATAATTGGTTTATAAATGTCAGAGACTAGGAGGTATATCTAAATATATATAAAAGGATAAATCATAATTCGTATATAAGGTGAATTTTATGAATTGTACTAATAGGTGTATAAAATGAAGCCCAAACTTAAATCTGGATATTCTATATTATTCCATCGAACTTGATATTAATTTATCCCGTCTTAGATTGAGATAAATTAGTTAGCTATAATCTAAAATTATAATCGAGAGATAATTTGTCCGCACGTACCTATCTTATGCACCTAATATATATTGTTGTAGTGTTATTTGTTCACACAGGCATAGTTGGCAACGAGAAGTCAGAAAGTAATTAGGGTATGGACCAAAATAAAAGAATCGTTGTTATACAATGTCAAAGGCATGTGGCATGTGGCATGTGGCATGTGTAGGGATCTAGTAGCTCAGTTGGTTGGCTACCTGAACTTTCACTTTGTTAGTGAGGGTTCGAATAAAATTATGTCCATCTTCCGTTTTAAAACATTGCTGCACACCCATGTAATAAAAAAAAAACGATTTTAAAAAAAAAAAAAAGGCATGTGGCATGTGATATTCACGAGGCGAGGGTTTAACTTTATTGATTCGAATTTTAGAACAATGAATTCAAGTGTTAAAAGCAGGATTTTAAATTAAATATCTTTTCTGTTCCAATTTAAGTGTCATATTTTGATTAGGAACAAAGTTTAAGAAATAAAGAGACTTTTGAATATTAACGTAATTAAATTAAAGATATCTATAATGAACTAAAATGTCTTTTGAATCTTGTAGTTATAAACTTGTTATGTACTCCCTCGTTCACTTTTACGCTGCTTTTGACTTTACACGCCCCTTAAATTAATAAATGAAGTATGTATTTTACTATATACGTATTAATTGGTGTATGGTCGCATTAGATTTGAAAAGTGATTTGGAAATGAATAACTAATGTTAAGGGTAAAACAAGATTAAAAAAAAATGTCATTTCTTGATATGCTAAAGTGGACAAGTAAAAGTGAAAATTTATTTTTAGTATAATGAATAAGTAAAAGTGAACGGAAGGAGTTGGATGTTTGAATTGTCAACTTACTAAATATAAAAAGAGGCAGGACAAACCAAAAAAGAAAGAAAGAAGCTTAAAATGAGACAAAAGAGTAATTTTTTTAATACAACTACATTATTTAAAAAAAATTATTGAGTTCGACCAACTCCGAATATGTACTTCTACCTCCTCCCCTAGCTATTCATATGGGCTGGCAATAGAGATTGCTTTTCTGTTATAAAGAGAAATTTGCCGGCATGGTGATAGCCACAATTACATGGTTTTTATTCTATTTATAAAAGTTTGAGCGAAGCTTAGATTGATGACGTAGATAAAGATCCATCCATTTTAGCAGCATCTTAGGATGACACAACCTTAAACCTGAAGGACGAGGTTCAAATATGAAAAGGCTTACGTTGAATTGAGCACCCAGAAATGACAACCATGGTAGGAAATTTATTAAAAATATTGAATTACAAATATGGTACGAACAAAGCAAGCCCCTTTATATAACTTGAATAAATGAATTCAGAATCTGTCAAATTTCTCAACTATCAAATTTTTTCATTACTTTATTCTTTAAAAGTTTCTAGTTTGTAATTGAGGGCGACCAACTATGAGAAAAGTTACATCATCAACTTAAGTCCGTTGAAAAGTTACATAATATATATATATAGCAATTGTTGAATTATCTTAATAATTCTTAGGTTTGTCACTATATATGAATACTCGCGTTTGGCCTGAGAATATTTCATTTTCTTTTTTTAAATCAATGTTTGCCCATAAAAATTTCAAATACAAAAGTTGTAGTTGGAATTTGAAAAAAACATAAAATTCTATTTTCACTTTTTTTACTTTCAATACATTTAAATAATTAAATACTTTTTGTAAAAACTATAATCAAACACAACTCTATCTTAAATTCTAACTTCAAAATTTCAAATAAAGTGAAAAATATTTGATTGTCATGGCCAAACGGCTACTAAATATTGTTGGGTCCATCCATACATTTTTAGGAAGAAAGCAACCTTTACTTGTTTTGAGAGAAAACACTTCCCTTGTTTTGAGAAAAACACTTCCCTTGTTTTAAGGAAGAAATGTCTTCGTTGTATTTGGCAAATTGTCAAGTGCTTGCAGTCGCAATGACATCGATGAGGTTCCATCTCACACCTATAAATAGAAGCTTTCTTTGCCTAGCACTTGCCAAATTGAAGGCAAAGGCATCCACGAAAGAGAAAAATCTAAGAAATACTCTTAGTGAAAGGCCTAAGTAAGAAGGTCTTTGAGAGAATTTTGTGTGGTAAAATTCTTGAGTGTCATTGGGATTGGGGTTGTGAGGTTGAGTGTTGTAAACACTTGTAATATTTCTTCTTTAATAAGATCTGCACAACGACGTGGACGTAGCTCTCACGTTGAGGGTGAACTGTATAAATACGTGTGTGTTATTTATTCTTCGCTTAAACGTCGCGGCGTAAGTGGTTAAATAAGGAGATTGGTATTTAAGTGGTCCAGTGTGACCCTCACGATCTTTCCTGGGAATCCTAACACAAGAATCGGATTTGGGATTTTAAACCTAA
>NC_081351.1:14986011-15044517 GCF_029784015.1 Lycium ferocissimum
TTTATTATATTCGGTATTTAATTTATCCACGTTTGGTTGTGATAATGATGACAATTAATCCTTGTCATTATTCAAATCAGAATGCTATTTTATTCCCTATGGAGCATGACAAACTTGTTTCCAACCAACCGGCCCCTTAATGACAATGATTCCAAAGTAGAAGCACCTCAGTGGCATGACGCTTCCAGCTAGTTAATAAACACTTTTTTAATATATTTATTTATTTAATACAAATTAAAGTACTCATAAGTCATGCTTATAAATGAAAATAAGCCATAAAATGAAATTATGTTTAGAGAGAGGAGAAAATCCAGTAGTATCATGAATATCTAGGAGGTAAGAGAAGGGTGAGAAAAAAAGCAAGAACGAGGTCTAAAGTATAGAAGTACAAACTCTCATACGGAATACTTCGAAAATCCACCATTCTTTTGAAATAAAAAGAGCAAATTGTTACCAAAACATGCATCATTATTTTGGAAAAGAGGAAAAAGAAAAAGAAAAAAAAAAGAATTACATAATCAACTGTCACTTTATATTTGTCTTCAAGGGGGTAAAAGAATTCCAATTTGCAATATTGCAAGTGCTTTAATTTCTTTCCTTTTTTCCAAAAAAAAAAAAAAAAAAAAGATAAACCACTAAAGGTAGTTGAAATTTATGAAATTAAAAGCATAATACAATTTGTAAATAAACTAGTTTTATGACTCATTACAAATAGTTTTTTAGTAATATGATTTTTTTGTAGGAGATCGATAAAAGATGGTATAGATAATTAGTAAGTAAAACACAGAAATTTTTTGTGGAACAATTTTTTTGTATTCAAATTATATTTGGTTAGGGGAGATCATTTTCTCGTTTATAAACGAAGATCTGACTGATCGGCTCAGACTACAAATGAGCTGTAAGTTCGTCGTTTCACCTAAACTTTTTATTGTAGTTAATATTTTCTGCTAAGAAAAGATATGTTAACATAGGACCACTTTTAATTGAATTAAACTTCAGGAATTTATAGGACCATTTCCAGATTATGAATAATTTAGAAAAGTACCACGTGTTTTTCCTGGAATAAGTATAGGACCATTTCCAGTCTTTTCCTGGATTTTTTTTTCCAGAAAAGGTATATATGTTTCTTATTTGTTTTTTAGTGTTTGTAAGTAAGCAAAATAATATTTATAGGAGCATTTCTAGTCTTTTCCAAGAAAAAGTTTTTCTATAAATTTCCAGTCTTTTCCTAGAAATGGTCTTATAATATTTTTTTGCTTACTTATAAAACACTTTAAAACAGGTACAGATTCTCACAAAAAAAAAAATAATCTCTAGGTAAACATATTCTTTCCTACGAAACACATCCATTATTTAATGGATGGTTTTGTTTTTCACTCTAATATGAACCTATTCTATGATTTCGAGAAAACAATGAATGAAACCGCCTTTAGCATTATGAACATGCAGATTATAAGAACATTGGACGGGGCGCATTTCGATTTTTCAAATATCAAATCAAACCAATCGTACCGGATTTTTAAATTTATAAACCAAACCAAACCAATAAAATTCAGATTTTTCAACTTCGGTTTTCTTCGTTATTCGATTTTTTCTGTTTTTTTTTTTCCGAAAAAGTCTTCATACAAAACATATGACTTTACTTCAAATATTTCTTTAGTCCTAGTAATAAACTATATAACTAAGGTGTTTTTAAGAAAATTACACAAAACGTGAGTATTTACCGATGACATCGTATTAAATATTCAACAAAAAAATAATAAAATAGTTAAAATAAGTATTGCTAATTAATAAGCCATAAAGAAAATGACTTTAATCTAAATACTAAGTTATGATAAAATAAGTACGGCTTAATAAGTATTAATTACATGACAAAGAAAAATTAAGCTATGTATTTTTACGCTCTAAACCAATTATGCAAAACTAAAGAATAGATATCCAACATTATTGTCATTCCTAGTGTTAGAATTGAATTTCTTTTGTTAACATTAGTGTTGAGTTGGTTTTGATTTGGACTTTATTTGAGTTATTAACATCTATGGGATATAAACCTATTGGCATTCAAATTCTAAGTTCAAGCTTAAAATAATATGATAAAAGACAAAAAGCTATGAAAAAATTTAAGAAATATTTACAAATTACATTACAAATAAATACTCTTATGTATAAAATATTTTTAAAATCGAATACACGTAATGTCGCTTGTTTGGGCTTCTTTGACTTTTTTTAGCTAAACCAAACCAAACCAATTATGGTCGTTTTTTTTTTAACACCAAACCAAGTCAAACCAAACCACGAGTCGGGTTTTTTCTGATCTGGCTTTGATCGCGTTTGTGCGGTTGTTTTTAGTTTGTACACCCCCTAATGCATCGTGCCTTGCTTTTCATATTTTTAGAATAAATTAAATATACATAATTTACTTTTACCTCTAACTATATGAGATTATTTGTTAGGGAAAATTTAGAAAACGTAAATTCAAGAGTAGGATATAGCTTATTCTTTCTAAATTTAGTTAGTAAGTGTCGGGCAAAGAAATTATAACGTGGTAAGGGTTGGTTCGGTTGACCTATTATTTAGCCGAGTCCGCGAATTAAGTAGACAAAAAATAAAAAGTTGTACCAAACTAGTGTGAAAAAAAAAAATTCCATTAGTAGTATTCACGCACGAAATTGTGCGTGAAGCTGACCAAACCGCAAAATGCAACAGCCTTTCACGCATGAAATTCGTGCGGAAAGGAGTCGAACCGTTTTTTTTTTTTTTTTAATATGCGTTACCTTTCCAAACACGTTTTTTTTCCATACTTTGGGCAAAGATTAGTCATATTTCAAAATTCTAAAATATCAATAATTTATATAAAATTTAATATCTTTTTTTGCGTACAATAATGTCGGCTCATTACATCAAGTCCACCTAAACGTTTGGATCGTCGTTTTCGGGGTTCTAAAGTGCCCCGAAGCAAGTTTTGAAACTTGTAATATTTATAGGGTTTTGATTTAAGTGTTTTAATAATAATTCATCCAATACGAGAGGTTTATACTAATTAAAAAATAATTCATTCCATTTAATTACAATACTAATTCAAAGCAATACAATAATAAATTACAATTACAATAACAATACAATCTTCAAGTTCTGTGAGGCTCTATTACTTCGAGACGTGCTTGTACTACCACGGCCTTGTTGCCCACACGAACGCTTGTCATGGCCATATTGCTTACATATAGAGCACTTCAGAGAGTAAGTTCTTTCACTAACATCCATTTGATTGGGTCTACGACTCCGTGAGTTAATGCCCAATTTTCTAATGTAATCCTTGTTAGCAACCATCGAAAACGGCTCGTTTGGCCAATAAGCTTCATTACCAAGTGGGTGGAATTGGCCGAATATGCTCTAAGGTAACTTTGGACCTTGTATTCCCCGCCACATAATTTGTTACCGTTTTTCATTCTCTCGAAGCACTTGACAAAGATGAGAACACGTACGTGGTGACGTTTGCCACTTACCACAAGTGCATATTCTGTTGCCTCATAAACGGTATGCACGTTTCCACCCACTTTCACGCACGATTTTTAGGGTTTAGGTCAAGATTCCACTTTCACGTTACGTATTCTCGCGCGAAAGTTCTAGAACTTACGCCCAAAAGTGAAAAAATATGCAAAAAAATTTATGATAAATTTAAAGACTAAATATGCAAAAATATATATTATTTACGATAAATTTTACAACACTAATGTATATACACTATCGAGATGGGTCCCACATACGTAGTATGCTCCCGAGACTATCCCTTGGCCTAAGGCTCATACCATCCCCACCAGCTCGTCATCGTCTCCATCGCCCTTTTTCCTCCTAATAACCGGCGCTCCAACTCATGATCATCATCTCTTCGCCCGACCCGTGATCCCTTAACTGTAACGTGCTTCTTCTCGGGATCCGATCCGCCGGCACACTCGTAACCTCAGCCGAGTTAGGTCCGGTGTCTCGACCTCTCTACCTCGTCGGGCGTCGCCACCTGTGCGCCGAAGGATGAACCTCAAAAGTATATAATAATTAGTACCATTCATTATTTATATTGAATACATTAACGTTATTTATTTAATAGAACTCGTGTGTCAACGGCGCCCGAGTAGGCTCCCGAGACGGGTCCGTAGGCTCCCCCGAGACGGGGCGGGTGGTGCATACGAGGTAGTCTCCTGATGGGTCGCTCCCCGTGGACCCACAGCGTAGAACAATGAATCAAATAATATATAAATAATTTAGATTTGATTGATTGTAAATGAACCTAAATAAACAAATAATTAATAAATTACTTTACTTTGTTGTAAAAGTCAAACTCCGTGTGTCGACCCGCCTCCCGAGATGCCCGGTGAGAGGGAGCTCCGAGCGGCCCCCGCGGCAGAAAGTGACGGTGACATATCAAACACGAAGTCCTCGAACACGGTGTCGTCGAATCGCAAATGTGCCACCCTGTAGATCACGAACTGGCCGCTCACCCTGTGGGATCACGAATCGGTGGACGCGAAAGTGAAGGCCGTGGCACATAACCTCGAAAAAAAGGTCCGGCGTATATAGAGGTGTCCGGAAGTCGACTCGGGAACGAGAAGTCGACGGGATATCCGTAGTCGATGGAGCCTCATCACCTCGGCCACCTACCACCTCTCGCGACGGCCACCGCTTCCTGGGCGACCACGGCCACCGTCGCCCAGCGCGGGCACCGGGAACACGCTCGCGGAGACGCTCAAAGTCATGTTCCCGTCTCATACCGGGGGCCCCGCAAGCTCAATCATCCGTACCGCATACTCCGCCGTCTCGGGGACTCCGTACGGGCGGCTCTCATAGCGCATCGTCCGAACGGTCCGTACCGTATTATGTTTGCAAATATTAACAATTTAATAAATTTGTAAAGTAGTACATAAGACGATGGTTTAAGTTTAAGACTAATAAAACTTACGCCGTACGCTCGCGAGCTACATATCCCAATCCATCCGGGACGACGCCCTGGGGCCGCCAATAACGACGCGAGCGATCCGCACGTACCACTCCACGTACACACGGATGGGAGTGTCATGCTCCGACCACCGGCGGCTCGCCGCCTCACATCCCAACTATGGACACTCGCCGCCGCATACGGAGTCGCCACGCATCATCGACGCCCGCACGCTCGTCCCTCGTATAGTGGTCATGCTCCCAAACCGTAGCCGCGGCATATTCCCCGTACATACCCAAATCGCCGTAACACGCGATCGGGCGCGTGATGCACCAACGATATCCATATGTATCAACGGACACCGCGACATCCACACGTGTCGACCGGGGCCTACAAAACGCCTAAACTTCATCCAAAATATGATCATACGGCGTCCATATAAAAAAGCTCGTAAAGAATTGAACTAGTTAACAACATAAGACTAAAATAGTAGTTATGTGGTCTGGGCCATGAATCCAAAAAATATGAACATACCGTCCGCGCCGTCACGCGGTCTCACCGATCCCAAACGGGAGAAGGCCGTGGTGCGTCTCCACACGTCGGCGTACGCCTCGCGACCATCTCCGCGCGTACGGCGTCGGGGCGTTAGAAGAGGTCACGAGGGTCACCGGTATAGGCCGAAAAGGTCTCAACCTAGTCCACACCCATACCGATATAGTCAATTAAAAAAAAAGGTCTCGGTCGTCGTTTTAAAAAAAAAAATATTTTGTGTATAATAACACGCACTTAAATATATAACTTTGAAGGAGCGAGCAAAACGTGTGTGACCTCTACCCTCGTGCCCATGTAGAACATCGGCGAATCCTCGATACACGTAGCCCGGACACGGCCCCCAACTATAACATCCTATCTCGGCGAGATCGTCGATATACCGAAGATACCTCAAGCTCATATGCGAACCCGGTTCCGGAATAGGGATGGCCCGAATATGATGAGAGTATAGACGCGCACGTCGATCAACATCGGCCGAGCGTGTCCTCTCCAATCGACGCCGTTGTATCGTGAGGCGTCGAGCATAAAGGTCGACAACAAAAGCCGACTGCTTCGGATATACGACCATCCGAGAGCAAATAAACCGGTGAGCCTAATCAACTCATCTCTTGCAGGGGGCGGCACGGGGAGGCTCCTCAATATACAATGGGCGTCCATCAACTCGTAGCCCATAAATGACCTCCACATCCTGGAAGTGGTAATGGTAGCCCCACCGTGCGGGAGATGAAATGCGGCGTCTCGGCCGCCACCTCTCAATCAACGCCGTCTAGCGACCTATCGTGGCCGTACCCGACCAACTTCGACGCACCGGTAGATACCGCCCCGACGTAGTATATCCGTGGACACGAGGACGCGGGGGAGCGAGCAACTAAGATCTCCCATGCCGAGTCCCCCACCGGCACGGACCCGTGACTCGGCCGCGTGTCGGATGTCCATATATGTCGCGACCTATGCTCTCCGAAGATACAAAGAATCTCCTCGGTCGGGGCCCTGGACGTTAGGGTGGTGATCCATCTATTTTACGCATTTTATATAAATCATTAACAAGTAGTATTAGTATTAGTATTAGCTATGTAATCTTTTATCGAAAATTTTATTAAAGATCAGGCACCCATCCGTTTTACGTATTTTAAATAAATCATTAACAAGTAATATTAGTTACGTAATCTTTTATAGAAAATTATATTAAGGGTTTTCAATCCTAAGCTACGTTATGAATCCTAAACTAAGGGTTTTCATTCCTAAAATATAAAGACGAGTTAAATAATTAACAATTAGTTAGGATACAATTAGTATAAATAATTAATAAATAAACAAATAACTAACAAATCAAATAATTAACAAGTTATTATCATATATTTAATAAATAAACAATTAAGTAACTAATCAAAAAATTAATAAATTATTATCGTATATTTAACAAATAAACAATTAATTAACTAATGAAACAAAACAATTAAGAAATTATTAACAAATAAACAATTGGCTTAGCAAAAACAAAATAAATAATTAGCCACCTAACAATTGAAATAGCTAGTCTAACAATTAATAAATACTTAAGTCGCTAATCCAATAATTAACAAATACTAAATAAACAAGCAATAAATAATTAACTAATTAACAATAGAAAAACAAATAAAAAAAAAAAAAAAACCAAAAAATGGCGGTCCTAACGGGCACGGACTGCCCAAAAAAAAAAAAAAAAAAAAAGGAAAACGAGTAATCCACCACTGTTATACAATGACCATGCTTAGATAATAATATATTTAACAATGTAATAGAAAATTTGTAGTGAAATACCTAGATTGAAGCTTTTTTTGAGTTTTTGAAATGTGTTATACGCCGCTCTATTCCGAAATCCAACCTTAGAAACTTGTTCCTACACTTCAATATACCAAGAATATTGAGTTTTGGATTGAAAAATAACACGAAATTATAGTTTTAAGGGGGTTGGGACCACTGAAAAAAGGGGTAATGGCGGGTGGGAGAGGAGACGTCGCGATACGTAGGGAAGATGAGGGGCCGATTTATGGTCCCTCATTCACGCACGAATTTCGTGCGTGAAAGGGGAAAAGTGAAATTTTGCACTTTGGTCCTTTCACGCACGAATTTCTTTTTTTTTTTGCACTAGTTTGGTACAACTTTTTATTTTTAGTGCTACTTAAGTCGCGGACTCTATTTAGCCCACTGTAATTAGCTCAACTTAACCACTTCTTTGCACGAATTGTCCTTCTTTTGGTGTGGTCTTTAATTTTTGTCTCTGAAATTGCTAGTCTTTAATTTTTGTCCCTGAAATTGCTAGTCTTTAATTTTTGTCCTTCGCTTAAAAAGGTGACTGAAAATATCCCGAGATTCTGGGTTTGAATCCCCACTCAGTCAAAAGAAATTAATTTCGCAAGGCAAAGCTTTACAAAAAATTTGCCGCACTTTAAGGCATAACTAAAAGTTTGCCTTATAAGGCATCGCCGCATAAGACAGACTTTTTGCAAAGCCTTGCCTTGCGAACTCTTTTTTATTTTTATGACTAAGTCGGGATTTGAACTCAGAACCTCGAGATATTTGAGGCGAAGGACAAAAATTAAAGACCAGCAATTTGAGGGGAAAAAAGTAAAGACGACCCTCAACGAAGGACAATCGTGCAAATTGCCCAACCTACCTCCTCTATCGAAAAAATTGCACGGCTTATCCTTCAAATGGGCTGGTCTTTAATTTTTCCCCTCACATGGGCCAGTCTTTAAATTTTGCCTTTTAGCAAACTTATGCCTAATGAGGTATATGTTCTTTAATCATGCGGAACATAACTTGTGGAGGTATTATGATGCAAAAGTATAAATTTATGCCTCGTGAAAATGTTATTTGTTATGAGGGACAAAAATTAACCAGCACAAAATAAGGCTATAACTGCCAATGACCCAACTCTTGTCAACTAACTTTTAGTAGAGCTACATTGGACAACGATCCATTTATTATTTAGCCGATTTTAACCTGCTCAAACTGCTCATTTGCACTTCTTGATTAGAGTTAGGATTATATGAGGTGGCCATGTAACACAGCGTATATAGTGGTTAAAATTTGAAAGGCCTCAACCGAAAAATTGAGAAGTGCTTGATCAGCATATATATCAAAGAAACTATATATATTTCCAATCTTGACAAGATGGCAATGCTTGCACTCAACCATATGTGCAGGATTAGCACTGTCGAGACATGGGTTATAATGGATAGAGTGGACCACCATTGATACAACAATGAATCATTAGAAATCACGGATAAAAGTCAATAAAATAGTTACATATTTTCACACGAGTAAATGGATGAACAGAAAAAGAAAAAAAAAATCACTTAGAGAGAGAAATGTAAAAAAGTAGTGAGAGTGGGAATTAGATGACGAACCCACTGATGTAATACACCATTACCGGTAACAGTAACATCATCATCATTTAGCTGCTGATTAGTGACTCTAGCTTGTAGCCAGTCTGCCCAGTTAAGATAAGCCATCATTACATTGTGAAGGCGGTTTCGACTCTATCTTTTAGATTCGAGTTTGTATTCTTTTATTTCTCAAGTTCAACTCTTATCTTTTAAATTCGAGTTTGTATTATTTTATTGGAATTTTTACCTAGCATAACTATTTCTAAGACTTATTTATGAATTATAACTACTATTTAATTAATTAACTATTAGTAGCTAAATGAATTTTTTATTTACATATCATAGCTATAATAATATACACAGGGTTATTTCCTCCACCCAAGAGTATTTTACGGCCTCTCTCCCCTTCATACGGTTTCTTCCTTTTTTCCATTCATATTTCTCTTTCATCTCTCGTATGTTTCTCTTTCTTCTGTTGCCTTCACGCCTGATTATCTACAGCCAAATACAATAATGAGCAAATACTACACCCCGTTATTAGGTTGCAAAATCCACCCAAAACATGGATTGCTTTTCAAAACTCAACAATTGTAGCAATTATTTCTCCAAAAAAACAATTGGATCTCCGAATTGGTTTCAGAAATCAACCATAACCCTAATTTCAGTTTTTTTTTTTTTTAATCTGTAAGAGTTCCCAGACCCCTTTATTTCTTTTTAGATGAAAAGAAAAGGTTGTGTTTGAAACAGATACTTCGGCAATTTTTGTTCGGCGATTTATCATAGTGGCATGTTTGTTCGGCGATTTCATCATGACGGAGGTTAAGGCGAGTTCTTCACGTTGGGATTTAGTGAGGAAGACGTGTTTTTGATGGATGGTTTGGTACCGATCAGATCTCAGATGTATTTTTTGTATTTTCATGAGATCCGAATAGGACTTGAGCATTGTTGTGGAAGAGGATGGAGAGGTAGCTATTTGTATAGTGTATTTCAATTTTAATCGTATACGTATTTCGGATATTTTCGGGTACATTTCGGTGTTGTTGTGGAAGGGGATAGAGAGTGTATTTTGTATAATGTATTTCAATTTAATCGTATACGTATTCAATATACTTCAGTATATTTCAGTGTATTTCTGTCTATATTTTAATTATTTTTCTCATTGATTGTGTGTATGTCACTGTGTTTTATCTAATCTCAGTATATTTCAATGTACAGGCCATTATTACGTTTACGAATAGCGGTGTCTGCCATTGATTGTGTGTATTTCTTCAGTGTTTTTATCTAATTTAGTATATTTCAATGTATCTGAATCTAGAGTTTTGGATCAAAGCTGTTACGTTGGCCATCATTACGTTTAGAAATACAACAATGCAATTTGGAAAACAGCTGCAATCAATTTTTTTGATCCAACTATAGAGCCTAAATTTACTCTACCATGTCTCGCGTTCTTTGTATTTCTCATTTCAATATTGAAATACACGTGTTCTCATATTTATACGTATTTATAACTAGTGTCCTATTATGGAAGTTATGCGTGATTTATGGGAAAATTTAATTTGATTTCCTAAAATTTAAAAAAAAATCTGTTCCAAAAATAGAGCCTAAATTTATTCAAAAAATAGAGCCTAAATTTAATTTGATTTGTGTAAAATATAGTTGATTTAATTTGACTTACTATTTAAAAAGGAAAAGAATATTATGTTACAAAAATATAGCTTATTTTTTCTCTTAGAATTTAAAAAAAAAAAATATGTTCCAAAAATAGAGCCTAAATTTACTCTAACGTGTTTTGTATTTCGCTATATTTCAATGTATTTCAAAAATGCGAGATACAATCGAAATCTGACCAAAAGCAATGCGAATTGTAAATCTTCAACTTGTAGCTATAACTAGTTAGAAACTATTAAAAGGTAGCTATTTGTGTAAGTTTTACTATTTTATTTCTCAAGTTGCATCTCAAATCAGTTGGACCCAAATCTTAGTGCTCCATGACTTAGTATTTAGTTAGGTTATTGTATTGGGCTAAATTCGTACAACACAGCTGGGACCAATACCGGTAAGCCATGTGGCTTAAAAGATAAGTCAGGGATGAGTCAGCACTTAGTGTCACTTGGGAAGAAATTTCATTCCGGAGGTGCGCTTTGTTCGGAAGGCTATTGGAATAGCTCCGGAGGAGAGCTCAACGGGCGGCCGTTACGGATTGGGTTGAACGTTATCTTCCTGTGTTATTAGGCTTAATGGTCCTCTTTATTGATTATTATTATTACTCAATTAATGCTCATTATGGGCAGGGGCATAATACATGGAATTTGTGCCCCTAGCTCTTAGTATAAATAGGGATTGTCATTCCCATTGTAAACACATGAAATTCAAGAGAATACATAACTCCCATATGCAATTGTTCCATTTTAAAGCTCTTTTCTATTTTGCTAAGTTATTTGTCACGAGCTTGGCCGGAGGAACTAGGACCGGGTTCAACCAAGGCTCAGGCTATTCTTAACCTTGCTTTGCTTTATTTCATTTTAGTCTAATTTATTTGCATACTGTATTGATTTACTGGTCATGTTGATCCACATGTCCTTGACCATGAATACAAATTCAACTGAACCATTTTCCGGGTAAACAGTTATTAGGTGACTTTCTATACTTTATAATATGTTTCCGCACCTTCTTATGTTCTCTTATCTTTTTTACAATATATGCATGTTTACCTTAGAAGATTCGCCTTATAGTAGCTTCTTGAGTGTCCTGTCACGACCTATAAGTGTCCAATTTAAGTCGTGACATTAGATTTCATGGTTGTCCCACGAGTAAATTGATGAATAGGTGTGAAGATTCACGCAGAGGGAAACATATACTAGAACAAATTATTAGAGAAATGTAAAAGGAGTTTGAGAGGGGGAACTAGATGACGAATCCACTGATGCAATACACCATTACCGGCCATAGTAATAACATCATCATTGAAAAGAAAAAGAGGAATTGATAGAGTTTTGCTTAATCAAATGTATTATATTTGTCAAGTTGCACCAAAGTGAAAGAGAAAGAGAAATTATTATTGGTTTATGAAGGTCGGAGATTAGGAGACATATATATAAGGATGCATCATATATAAGGCGAATTTTATGAATTCTACCGAACAGTGTATAAAATGAAGTCCAAACTTAAATTTGAATATTCTATCTTATCTCATCAAATTTGGAGTTATTTTATCCCACCTTTCTAGGATAAATTAGTCCACGATTATAGTTGAAAAATTATAATTCCGAAATAATTTGTCCGCGTAACTATCTTATACACCTAATATATATTGTTGTAGTGTTGTACACACAGGAGATAATTGGCAACGCGAGAAGTCAGAAAGTAATTACGGTATGGACCAAAACAGAAGAACCATTGTTCATACAATGTCAAAGGCATGTGAAGGCATGTGGCATGTGATATTCACAGAGGCGGAGTTTAACTTTATTGATTCGGAATTTTAGAACAACGAATTTAAAAGTTAAAGCTGAATTTTTAAATTAAATATCTTCTATGTTTCAATTTAAGCATCTTAGTTTTGATTAGACACAAAATTTAAGAAATAAAGAGACTTTTGAATTTTGTGGTCTTAAATTAAAGATGTGTATAATGCACTAAAATGTCCTTTGAATCTTATAGTTATAAACTTGTCATGTACCGCCTCCGTTCACTTTTACTTATTCACTTTTGGCTTTACACGCCCCTGAAGTATTAATAAATGAAGTATGTATTTTACTATAATACCCATATTAATTGGTGTATGGTCTCATTAGATTTGGATATTGATTTGGAAATGAGTAATTAATGTTAAGGGTAAACAAGAAAAAAAAATTTGAAATGATTTGGAAATGAGTAATTAATGTTAAGGGTAAACAAGAAAAAAAAATTTGAAATGATTTGGAAATGAGTAATTAATGTTAAGGGTAAACAAGAAAAAAAAAAAGTCTTTTCTTGATATGTTAAAGTGGACAAGTAAAAGTGAAAAAAAGTTCGTTGAAAAGTATAGTGGGCAAGTAAAAGTGAACGAAGTGAGTACGTAGCATATTTGAATTGTCAACTTACTAAATATAAAAAGAGGCAGGACAAACCAAAAAGAAAAATAAGACGCTTAAAATGAGACAAAAGAGTTCAAGTTGCACCAAAGTGAAAGAGAAAGAGAAATTATAATTGGTTTATAAATGTCGGAGACTAGGAAGTATATATAAATATATATAAAAGGATAAATCATAATTCATATATAAGGCGAATTTTATGAATTGTACTGAACAGTGTATAAAATGAAGCCCAAACTTAAATCTGGATATTCTATATTATTCCATCCAACTTGATATTAATTTATCCCATCTTCCGAGTGAGATAAATTAGTTCCAAAACTATAATCCTAAAATTATAATCCAGAGATAATTTGTCCGCGTACCTATCTTATGCACCTAATATATATTGTTGTAGTGTTGTTCACACAGGCGATAGTTGGCAACGCGAGAAGTCAGAAAGTAATTAGGGTATGGACCAAAATAAAAGAACCGTTGTTATACAATGTCAAAGGCATGTGGCATGTGTAGGGATCTAGTAGCTCAGTTGGTTGGCTATCTGAACTTTCACTTTGTTGGTGAGGGGTCGAATCCTCACGTTATAATCCCCTTCCCATTTCCCCTTCTCCTATCCCCTATGTAATAAAAAAAAAAAACAATTTAAAAAAAAAAGGCATGTGGCATGTGATATTCACAGAGGTAGGGTTTAACTTTATTGATTCTGAATTTTAGAACAATGAATTCAAGTGTTAAAAGCTGAGTTTTAAATTAAATATCTTTTCTGTTCCAATTTAAGTGTCATATTTTGATTAGGAACAAAGTTTAAGAAATAAAGAGACTTTTGAATATTCTTGTGGTCTTAAATTAAAGATGTGTATAATGTACTAAAATGTCTTTTGAATCTTGTAGTTATAAACTTATCATGTACTCCCTCCGTTCACTTTTATCTGTCTACTTTTGACTTTACACGCCCCTTAAGAATTAATAAATGAAGTATGTATTTTACTATAATATCCATATTAATTGGTGTATGGTCTCATTAGATTTGAAAAGTGATTTGGAAATGAATAACTAATGTTAACGGTAAAACAAGATTAAAAAAAAATGTTATTTCTTGATATATGCTAAAGTGGACAAGTAAAAGTGAAAATTTATTTTTAGTATAATGGATAAGTAAAAGTGAACGGAAGGAGTTGGATGTTTGAATTGTCAACTTACTAAATATAAAAAGAGCGTAACAAACCAAAAAAGAAAGAAAGAAGCTTAAAATGAGACGAAAGAGTAATTTTTTTAATACAACTACATTATTTAAAAAAAATTATTGAGTTCGACCAACTCCAAATATGTACTTCTACCTCCCCCCTAGCTATTCATATGGGCTGGCAATAGAGATTGCTTTTCTGTTATGAGAAATTAGCAGGCATGGTGATAGCCACAATTACATGGTTTTTATTCTATGCTTATAAAGCTTGAGCCGAAACCGTTGTGACGTAGATAAGATCCATCCATTTAGCAGCATCTTAGGATGACACAACCTTAAACCTGAAGGACGAGGTTCAAATATGAAAAGGCTTACGTTGAATTGAGCACCCAGAAATGACAACCATGGTAGGAAATTTATTAAAAATATTGAATTACAAATATGGTACGAACAAAGCAAGCCCCTTTATATAATTTGAATAAATGAATTCAGAATCTGTCAAATTTCTCAACTATCAATCTTTTTCATTACTTTATTCTTTAAAAGTTTCTAGTTTGTAATTGAGGGCGACCAAATATGGGAAAAGTTACATCATCAACTTAAGTCCGTTGAAAAGTTACATAATATATATATATATATATATATATATATATATATATACAATTGTTGAATTATCTTAATAATTCTTAGGTTTGTCACTATATATGATTACTCGCGTTTGGCCTGAGAATATTTCATTTTCTTTTTTCAAATCAGCGTTTGCCCATAAAAATTTTAAATACAAAAGTTGTAGTTGGAATTTGAAAAAACATAAAATCCTATTTTCACTTTTTTCACTTTCAATACATTTAAATAACTAAATATTCTTTCAGAAAAACTATAATCAAACACAACTCCATCCTAAATTCTAACTTTAAAATTTTAAATAAAGTGAAAAATATTTGATTGTCATGGCCAAACGCCTACTAAATATAACTAGGACTGAACCTACCCCATTAAATTTTGGAATCCGCGCATCACGCTAGTACAAGCCTCAAAGCAATGCCAAATTGTCAATGTAATGTAGACCGATTATTGGAATGATTGGTACCATGGTCAATAGAGTGACAGTCTGCAAATTCGTCAATCTTAGCCATGTAGACATGATTTGACAATAGAACGATAGATCACTTTTCTTGATACTTACTAGATGAAGTCTGTGATGTGTATCACGTGTGGTGGATTGTTGCAAAATATAATCATCATATTTAGGGTGTGTTTGATACGGAGGAAAAGATCTTCCAGAAAATATTTTTAAATTTTTTTATGTTCAATTGGTCCAAATTTTTAAAAAATGTCGTCTTTAGAGAAACAAGTTCATTAAAATGAGAAAAATAAGTTCGCTAATGGAATTAAAGTATGGAAAATAAGTTTTATAAGTGGCATCATTTCACATTGATTTTGTGTCCCTTCACCCCTCCAACACACCTAATCTTCATCGAGTGGCAGACCCAAGATTCAATTGTCTGGGGTGCTCACCTTAAAATTAACAAAAGAACATATTGCTTTGAGTCAGATTCAAACTCTACTCCTCCATGGCTTATCCTAAAGCCTACAACTTTTTAACCAAAGCACCAAGATATTTTATTGCTTTCCGATGCTATTTCATATTTATATCAAAATTTCAATATTTTTTATATGTCTACATAGAATATCCGCCTTGAATAATGGGTGTTCGAACACTAAAAATTAATACAAGGATCCGCCCCTGTCTTCATCCCCATCCCTCACCTTTCCCCAGCACCACCTAATTTTCCTTCATAACGAACACACCCTAGTCCATGAATCAACATAATAGGAGAAGTTTACTGAACTAGTGAAAAAAGAAAAAAACAATTCTGCAACATATGGTTGGTATGGTAAATAATAATACTATTAATTGACAAGAAAACCTAATTAAGCTTAAGTATATTATATATCAATACGCCCCTCGCGGGTTTGATACGTGAGTCAAGCATCTGAAATATTTTTGATAATGGGTGGTGGTGAACTCGAACTCGGCGCTATTATTTTGTTGAAGTGTGTGACTATCTTATCTAAAAGTTAAAGTTGTTAGAACTTAGAAAGAGCACGCATTTATTTACTTAATTATGTACATTACACATCAACGACTAGTATAATACTCCTCATAAAACCAGTTTAACATTATATACTCCTTGTTTTTATTGTGTAAATCTTATACCGTTTCACATGTGACAATGATATAAATTCTTTTTCTATCGTTTCACATTTAACAAAATAGTGCTCTTTTTCTTCTATATAGATAGATACATCATATCCCTTTTGGTAAGATGGTTAAAGTCTTGTGTTCTCATTCTCAGTATCATTTACAAGGACAAAAAAACACACGACAAGCATGGAGTCAGTTCGTGGTCTGTATAGCTTCTCATGTCATATAAAAGCTCAATCACCTTCACGTTAGTTCGCTTTTGTTGCCTAATAAAAGCAAAAACACGTATGCCCTAGTTTACCACCACCTAAATATCTTTATTAAGAAAATCATTTCGTGTCCCGTATCATTAAGTGTGTGTTTTAGCTAAATTTTAATAAATAGACATAAGTTAGGAGCAAACATGAAGGATTATTAGTACACCATGTGAAAGAACAAGGATGGCTTTAAGTTTAAACACAGCGATAAGAGACTATTTGAGTTTTTCCTCTATATTACGATTAAAAAAAGGGGCAATTTGTGGAGATTGAAAGCTGCAATTCGCGGAGGTTTTAGCCTCCACTATTTGCTAGTGGAGGCTAAAACCTCCGCAAATTATTCATGTTTTTGTAGTATGAAACTGCCTTTTTTGCATTACAAAAATGCATGCAATGCGAAAAATTATTGATACTAAACAGATTTTAAAAAATCATTTACACTTGCTTTACGTTAGGGATCATCTTAACTACTTGAAGCATGCACTGTTTGACCAACTAAACAAGATTCCCATCTTTTACTACTTTAAGAAACGTGAAAAACTCTAGTAATGTGAAAACAATATATATTAACAGTTTGAAACGATTATTTATGTATTTTACATATAAATATTTTATTGTCATAATCACGACTTGACTAGTTTCAGAGCATGTGGTTGTTAAACCGGAAGGAATCTCTCTTGATAATGATTCCATGGAATAAAACGAAATCAAAGTTGGAACTTAGTTAGAGAATATTTAGTGAGCTTAGGCAAATAAAATGTCTGAACTGTTGGAAGGAGAAAAAACTTTCTGGTAAAAAAAATATTTTATAGAAACAACTAACGGAACAGAAAAGTAAGTCAAAATTTTATAGTATAGATGGAATATTATAACTAATTTATCATATAGTAGTAACCATTGGTATTGGACGCCTAAAATAGCTACTTTCGATTCTTCTCTGGCGTGTGTGGGAATTAAAATTACTAAAAGAAACAATAAAAATATATGAATTGCGCTAGTGCCAATTTTTTTTTTCCGTTTAGTTAATTTACATCAATGACGCCACATATTGTTCCCGAAATTTCAATAATTGAAACATGATATTATATCTTTGGATTTGCTTTCGATGTCTTCACAGATTTTTCTCTTTTTCAGTTAATGTTAATCAAGCCAATTTTAGTTTAAAATGACATAAAAAAAATATTACAAGGAAGGGAATCAAAAAATTTAATAAGTAGCCACAAAAAACTACCCTCTTTTAACAACAGCAGCCTGCTATTTGGTATTTCCTTTGAAGAAGTAATTTTCAATTGCTGATGTTATTATCTATATTTTAATAATAGCAAAAAAGTTTCTAAAAAATAACCAACGTCCGAACACTAGAAATTAAGTGACAGACCACTTAACTGATTTTTCTTCAACAAAAGCATCAACATATTGTTAACCTATTGCATCATTGGTGTAGGTTAACGTCTACTAAAGGATGTGATGTAGCGGATGGGGTTGCTTCTTTCCTTAACTAGAGATTTCAGGTTCGAACTCTTGGTATGAAAAAAATTCTTGGTAGGGACGCTCTCCCCGAATAGACCCTCGACAGCACGAATCCACATTAGTCGGGCTCCAATACGGATAATGAATCTAGATATGCCGCTGTGTGTATAGTGTTTCTGTTTTCATGATAGAAAAAAGTAGGGACCACATCCACATGCTTTTGCTCTCCCTCTCCCTCTCCCTCTCCCTCTCCCTAGCACCTTGTGAGGATGGTTGTTACATAATGTATCGTGTCTATTATATTGTATTGCATGTGTTATATATTGTATTGTTTTGTTTTGATGAATACAATAGTATCGTTTTTCATCGTTACTTAATGTCAAACATTTATAATCCAAAGGATAAACCTGTAAAAAGAGTAGAATTCGGTATAGAGCTATCATAAAAAGGTACGATAAAGGATAAAATATGATTAATTAATTATTAACCAAAGACAATATGAGGAAAAAAAAATAACGACATGATCACACCAAATCGATCGTTCCATGCATAAGATGAGACTTTTCGTCATTACGTAACGATGGGTTTAACGATATGACCAAGGGCCAGGGGCAGAGCCACCTTGGCTTGAGCGGTGTCAAGCGATACCCCTTCGCTAGAAAATTACATTGTATATATAAGTGAAATTTTGGTTTTATAGGTATGTATACTAGTGTTGACACCCCTTAACACAAGTACGTAGAAGGCTTAGCGTAGCGGTTAAGGGGTTCTGGTCTCTAAGATCACAGGTTCAAACCTAGGTCACGACATTTCTATATTTTTTGACACCCCTTTACATGAATCCTAGCTCCGCTACTAGGTTAGGCCAAGGGGGTTCATCTGAACCATTCGGCAAAAAATTATACCGTATATACAATAATTTCTTCGTGTATTTACTTCTTCATATATATTTTTCTTGATTTCTTTATGTGTCTACTTCTTTATATTTTTGAACCAGCTTAATAAATATCTTGACTCATAATATCTAAGTAACAATCAAAACAAACACTATATTTAAATTAAAAACACAATACAACACAATAGATAACAACCAACCAAACAAGCTGTAAGGCCACATTCGTAATTTGACATCTGAATTGGATGTGGGCCTGATATCTACTCCATTACCATGTCCCAGGCACAGTTTCCACGTGCCTTATTATTGCAAATAATTTTTTTAAAAAAGAATCACCCAACGTGTGGATTGAATTTAATAAAATAATCATCCCATCCTACGTGTTTAGTCACCCTACCTTCCCACGTGTTTTTTGCAACTTCCTCCCCATAGTAGCCCATACCATATTTATCTCTCACCACCTTTAATTTGTTTGCATTAGCTTCATGTCATAGTACCATCACTACTATACTACTACATCATCTCTTTTCTTGAAAAATAAATAAAATTAAACCACTTTGGTCTCTTAGCTTCATATGGATTTTGAAGATGACCAAACTTCTTCTTCATCATCTTCCTCCGATCATGATATTCTTGATAATAAAGATAAGAATGTTGACCTTTCTTCATGTTCCATGAATAATAATGTACATTTCAAGAAGAGGGCAGGGAGGAAAAAATTCAAGGAGACGCGACATCCGTTTTATAGAGGAGTTAGGAAGAGGAATGGAGAGAAATGGGTGTGTGAAATACGCGAGCCCAATAAAAAGTCAAGAATTTGGCTAGGTACCTTCTCCACTCCTGAAATAGCAGCTAGGGCGCATGATGTTGCTGCCCTAGCCCTTCGGGGAAGTAAAGCCCTCCTTAACTTCCCCGACTCTGCTTGGTCTCTCCCTAAAGCTAATTCGTCTTCCCCTCGCGACATCCAAATTGCGGCTCTTCAAGTTTCCAAAGAAGTAATTGTGTCCTCTCCCTTGAAACAACCTATGGCATATTTGGAGTTAGAAGAAGAAACAACTTGTTTTCAAATCCCCAAAAATGATCAAGAGAATTCTTTAATGGAGTTTATGGATGAGGAGGCAATGTTTAATATGCCAGTGTTTATTGATAGCATGGCAGAGGGGATGCTTCTAACTCCACCAGCTATGAAAAGAGGTTTCAATTGGGATGATGTTGGGGAAGACATTGAGTTCACTCTGTGGAAAGATTGATTTTGTATGTCTGTTTGTTTTGAGACATAACAGAAGTAATTAATTAAAAGTGATTATATCTAACAGTTTAAGATTTTAGATAAGACGGTCACACAATCTCAACAACTTGTGCATGCAAAATACGATATGTTTCATAACGAATGAGTATCAACTGCCTGGCTATTAATTTGGCGTTTATACATACTACAGTTCTTATGCTTGTTATCTGCAGCAATGTAAAACCTACTGTATTTCATCTGTAGTTCTTAATTTGAAAAGAAACTACAGTAAGGTATAACTATATATAGGGTTTGATACAGGAGAATAGATAGAATATGCCCAAAGTTGCTCATTATTGAAACCCCTTTTGCTGTTTTTTTATTTATTTATAAGATTTCTCAGGTTAGATAAGATGTTGTATTGAATGAGATAAAGTACAAAGAGGGGGGATATAACCTTTCCTCTATATCTGTCTACATTATTAGAAAAGCATGAATATAAATGTTGGTTGATCAAAATATCCTTCAAATTTTGAACGACTTTTATACTCTTTAAGAACTAAAATACCTTTAAAGAAGCAATTCAATATTGGATATAATTATAATATTAAATATTCTAGGACCTCAAATTTAACTAAAAGGTTGTTATTTGACTACAATTGAAATTAGAATCCTAAATCTTTTTGGTGATTGGGGAATTGTCTCTAACTTTGCAGTAATTCCCATGTTGATCAAAATCATAGTATTAACTGTTAGAATATTATGTAAATATTTAGTTACCATCTTTATTGATGTAAATATATTAGAAGAATATTCTAGGCCACCATGCAAATATATTAGAAAAATATTTAGTTACCATTATGGTTAGATGTATATTTAGTTACCTTCATTATAGCCTAGGATCTTTGTATATATACACATGTTGACAAAGATTAAGGCAAGCAGATTATTACTTTCTTACATGGTATCAGACTAGGGCACGATTCTGCTCCTCTCTCTTCCTCCATCTCTGCGTCAACATCATCATCTTTCTCCTACAATCAGCCACCATGACTGATTCCTCCTCATCTGACTCCACCAAGTCCTTCTTCCACCCAGCTTTGGCTGTCTCCAACATCAAAAATCACATCTCCATTACTCTTGAGATGGAAAACGTCCAATATGGGACATGGGCGGAACTCTTCAAAATCCACACCAAGTCCCACAGAGTCCTCCACCATATCATTCCACAGGAGTCCGGGAAAGAAAAGGTACCCAAAACCGATGCTGAAAAAGAGTTATGGTCGACTCTTGATGCCACGGTTCTTCAATGAATTTATGCTACCATCTGTACTGACCTATTGCATACTATCCTTGAACCCGACTCCACGGCCATGGAAGCTTGGAATAGGCTGCGTGACATATTCCAAGACAACAAATATTCTCGAGCCGTCACTCTTGAGCATGAATTTTCTCACACTAATATGGAGGATTTTCCTAATGCTTTCGCGTATTGACAACGACTCAAGATTCTATCCGATCAACTCAAGAACGTCGGTGCTCCAGTCTCCAACAACCGCCTCGTCCTTCAAATGGTAACCGGACTCACTGACGCCTATAAGGGGGTGGGTACACTCATCCGGCAAAGCAATCCTCTTCGTCTTTTCTATCAAGCCCGTTCCATGCTCATTCTTGAAGAAACAGGCTTCACCAAATAGCTTGCAACGGGATCCGCTAATGCCATGATTGCTCGGGATTCTGATGATAATTCCTCTTCTGGAAATAACCATCCAAATCGTCAAAATAACAGTGGTAAAAGGCATCAAAACCGCAAAGAACAATGGTGGAAAGAATAATGCGGCGCGGTGGCAAGAGCGGCAACAACCGAAACAAGGGTGGTTTCGGTGGTGGACGCGGTGCTGGCAACGACCGACCAAGAACAGCAGCGGCCCCTTGGATGGGGAATGCACAACAATGGCAGTGGCCCTACATGCCGTGGCCTGTGCCTCCTTGTCCGTATCCAACTACTCCACGGCCACGGACCAACACTCAACAGAGGCAGGCTGGCATACTTGGGCCACGTCCACCACAAGCTTACTCTACCGACGTTCAGCCCACTCCAACCGATATCGAGGCAGCGATGCACACACTTGGGCTCACTCCTCCGGATGCAAATTGGTACATACGGATACCGCAGCCACTTCTCATATGACATCCGCGCAAGGTAACCTCTCGTCTTATTTTAATTTGAGCAATAATCGTGGTATAATTGTCGGAAATGGTCATTCAATTCCAATTCGTGGTTATGGTCATACCAACTTAGCTCCCCCCAACCCACCTTTAGCCTTAAAAAATGTTCTTCATGCTCCTAATCTTATCAAGAACCTAGTCTCGATTCCGAAAATTCACTATAGATAACTCAGTTTCTGTTGAATTTGATCCTTTTGGTTTTTCTGTGAAGGATTACCGGACGGGGATGCGTCTAATGAGATGTGATAGTCGGGGCGAGCTTTATCCCATCACCACCACACCACTATCGTCTTTTGTAGCTTTAACTTCATCTATGTGGCATGATCGTCAGGTCATCCGGAGCACCGTTTTAGACTCCTTAGGCAAAATAAATTTATTAACTGTAATGGACCGATAAAGTCTCATGTTTTCATTCCTGCACTCTTGAAAAACAGATTAAATTGCCAATTGTTGCATCTCATTCACAAACATGTATGCCATTTGATATTATCCATAGTGATCTTTGGACATCTCCCATTTTGAGCTCTTCGGGCCACAAATATTATGTTTTGTTCTTGGATGATTACTCTAATTTTTTGTGGACATTTCCCTTATCAACTAAGTCTCAAACGTTACCCACTTTCTTAGTCTTTCGAAATTTCATTCGCACTCAATTTGAACAAGAAATAAAGAACATTTAATGTGATAATGGTAGGGAATTTGATAACGGTCCATTACCGAGAGTTTTGTAAATCTAATGGCTTGTCTTTTCGCCTCTCCCGTCCTCATACCTCACCAAAATGGAAAGAGGCGAAAGAAAAATTCGAACAATAAACAACATGGTTCGTACTTTATCACTCATGCATTTTTACCTCTTTTCTTTTTGGCATCATGCATTACAAATGGCCACCTACCTCCTCAACATTCTTCCTCATAAAAGATTAGCCTATCAATCTCCTCTCAAAGTACTCTATCACAAAGACCCATCTATTCTCATCTTCGGGTGTTCGGTTGCCTATGTTACCCCCTATTCCCATCTAATACCATTAACAAGCTTCAAGCCCGTTCCACCCCATGTGTGTTCTTAGGCTATCCATCCCATCATTGCGGTTACAAATGTTATGATTTATCATCCAAGAAAATCATCATAAGTCGTCATGTCGTGTTCGATGAAACCCAATTTCCTTTTGCCAAGCTACATACTCCCTTAGATCGTCACTATTATGATTTTCTGGATGATGGACCCTCTCCTTATGTAATCCACCATTTAGCCTCGCAAAATAACCCACCTTCCAGCGACCATACTCCGCTACCCACCGGTCCTAGCAACCCCCACCACCCACGGCCACATCTCGCTCACCCTAAGCGTTATCGCGCCCCCACCGGTCTCCGACCCCCGTCCGCCACAGTCCACTGTCCTCTCCCAATCCAAAAACTGATCACTAGGAGTCAATATGGTATTGTCAAGCCTAACCCAAAATACGACGGCAATCATGCGTCCAAATCTCCCCTTCCTCGTTACCCCGTGTCTGCCTTACGTGACCCGAATTGGAAAATGGCTAATGTGCCTCGCCCACCTAATGTGCATGTTATTCGGTCTATGTGGATTTTTAGACATAAAAAACACTCTGACGGTTCCTTTGAGAGGCATAAAGCCCGACTTGTAGGTGATGGCAAAACTCAACAAGTTGGCGTGGATTGTGGTGATACTTTTAGCCCAGAGGTGAACCGCGACCATCCGCCCGTTCTCGGTCTAGCTCTCTAATGCTTGGCTTATTCACCAACTTGCTATGAAAAATGCATTCTTACATGGTGAACTCGAGGAAACTGTCTACATGCATCAACCCGTGGGTTTCCGAGACCCTACACATCCTGACTATGTCTCGCTACTAAGAAGTCCTTATATGGCCTCAAGCAAGCTCCCCGGGCCTGGTACAAACTATTTGCTGACTATGTTTCTAGTATTGGTTTCACCCACAGCAAGTCTGATCATTCTCTATTCATCTACCGAAAAGGTATTGATATGGCGTATCTTCTTTTGTATGTGGATGATATCATCTTAACTACCTCCTCCGATGATCTTCGCCGCCTATCATGACACTTCTCAACTCGAATTTGCTATGAAGGATTTGGGACCACTCGCTTATTTCTTGGGAATAGCGTTACTCGTCACGCGGTGGTTTATTTTTATCTCAAAAGAAGTATGCCAAATAGATCATAGAACGAGCTAGCATGTCGTCTTGTAGGCCAAGTGCCACGCCGCTTGACACCAAACCGGTTAAGTGCCACCTTTACTTCACCATTTAAGGATCCTTCACTTTATCGCGGCTGTGCGGTGCACCGCAATATCTCACGTTCGCGAGACCCGGACATTTCGTATGTTGTGTGCAACAGATTTGTCTATTCATGCATAACCCGATGGAGGTCCACTTAAATGCTCTCAAACGTATTGTGCGCGCATATTAAGGGCACCCTTGATCATGGCTTGCATCTTTATCCATCTAAACCCATCACTTTCATTTCGTATACGGATGCGTTTGGGGTGGTTGCCCGGATACCAGGCGTTCGACTTCTGGTTATTGTGTCTTTCTTGGTGATAATCTCATTTCTTGGTCCGCCAAGCGGCAGGCCACCATGTCTCGATCTAGTGCGGAGGCCGAATATCGAGGGGTAGCCAATGTTGTTGCTGAGTCTTGTTGGCTACGCAATCTGCTTCTAGAACTTCATTGTCCAATATGAAAGGCTACGTTGGTGTACTGTGATAATGTTAGTGCCATATATCTATCTGGTAATCCTGTTCAACATCAATGCACTAAGCATATCGAGATGGATATTCACTTCGTCCATGAACAAGTTGCTCGTGGTCATGTACGTGTCCTACATGTCCCATCGTGCTATCAGATCGCGGACATATTTACTAAAGGTCTTCCCTTGGTTCTATCTGAAGATTTTCGCGACAGCCTAAGCGTCCGCAAACCTCCCGCTTTCGACCGTTGGCCGTGTTAGAATATTATGTAAATATTTAGTTACCATCTTTATTGATGTAAATATATTAGAAGAATATTCTAGGCCACCATGTAAATATATTAGAAGAATATTTAGTAACCATTATGGTTAGGTGTATATTTAGTTACCTTCGTTATAGCCTAGGATCTTTGTATATATACACATGTTGACAAAGATTAGGGCAAGCAGATTATTACCTTCTTACATTAACTTAAGTTGATTTCTAAAAGGACTCCTACTTACTCATTAAGTATCATCTAACTTTTCAACCAAAATAATTATTTCTTTGAATTTTAAGAAATTAACTAAGCAAAAGTTTTTCCCTAGCTATATTCACAATATATTTAAATCATATATTTTGCATTAATTGTTAAGACTATTTGTGAGAGGCACATATAATAGAGACTAGTATGTTACAATATACGAATAAGCGCTTATCCCTTAAAAATAGGCATAGCTAACAAAAAAATTATTTTATCATATCTTATTCTAATACATGCAGTTGTAAAAGGAGCCATCTTGGCTGGATGCAGCAAGTTTATTTGCCAGATGATCTGCTACTTGATTAACTTCCCTGAAGGCAGTGTGTAATATTATTAATTACCATTAGCTTGTAATTGTTGGCCTTCTCTATAAGCGCATCTGATTGACAAAAAGAGAATTAAATTTTCGTCATATCAATACGTTTTATTAGGTCGACAAAAAGAGAATTAAGTTTTAATCATGTCAATACGTTTTATTTTAGGCCGACAAAGTAGAATTAAATTTTAGTCATGCCAATACATTTTATTTTAGGCTTAAGATTCTTCTAGTCCTATACTCCTATTAAGAATTATATGACAGTAGAAAATATAGATGATTTCTGGTCGTTTTATTTTGTATGGAGTAACATGACGATTAAACATTCATGAGATTGTGGCGTTGTAATAGTTACAGTATTATAGTAACAAGGTGAAGTTATAGACATATTTCAAGAACTTTCTAATTAAAAACGCAGCTAGCTGCTCCCAAAAGAATATACACAAACCTTATCCAAACACAATTCTTTCCAAAAATTATGTTTTCCTCCACCATGGTATGTGTATTATATATTTGAAGAGATTAGCTTATTATATGGTTCGCGAATTAATGTTGGTAGGTAATTAGGTGAACGGCAAGGCTTCTACTCTCTCCATTCACTTTTACTTGTCCACAATGGACTTTACTCGTCCCTTAAGAAATAATAAATGAAGTGCATGTTTAACCATAACACCCATGTTAATAGCGTATAGTTTCAATGGACTTGAGAAATGATTAGGGGAATGAGTAATTAATGTTAAGGGTAAAACAAGAAAAATAAAATTGTCTTTCCCTTGTATGCGAAAGTGGACAATTAAAAGTAACGATTTATTTTTAGTATAGCAGACAAGTAAAAGTGAACGGTAGGAGTATTTTAATGATAATTTGATCCAGCCCAAAGGTCTAACTTGGCCTTTTCCTTTGTCTTGGCCAGGACACGTGATTTTTGATATTATAAATATATATATATATATATAAGAAATAAAAAAGAGAGAACAAAATGTGTGTTAGTTGGTAACTTAGTATCCATAAATCTCACTAGTCGATATTTTATTTTTCAATCGAAACGCGTGTACTTGAGGCCTAGTACTGTAACTGATCAGACAATTTGTAGAATATATATATATATATATTATGATTTGTCATGAAAGTATCATTAGTTCACACTCTTGAGATCGATAAAGTGCCTGTAAAAAATCAACGTATGTTTCATGACAAAATAATAGCTTTATTATTATATTAAAAATATCAAGTGGAACACATGAAATGTCTGTTACGTACGGAAAAATATGAAGTTTAAGGAATCTTGAACTAAGTTCTTTTTTAAAGAACGTGCTAATAGAAGGATTCAACAAGCAAATGTAGCACTTTTAAAGAGATTCGACACTAGCTAGTACAATAAAAAAATTCTTGGCCCATGAGTAGTATTACTTTGACTTGTCTCCTTTGATAAAATAACATGACGACATCATCATATTACTTTACTATTCTTCTTTCCTATATGAGAAGTGGGAGTGTGCTGCTGAAGCACGTACACACCACTTTGTTAGTTGACATCCCTGCTTAACAGGGCATTTTGGGTATCCAGGAACATTGGGTGTCAACATTTTGATGAAATAGTGGGCTCACTTCAATTTGCCATTTTACACGTCTATTTGCATGTTTGAACTTTGAAATCCATCATTCATATGAGCCCTGCTGAAAATTCACCCCTATCTTTCTACAAGCAGCATCAGGTTAGCAACCTGTTATTGGCCAAATAAGCTAATCCATGCCTGAGATTTTTGTAAATTCTTTTTTCTATTTGTGGTGCACTATTTTAAAATTTCACACGGGTTACTTAATTTCTCTAGACCAATTAGGATAGTGTTCTGGATATTTTAAATAACATATTGATAAAGTAATTGTATCCAAATTGAGTACAATCATTAAAATAGTTGAAAATATAAATTGAGTAAGAATGTGTTATCCAATGTAAAAACAACTCAAATTTGCATCACTTCTAATATTTTGAGGGACAAGCAAATCACTTTTAGTATCAATAGATGCAAAAAAATGAATTGCTTGCTAGATTAACAAATCTGAAATTTGCTTTAATAATTTTTGTATACATAATTATAAATAACATGCTCCGGTTTGCAAAGTGGATCCCATTTGACAATTGCACATTCTTGTTTGTCTCCATGCTCCGCTAATTGCGGCTTATAACGTTCTTTGTCTAATCAACTCCCCTGTCTAAACTTGGTAAGTTGTTTCTTGCGTAACGAAGTGTTCGGTATTCCCTTTGAAACTTCGATTAATCTAGACTCGCGTCACATAATCCCTTTGAAACTTCGATTAATCTAGACTCGCGTCACATAAGGCGTATTAAACGAGAAAGCGCTTCCTACTTCTATTTGTTTCTATTCACTATGTATTTCTGTGGCATTTATAACATGGTACAAGATACTTATATTGGGCATTGTATTTTGAAATTTAAGGTTCTTTCTCACCAACCTGCGCGATGAAATTTTTTTACCTCAAATGATTCTAAATGGTTAAAATATAGTAGTTCAAGATATTCCCTGCACAGTTTCTCATTTCATTATTGTCTGAGTTTTAATTCAACTAGAGCCTATGAAGAATCAAATGCACTGACTTTTGTCGTGCATACTTGCTAGGTTATAGTTATCATAACAATTGAGAAAACCAAAAGAAGATGTTTTACATGTGAAATGACATGCTTCCATAAACAACCAATAAGATTATTAAGATCTGGGCATTGTTAATATACATTGTTCTATTTTTTTAAATTTGAATTTTGAGTAGATTTTACAAAAGGATAAAAAAAGTAGTGAAATAAAGAGGTCTCCATAAAGTTTATGTTAGGACTTTCTGTGGGGATGTATCTCTTCTCATATCATCGCGACTTTCTCATTGATAGCATTATGTGTTCCTTTCACTTTGAACAAATTTATATGATTTTCATTTGGTGAATCTTCTCTTTTTCCTTGTAATGATTGAATTTACATTTCCCTTTCTGCCAATGCAATTGTTCGCAATGTCTTTTATACAATGGAAAACAAGCTTCTTATGGGTTTTATCACATCTCAGGCATTATAGAACTTGGGAGCCAAATAAGATTAAATAGAAGAATTCTCAAGTACGCCACAAACTGGAAGAACTGATTGTTGGATCCAAAATTGTAACTGTAATAGCTATTCTGATTGTTGAATCCAAAATTGTAAGTATAATAGCTATTCTTACTGGTAAAAGAAAGAGTGAGAAACTTGGTATCATTTGGTTCAGCTAGAGATAGTTGGTCTGGATAATTCAAGCATAGCTGCTACAAGGGTTGCTCTTGCTTGGAATGCTTCAGTTTGGTAAATGGTTAACATGAAAATTTGGGACCAATACTAGAGGTATAATTTATGATGGTTACTAAATGTTATTCGTTATAGATTTACAATACACACATATACAATCGGTCAATAGCTGAAAACAATATTTTTAATTGCATTAATTGTTTGTCATCAAAAAGAATATTTTTAGTTGTTGAACTTCCTTTTCAGTCTAACTTTGTTTTCGGTTTTGCTCATAATTTCTATTGTTGTTTAATATATGTAGCCCATTGCTAGACTTTTAATTTTCCCTACATTTCCTGGTTCTTTTAAGTAGTTGTTTGCATGTTGTGGAGATTTTCAAAGCTGAAGAGAGGAGATTTGAGTTTTTCTACTTTCCATGCATGTTTAGAGTCAATCTTTAGCTGGAATTCTTCCCCTAGGCAGTGCGGTAATGGTTACAACCCAGGCGAGTAGTTGTGGTCGCGAAACAAGTTGCAGCTTTTATAAAAGAATTTTATCAGAGCTAGCAGTGGTAGTGCTTGAGTTACGGAGTTAGATTGTCCTGGTGTCTGTCCTGTGGCTCATATCAAAGCGATGATGGGCAAGCAAAATTTCTGGATTGCAATCATTGTAAGAAAAATACATTTCCTTAAGCTTTGAATTGGTTGACTAGGTCACCAGAATATGTTATTTTAGACATTTTCTTGCCAGATGATGAAGTGACTGTAACATGGACAAGGCAAACACGTGTCTCCAAGTAGTTGGGCATATAATGGCCACAAATCGATTTAGTAGTATTGATTCTTATGGAGGTAGAATATTGTTCTTTGGATTGCAGTGATGTTGACATAATTTAGTCCTGATATATCCTGTAACAATTCATTCGTTTATTCACACTTGGTTCCCTAGGCACTCATATGCCCCCCATCTTTTCCAACATCTTAGAAGACGAAGTTAAGAGGCATATCGAAAGTTACTTAGGTGTGAGACAACTCTTATGCTTGGGACAACTATACAGTGCAAAAGTTTATATGAGGACACTTTTAGACATTTAAAATGGGACTTATATAATTTGCTTTAGTCTTACCAAGTTTTCATTATACATCCAAGAACTCCAAACGCGTGCAGATTTTCGTGTTAGGCCCCCTGCACACCATGGGTAACTACGACTAGTAACTCAAATAAAACCTGAAAAAAATGCACAAAATTTCCTTACAAAAAAATTCGAACGAGTAAACAACAACATATCCACAAAATTTCACAACGGGGTAAAACTTACACACAAATCTTACCTCTAACTTGGGAGGTAAAAGGCTGTTTCCGAAAGACCCTCGGCTCAAAAGAAAGCTTAACAAAAAAGGTTAGATAAGGATAATGTCGGATAACAAGTAAAACTCTGAGTATATGTTAAACCACTTTTTCTATACACAATTAAACCGCTCTTCGTAGGACATTACAAGGAATTAAGGAGGTTTTAAAGGGTTTTTGGTCTAGTAGTAACAACGCAACATGTAATATGATATCCAAAAAAAAAAAAAGATTAAAAATGTGATTTGCAGATTCCCCTTCTCCAAATAGCACGCCTATACGATTTTCTTTGTGCTGCTTCTTAGTTTCTAATTTAACTAAAGTAAAGCGATTTGCATATTCTCCTTAGTTTCTACTCTAACAAAATATATTAGGAAATCAAAAGCGTTAAGCTGATTTCTTATAAAATAGGTGATAATAAGAAAAGAGTTGTTCTGAAAACTAGCCATCATCTGTTTGTAGACTGTCCATGGATTACTGAAGTTAGAACCGAGATGGCTGCTATGGGGAGCAATGGTATATCAAACATGGAGAGCCAGAAACAGTAAGATTTTCAGAGGAAAAACAATAAAAAGATCAGTGATAAATACACGGATTAAAGAGGAAATTGTACAGAGAATAGAGTTGTTAAATACATCAAAGAAGGCATACAGGAGTAGAACGTTCATATATAGGCTTACTATGATTTAGATTGGATTTTCAATTTTGCACAGATTGTAACTAGTTTGTTTTTTCTGCGGGAGGCTCATTCTGCACAACACCCTTCCTGGAAGGTGGTTGCGGAGCAAAGAAAGCGAGCTTTGCCCCAGCTACCGCTATCCTTGGGAAACCAAAAGAGCTACCGAAGGAAAGGGATGCAGTCTCTCCCTTGGCCTTTGGAGAGGAGAGGGCAGAGAAGAAAACGTCCTTCGCGCAAGTTTTTTGCTTCCTGCGTCCTTACTAGTCAAAAAGGGGCTCTTCGACCAAGAAGGCATTCTGGTAGGAAGGCCGACCACTACATAAGTCGCCATAAAGGATGTGTGCTCTTTAGGTGTACTGATTTTGTTTGTTAATGATACTGTTTACATGATTACCAACATCAAAAGAATTAATTCATTGGATGGTCATCAGCAAGACTGTATATCAACCAAGCCTTGTGTGTTGGTATCATATAATCTTTTTCGGGTCATCAAATTGGGATTGTCATAGGGTCATCACCCTGCTCAAGCACAACTCAATTATACCATAACAAAGTAGTGACCAGCAGGAAAAATTAATTGTATGTTATCTCACAAGTTGGTGGACCCAAATCTTACACTTTAAGATTCACAAACATTACATCTACTATGTTATGAGACAAAAAGAAACACCACACGACTAATATCAAGCTGACCAGCAAGAACCCGCAATGCTAACATCCCAACTGATTTGGTTAATCACATATGTCAGGACAATAAGGCATCTTTTCCAGAATCGAAAGGTAAATGGCAAGGCATTATATTCAGTAATATCACGATGATATACGTAGAAGCATCGGACAACAATGTACTGTTTCCAGGCAAACGCATACCAACACGAGTTACATGTCAGCCAGACCAGTTCACCAGCAGTCATCACCATGCAATATCTTTCTATCTTAACCCACAATGTTAAGCTGATGATGGAAGATGCTAAATTAAATCATGACAAAAAGATTCTTCCAGTATCTAAAATTTCCAATAGACAATAGATTCTTCCAGTATCTAAAATTTCCACTAGACAATCCAGATAAAACAGAATAATCGTATGTTCTGATGATAAATAAGTAAAGGATGTAAATAACTTGGATAATACATGTTGATTGACAGAAGAATAATGGATATTGCAAAACAAGAAATAAAAAATCACTTATTATGAAAAATTCCTAGAATAGGAGAAAAACCCTGTAAATTTTACAAAATCTGATACAGTATTAAGAATATTTTACTTGATACATCAAAATTGGCGAAGACTAAGTGCTTTTATGGCCGTTACATCACGAGGCAGTCAATAAGCCTCAAAAAATGCTATGATGTCTGATAAATATGCACCTCCGTTTATGGTATCAACCGAAATTAAAATAACACAGCAAAATCTTCAGGTGATAATCCAGTTATCACCATATCCGGGTCTCCCGGTTATCATTATGTTTCAAGGGGCTCTGTCAAAGGGCTTAGTATCATTGTAACAAACATCCCAGACAGCTTCCATGGCATCTTTACTGGCCGACTCTGAACAATATGGGTTACCCGCCATTGATTTCATAACTCTTCGCCTCACACATTCCTTCATAGGGCCAAGTACAGAAGGGAAAAAGTCAGGAGCTAATCAACCATTAAACTAACTTCTTGTCATACATGCACAGAAGGATCTATATAAAGTGGTATACAGAGTCCATGCCTTGAAGGATCAATATGAAGTGATATATGGAGGCAAACCTAACAATGCCTCTTCCCAATTCGTTTTTTCTTCCAATGAAGCTCGTTAATAGCTTGAGAGTTCACAAAACTGTTCGTTTACCTTTTCGTCACATACAATGACCTTAAGGTTAGGGCTGGCAAAATGGTTTAAAAAAGCAAGTAACCATCCAATCTGACTCATTAGACATGAGCTGGATACCTGACTTTTTAAAAGTGGATCAAAAAAATGGATATTCAGATGGATAATATGGACCCATTTGTCTGTTTGTTATTTTTCACGAGGTCTTACTTTCTGGGAGTCTAAGCTTATTTTATCTTTTAGCTTGTGTTCTCACCTAACTACTCCTGAAAGGCTGAAACCATGGATAATATGAACATCCATATTATCCGTTGGTTAACCCATTTTTTTATTTGTGTTAAGTATGGGCGGGTCGGATATTTTATCCTTTTTGTTTAACCCTTTTTCCACCCGCCCATATCCGACCCGCCCGTTTTCCCCCTCCTAGTTGGTACATGGAGGGTCAAAGGCTGAGGTAGATGGGTGCTATCTCCTGTGTCGTGAATCTTTCCTAAAAGTGAATCCCATACAAGTATTGTAGCCTTTGTTACTTTTGTAAAAAGGTCCTGCAAAAATTGGTTTTAGGTTTGGTTTTCGCCTTTTCGGGAAATTTGTGTGTTTAGGAAATCCAACTTTTGGATAACTATCAATATAGCCTTCAAACAAGGAAGATGCTTTTATATGATTAAAATTTATGAGAAATTGACTAGAACCTTTTTTCCACCGTACTAATTATATTTAGGAACCGCCAAGTGAAAAAAAAACAGCTCTAGTCATATCAAACAAAAATATTAGTTAGGAAAAGGAGGAGAAGGGCAAGGGGGAGTCTGATTGTAAAGCACCTATGTTGCTCGGACTCCCCAAAAATGTTGCCGCACCCGTGTCGGATTATCCAACAATGCACTACTTTTGGAGAATTCACATGCACCCGTCGATGTTTCTAAAGAGTCCGAGCAACATAGTCAAGTACAATCTTCAAAAAAGAAATAAAAATTGAAGGATGGAGATGCCATGTAAGTCGAAACTCTAGAGGAGGGGCGGGGGGGCAGAATTTGTAACAGTGCACTCAATGATGTGTTAGCTTCAGCAATTAAAGACAACGAAAGTAACTTTGAGGCATATGTATAAAAAGAATGACAAGTTGGATTACTGAGAAAAGAACTTAGAACTTGCAGTAAAAGGAGTTGTCAAGAAGTAACCATGATGTTAAAAATAAGCCCAGACACACGAACTATTATGAGAGATTACGGTTACACACGTCTGGTGTAGACAAAATGTTAACAATGCCGTTAGTACCATAGCGGCAACTTTAAAAAGGAGATAAACTATAAATTAATTCGAAGAGTTGTATCTTTCAATTCTATTGGTGGAAATCAATGGCTGTACTAATTAAGGCCTGCATCCCTTTGTCTATAGCTGTCCATCCATATTAGGATAGGTAACCCAGAATTAGGTACAAGTACTACAGGATCACGTTCGAGAACAAATAACAGCAGCCAATGTTGCCCACAAGCAGGGCATTTGACTTTTTCGTTTCATCAATCTTAAGCAAGAAACTGCGTCTATTCAAACTTCAGACCACCGGAATGTTTTCATGAACATTGAGCTTCAATTAAATAATCAAAAATTTAAGATTGACAATTTAAGTTATACACATTCCTTATAAGTCCTAAATTTAACAGGACAATAAGAAAGACCAAACTACTTTTTATCAAGCTTATGCCCCAAAGTGAAGGAGACAAGTTCAAAGCTGCTACATATTCACTTGAGCACACTAAACAATTCAACAAGGGGCAGGGGGTTTCTAATGGCCTAGCAGATGCAACTCCTGGTTCAAACACTCAAGCCTTTTTTTTTTTGCCTCCAGCATAATTGTTCCCACATGTTTATATAATCAGCTGAACTGGTGCCTTTTTAGGTTATTTCCTTCTATGAACTACTAAATAGTAAATGTGTTGTCTGTGATGTACACAACTGCAGCTAGTTAAGGAAGGAAAGATAATTATAGAAGAACACAAAGGATCAATAAAACTCACTTGCTCATGGCCTCGTATCTTAAGATAACCTCTCAGTAATTCCCGTTTGTAATGGCAATCACCACTAAGATGGCCAGCTCTAATCTGTAAAAACAGTTGTAAAGAATTCACGTTCAATAGGCACGAAGACAATCAAAAATACAAGAATTAGCATAAAAGCGAGACTTGAGAGAACTAACTTCACTACAAGCATGATGAGCACAATTAGCCCAGTCCAAATTTGCAGCACGGCAGTCATCATATGCATGAATTAACTCATGTATGACAACTTGATTCACCTCATCTTGAATGTTCATATAATTACTGCACACAATTATCTTAATAGCCAAAAAGAAACAAGGTCAGTAAATACTTGAGGATGTAAGACAACCAACACAATCAAGATAATCCCACGTACATAAACACTTGCAAAAAACAGAGAGAAAGAAGGAAAGGCAACAAAACTATTAAGAGGGAAAAATATTAGTGCTGAAAATGACATTCAAGAGTGCAATGTTAACTATTCTTGACATAAAAAAGGGTGACAATTTTTTTATTTTTTTTTCAGAAAAGGAAAATAAAAAGATTAAGAAACAAAGCACATCAAAAAGCTAGCATTACTTTACTGGGTGATCAAACTATTCGCACTCTGCATGGGCACATGCAGCTCACAAGCTGCGGGGCGTACCCTCTAAGTTTGGACAAACTATATATATAGTTTAAATATTTTAAATATTATCACAAAGGAGAAGTTAGCATAGAGGTGTCTGCACCCACAAACTTCAATCCTGAATTCATCCTTGACACTATCTACTTAAAAAGGTGTCTGTCCTCCACTGACCCGCAGGGTTTAAATTTAATTTGCCATCTTCAAGACAAAAATTTAGCATAACTGCGTTTATAACACTACACGAAATGTTCTTCAAATCCACAATTGGCAGAAACTTAAATTTGACCACCTGAACCTCTAAAAGGTTTCGAACAGTCAAGGAATAAGAAATTATGGTTGATTACCCCATGTCCGCGAACATAGCCGCCGCTGACCTTCTTGTCACAATGGATAGCTTTTATGAAATTATCACCAATTCGACAACCAGATTTCTCCAAATGCTCCTTTAGGAACTTCACCATCGGAGCTGCAATAAAAATGCATATAAATTAAGTAAATCCATTCTATTCAATTTAAGTCCATTTATTTCAATACCAAATGAATTTATCTTATAAAGCTTTTGTTTTTATAACAATGCTGTCTGGATCAGCTTGCGGTATCTGTTTCTTCTCATAAGTTGTCACAGTTTATCTTTTGAGGTAAATTTAAACCAGTAGAGTGTAAAACCAAAAGTAGAGTTAAAATTGGAAAAACCATTAGAGAAAGAGATATGGAGATGTGAAGAACATACTTCTAAGACTTCTTCGGATCATGTCTTGGCATTCCTCCACCGTACTTCCGCCCTTGACGGTGGATGACTCTGCCATTTGGTTGGTCGCTTTTGCTGGCTAATCTCTGCACAAGAGACAGTAACAAGTTCACGGGTCAACTGAGAGTGTTTTGGTGAATGGCTCAATGAATTGAGAGCCAGAGTAACATCTATTTATAATGAGAAGTAAACATGCATAGGTAAGTATATCTCCTAACACGTAAGTGTATCCCTATGATGAAAAGTTAAGCAACATACATGAGATAAGAATGTTATCCACTCTAGGGCTTACTTTTTTATGGACCTCTATTTGATAGGCCCTTTTCATGTTGACTTCATTTGAGCATATTCAAGTCTAGTTTGGGTTTCACTCTCACATTGTTCTCCAAGTAGTGCTAGCAAATGCGCATTTTTTGATATGGATAAATTATGGGTCAATTGACTTATCCATGGCTTCTTGAATATTGTTATTGTTGGGAGATTTCCTAGCCTCAACATCCGTCAAATCTTCATCCTTGCTTTGTTTATTATTCTTTTTAGTTGTAGTGTTCATATAGATTTATTATCCTTTTTAGTTGTAGTTTTCATATAGATCTCACACAACACATATTTGTCCGACTACAGTACATCATTTAAGGGGAAAAACCAAATGCAAAACTCACTTCTCTTTTTTACCATCAAGAAATAATACAAAGTAATAATCATAGATGGAGGAAAAGCCAAAAAAGGTAGAACACTAAAACACTTAAAAACTGAAATTTTTCAACTATGTACTCCTTCAAATTATAGAAAAGAAAATTTGAAACAAGAACCAAAGCAAATCTTCGAAACATTCTTGGTATATTTGCTCCAAAAGGATTCTTCATCAGTTTTGTGTTACAAATTCCGAAGAATCAGGTTTGCAATTACAGAGATGAGAAGACAGAACAAGCAGAGAAAATACCTGAAACTTTCTGTGAGGTTGTGTATCCAAAATGAAGAGAGGAAAATTAATCTGTACAATTTTTTTTTTTCTGATTTTTTGATAAAGGTAACATCTTGTATTCATGTCCAAAAGTAGCACCTGGAAGTGCTGAAGGGGTACTTACAAGCTCATAAAAAGAGCCATGGTGAAGCTGTCAAAAGCTAGTCTAAAACTAGTCTGCTATATCTAAAATCTATCAAATCCCCTATATCCCCCAATAAATTCTGTTTGCACCAAAAATATAAGACACTAAGATAATTCATCCTAATTTTATTTATGGAGTTGCTTTTGTCTTCAGAAAGTCTTAAATTTCTCTCCTTCCAAGCTATCCGCCAAATGTAAGCAGGGATTAGCTGCCACCAGTTCTCTTCTCCATTTCTGTGCCAATCCCTTGCCAATTGTTGAGTAGTTCAAAAGTAGTTTTAGGCATGACCCAACTAACACCAAGAATACAAAAGAACATGTACCACAGATTTGCAGTTGTCTTGCAATGAATGAAAAGGTGGTCGTTTGTTTCTGCATCTAATCCACAAAGTAGACATCTTGAGCAAATCTGAAAACCTCTTCTTTCTAGCCTTTCATGTGTTAGGCATGCTTTCCTAACCACTAACCAAGCAAAGCAAGAGACCTTTAGGGGGGTCTTGATTTTCCAAATGCGTTCCCAAGGCCACACCACCGTGATGGAGGTTCTATGATTATAATTCCAGTAGGCAGACTTGACATTGAAAAAACCCTTAATATTCAACATCCATTGTGGTTTGTCTGGTATATCTGGAGTGATCTAGAAGGTTCCAAAGTTTGTAATAGCTCGGCTACTTCTATCAATCTCCCAATCGTTTAGTGCTCTCCTGAAAAGCAGATTCCATCCTTGATGGTCCCATACCTGGTTGATCTTGGTTAAAATTAATCTGTACAATTAAAGCGAGAAGGGTCAAAACCATCCTCTAAATTTGGGCTTTCACTCAAAATAGTCCTCTCTCTTTGAGGTGGTGCACCAATAGTCCTCTAACTTACAGAAAGTGGTGCACTATTAGTACTAAGTAAACAAAATAAAAACATTGATCTGCTCCCGTACATTAGTCTATCCTTCTCTGCTCTCTGTTAGGCATAACCAAGAATTGATACCACCTAATCATTAAAGGCTAAGAGCTCTAAAGAAGAATGGATGGACAAATAGTACATGCACATATCTGCTAAGCTGTACATCCATTAAGGGTTCCATCATGTTGCTCCAGCAAGAAACGTTTCTACGGTTCATCATTCCAGCAACAGATAACGCCGCTAACCGGCTCTTCCCTTAAACTTTTACAAGCCACTTTTGTAAAGCTCTTGCTGATAAGCACTTCATCAACTTCAAGTACATAAGTGCATCAGCTCTTACAAATGGATTTGGGTTCTAAGTTAACTATTGAGTGATTCCCAAAATTAGTCCTCCTTTCGTGGTGCTTTGCCATTTAGATGAAGAAACATAAAGTCAGCATAATTAAACAATTTGGACGAGTTGCCAACTGAAAAGTTTCTCCTCATCCCCTTTTAAATTTGTTGTTTCCTTTTCATCATCCTCATTTGCTGGTGTTTGATTCTTAAAGAGTATCTAGATGTATCTGAGATGATTATTTTTTGGTAAAGTAATAAAATTTCATTAGTAAAGCATCAAGAAGATGCAAGGTTACAGATGGGCAAAAAGCTGCTTCAACCAAAACATGAAGCAGACTTAGCAAAAACCTGTAGAACAATCTAAAGATATCCCATCTCTACTGTACTAGAGAAAGGGAGCTAACAAAATCTAGAAAGTTATCCACACTGTTTACAGGGGCAAAAAAATGCCAGCTAAATTAGAATGATGTAGGAGATAAAACAATAATGGGATCTCTCTTATGGGTTGATCCAAAGTTAGAACACAAACTTAAGGCAAGAATGAAACACCATGAGGGTTGCTAGGACAGATTTGTGCCTCGCGCAATGGTGATCTCCACTAGGATGGATTTATCATATTGTTCCACACGAAAGTGGCTGAAAACTCTAACTTGCCTTTCACCGTACAAGCACTAAAGCAGCACCTACATTTCTCATAACTTTCAATGCTCATAGGAGTATCTCTGTGTCCTTGAAGGAAAATAGCAAAGCTTATAAAGGTATCTCTTGTTCCTTTTTTTCTCCATTTCAGTTTTCTCGCAAAAGTGGCAAAGAATAAACATTACGTTCGAAAATAAATACATAAAAATAAGAAAAATGAATTTATGTATTTGTCGCTACACGATTTTACGAGACTATGACAATGACCATGAATGTGCTACCAACTTCACCAATTACAATTTGCCTCCATTAAACTTGAAGCTAGCTTCTTAGCCAATCTTATACTCTTCCTCTCACAGTATCAAACCCCATGCATAAAAACTTCCTTTGAGCTCAAACTAATCTTGCGGGACGAATTTGAAAACTGATGCCCTTTTACTGAAAGGTTATCTAAAACTGCTTGCTTGATTTAGAAGAAGAAACACATGCTGGTGTAATTAGTTTTTTGGGCAAGTACAGGAAGGGAGATTGTAAAAGACACCTGAAGCATTTCTTTTCTATACGAGTTGGAGTATTCCATTAGTTACAGGCAGAATCAGTTCTCTAAAAGAATAAAACTAAAAGTGCACCAATTTTGGAAAGATAAAGGACTATTAATGCTCTACCTCAAAGAACAAGGACTACCTTGAGCTTAAAACCCAAATTTAGAGGAGGATTTTGGCCCTTTTCTCCAATTAGCAATACCCCTACTCCTATTTATAGCTGTATCTAATTCAGACTGCCAATCTAACCACTAATAGATATTGTAATAACAAACATAATAAACTAACTGTAACTAACTAATGGACTAACAGCTAACTATAGTTAATTTAACTTAAGGTACAGCTGTACATTTCACCATGTTCTCTACATTATGGCACTGGCTTTCAGGAGGAAAAGAGAAGTTTATGGGTGTGTTCGGTATGGAGGAAAATGTTTTCCAATTTTCTCGTGTTCGGTCAAAATTTCTGGAAAACATTTTCTCTAGGAAAACAAGTTATCTTAAAAATGAGGAAAATGACTTCCCTAATCAAAGTAAGGAAAACAAATTCCACACTGGCATTTTACATTGATTGTCTCCTCCCCACCCTCGAACGCACCTCATCTTCACCCCCACCCCACCCCACCCCACCTACCGCCACCCCCCATAGTATTTGTCTAGATTATATACAAATGCTTTTATAGTATGAATCTTCATTGCTGTTGTATGAACATATCATTTTGCACAAACAAAAAATGATTCCGAAAAAAAAAAATAGGATTTCAGGAAGATAATAATTATATTGCAGGTCTATCTCGTGAATGTCTTACCCTTTTCTATTGAACCATAACTGATAAATATTCCTTTTTTCCGGAGGTTTCACTACAGCTCTTCCATACTATAAGGCCCGTTTGGCCATAAAAAAATATTTACTTTTTTTCCGGAATAACTTTCACTTAATTTGAAAATCAGCATTTGGCCATGAAAATTGCAAATTCAACTTGAAGTTAAATTTGAAAACAGGCTAATTTTCCCTTTTCACTTTTGAAGTTGCATTTCAATACATTCAAGCATAAACATTATTCCAAAATATTCTCTGCAAACAGCAGTATAACCAAACACAACTTCATCTTTCAACTCCATAAATTCCAAATAATGTGAAAAACATTTGGAATCTATGGCCAATAGCCTACTAAATAATACTCCCTCTGTTTCAATTTGTTTGAACCTATTTCCTTTTTAGTCCGTGCCAAAATGAATGACCTCTTTCCTAATTTGGAAACAAATTCACTTTATGAATGATTTACAGCCACACAAATTTTCAAGGCTTATTTTGAACCACAAGTATCAAAAGTCTTCCCTCTTTCTTAAATATCATGCCCAGTCAAATGGGTTCATATAAATTGAAACGGAGGGAGTATAAGTTCTGTTTTTATACCGAAACAAAATGATAACGGGAAAAAAAAAAAAAAAAAAAAAGAGTAACTGCAATCCAATTGTGGAAATAATCATACGAAACAAAAAAGAGAACCCACATGTTAAAATCCAAAAATAGCCTGTCTTTTATCAAAAACAGTGGATAATGGGCCAAAATTAGAGTCAGAGACGACTCAGAAAGCAAAGATATGTGCTTTCGCTTCTCTTAGGACTTTCATCGAACAGGAAGCCTTCAACAAATGTATGTCAACATCTAATGGCTAGCAAATGAGACAAAACCGACCACAATAAATAGAACTTGAAAATTTACCTCTTCTACGAGCTGTCACTTAAGAGTGCCAAGCTTTCTGGGTTCTTCAAAACAGCAGTTGCTCAAAGATTAGAATCACAATCTCAAACAAGAGTAACGGCATAATAGAGTAAGAGATAGAGAGAGAGTCAACTCACTGGAAAAATTGCGTTGCTTTGATCGCTGAACAAGGCTACAAGCTTGAGGGGTTTTTTGCCTGCAAGTTAAGGGACTAGCAACGGGTTAGTGTAAAAGTTAACCCCATTGTTTTGGCCCATCATTTTTAGTGGCAAATATGGATACTAGGGCTCGTATGATACATCTCCTATTGTTCCTCAGGAATTAGTTATTCTTATAGTATTTTATCTCAGTAATAATTTTGGGATAACTAATCCGGCAAACCAAACGATCATTATGCTGGGATTAAGTTATATTGGATCATATTTATTAATTGTTTAGTTTATTGTATTAAGAATAATATATATTGTATAATTTCTAAGAAAAAATTGTTCGTTTAAAAAATATCATCCTTATTTAATAGAGATTTGATTGATTTTGAATTTTTTAATTCAAAATAAAAGGGAACTTTTTCTAGCTTAAGTAGTAGGTAACCCATTCCTCTAAGACTTATTTATTAGTTTTGTTTAAATTATTCTATCTAGATAAGCAAAAATAGTCCTAGAGTAAAAATTTAGTGTCGTCTTATTCTATATTTGTTGAAATAAAATCTCCAAGAGATAACTAATCCTTTCAAAAAGAAGAATTAATTATCCCAAAAAGAAAGGTTATAATGTTATTTTATCAAGGCCTTCCTATGGGAATAATAATTATGATGGATAATATGAGCTATCGAAATACATCCAAGTCCAATGGAATAACGTCCTTTTTAGCAATCGATTCGAACCAAATGAGCCCTAATAGGGTTCATTTGGTTTAAAGACTTTAAGTTATGCTGGGATTAAGTTATATTGGATCATATTTATTAATTGTTTGATTTATTGTATTAAGAATAATATATATTGTATAATTTCTAAGAAAAAATTGTTCGTTTAAAAAATATCATCCGCCTTATTTAATAGAAAAATGATTTGAGGAACCTTTGGGTATTTTTATCATTTTCATTGTTGTATCCATGGATAACATATCTCCGCACTGTTATTCCACCATTTGGAAGCCAACGGCCCAACAGTATTTCTAGCTTTGGTATAACTTACTCCAAGACAAAAAAAGTACTAATTAAATTTGTCTGTGGAGTTTTTATGCTTATCTAGCATACAAAACGACCCCCTAATTACTAACTTGATTCATTTGAAAAAAAAAAAAAAAAAAATTACTCAACCTGTCTTTCATTGAGCGTGTTGAATGGATTCTATTCTTTTTTTGAAGTTTTTGGTCCAATTCTTATTATTTATTTGTCGTACCACTTATCAGTAATGCCCCCAAGTCCAAATTGATTGGGTGTTTCTCTTTCTTATTTTAATTGATTAATGAAAGACAAAGGGGAATTTAACTGAACTGTATTGTTCAAATGGTCTCGTAAATAATACTCCTAGGGGCCGTTTGGTAAATGGTATAAGCTGGGATATTTCAGCACTACTTTTGGTATTAATTTTATACTATGTTTGGTAGAAGGTATGTTCTCTCTTGGTAGAGGTCTTTCGGAAGATGATCTCTACCTTTCAAGGTGGGGTTAAGGTCTGCGTACACTCTACCCTCCCTAGACCTCACATTGTGGGATTCTACTGGGCATGTTGTTGTTGTTTGGTACAAGGTATAATCCTACCAAATAGAGTATAAAATGAAGCACACTCTTAATGATGGGATATCCCACCTTATCCCATTAATCTTGAAATTATTTTATCCCATCCCCCAAATGGAATAAATTAGTCCCGCAATAATTTAGGTACGCATACCAAACGATCCCTAGTAATTATGCTATTTGGGGTTGTAGCCTCTTAGTCATCGAGCTGTCCCAGCATGGTCTTTTTCTTCAAGTCTACTGATTAGGGGTGGGTGTTCGGTATTCGGTTTGAAATTTTCAAAGTTAGGGTTTGGTAATTCGGTAATTGATAATTGAAAGTAGATACCAAATACCGAACTTTCAAACTTCAGTTCGGTAATCGGTAAATCAAACTTCGGTTCGGTACGATATTGGCTAATACCATATTAAGTCGAGTTCATTGTATTACATCAATGGTTAACAAGCACAGATATATGATATGCTAGAAGGAAAATGATACAACCAATCCCTTCAAGAATTGGTGAACTTCAGTCAAGGAAAAAACTAAGAAATGATCAAAATTCCCAAATCAATGAAGCCCATGAAATCACATTAACTAAACATTACAAAGAAAAAGAGCAAAGAGGTGAATAATACCCTTTAGGATATGTCTACTTAAATTGCATTAAACCAATTCGGTGGACACTCCACAATGTCTTTTCCAAAATTTCTGTTCGGCTCCATTCAGACCATATACGTACCGAACTATATTCATTATACTAATATACTCACAAATATTGGACAAGCCAAGGGAACTAAAATCATTTAAAAGCAACTGAAATAAAAATATCTACTTAAGGAATACAAAAAAGGTGACAAGTTACAGTACCTTGAAAATTGAGCGCTTGATTTCAAAGGAATATATATTTCGACAATAAAGCTAGATGGCAAGGGAGAGAGGCGATGGGTGGTCCTGGTGTCGGTGTGACTTGTTAGAAAGGTGGGTGTGAGAGATTTGTTTAATTGTTTTGTATAAAGAGGCGGTGGTGTTTCGCTCTTGAAAGATTAGGTCAGATTTCCACAATATGGTATAAACTGATGAGTATTGTTGCTAACTTGCCATTGATGCATGGGCTGGACTATTAATTTAATGGCCCTCTATTTAATAACTATTTCGGTATTCGATAAATACCGAATTACCGAACCTATAATTACCTCATACCGAATACCCATTTTTTTAAATTTTATTGCCGAAAATCGAAATACTGAAATTCCCGGTTCGGTTCGATAATTCGATTTTCGGCGTTTTTGCCCAGCCCTACCACTGATCCTGGTTTGTCCTGCTTCGAATGAGTTGTAAAACCAAAGTAACTATTTTAGTGGTGGAAAGTTTATTGATAAGAAAATAATGCGGTATATTCAGGTTCATATGCGATTTCACCTATCGAAATGTGATTTCATGATAATTGGTAGAACATCTAGTTAATGCAGTCTGATTTCATTCAATTACTGCTATGTTTAATTATATGAAAAATTACGCGACATGACAAATACTTAGACTGTATTTACTATACATAGCTATAGTTTCAAAAAATAACAAATCGTGCTTGTATTTTGGGTTTTGTAGTAAATACACATTCATACGCGTAACTATATGCGCTGATACAACTCTTTTTCGCGCGATTTCAACTGATACAGTTGTATACCTGCCAGATCCAGCTCTTTCATTGATACGATTAATACCCGTGATACAACTCCTCCACCTGATACAATAACTATAGCTATGTCTCGTAAATATGCAAATTGTAACTACATTTCGTAATGACGCTCTAAACTATAGCAATTTATGAATATTTCTCATCATTATATAGTTTCATGACTTTCATCCCTTCCAGCTCCTTTATCCATTTTCAGTTTATTACTTCTGTTCATGTTTCTGTAATCAAATTTATCACAAGCGTTATCCATCTTCCAGTTACTGTGACCATCTCCATCTTCCAGTTACTGTGACCATCTTCATCTTCCCTTGCATACTAAGGTGTTGCTCAAAAAGTAATCTTCGTAATTAAACTACTTGGCATGCAATGTCTACCAAATATTTCATTTTGGTCACTCCAAGTGGTGGCTGTACTTGCGGTCCCGCTAAAATCATCCGTCCCACTTTTCATCTCATCAACGAATAACAAGGGCTATGAGCATAAAGTTTGGTTTTCAAAATTTTCCACAGGATCGGAAGTAAATTACTATATTTGCTAAGCCTGAATATTTGTGCTCAATATGCAGTGACATGAAGAGTGATCTGCACTTACTCTCAGAATCACCCCCTTGCCCGTCGTGCTCTTGTGGCAGCCAGAACAGTTACTATGTCACGTAAGATTTGTATGCATTTCCATGGTTCATAACTTAATGGAGTACTAATTAATAGTAATAGTACTCTTTTCTCTCATATATGATGTGCTGATGCGCATATTATATATCAAACAAGTAAAATTTGACCCACCTCAAGTAGCTATAAAAATATCAAACTTCGACGATTCTCCTTTAGAATCATAATGAAAAGTGTATTTGCAGGAAGAGACCGAGTGGAAAGGGAATAAATGTGCCAAAGAAATCAAATAAGCCAGTTCTGCAATGCACAAATCATAATTGCCCTATCAATGTGCTTTGGCATGTTAAATCAAATAAAAGTATTGGAGCGTTCACAGTCACAAACCTCAACTACCAATCCAACTATACATAGTTGCATTTGCAGTCGTATAAACTACATGGAAAGAGGAATTACATCCTATCAAAAGGAAATTTACTGCCCTTGTAATGGAATGTACACACCCAGACTAGATTGTTGAGAGACCAGTCACTAGCACACCTCATGAAAACGATAACAAATTTAAAATTTAAAATGACACATCAAACAACAAGCTGAAAATTTGACATCAACATCATTATAAATTTCCAATATCTGCCTCAGACAAGTTTCCAAAAGCAAAATTAAGGTTCTTCACTAGATGACTAATAACAAAATCCATTACTAGGCAAGAAACTTCCTAAAATAAGCTCAAGGGAGAAACGGAGAAGGAATGCTGCATCATACAGAGAGAACAACATCGTATTCTTCTAATCAAATAGACTGAAGCCCATATCCTGCAAAAGAAATACCAGAAAACAACGTTAACAGCTGCAAAGGATATTAAAGAAGATATAGACAATTAAAAGTATAGCTGTTCTAAGTTGGATGACATACATCATCGGACTCCTCTTTCGCCTCCTCTTTCTTTTCTTCCTTCTTCTCCTCAGCAGGGGCTGCAGCAGCAGCTCCACCACCAGGGGCAGCAACTGCAACAGCACCACCACCAGAAGGTACTGAAGCCAATTTTTCTCTGCCAGCAGCAATCAGCTCAGTGATATCTTTGCCCTCAACTTGAGACAAGAGCAATTGAATTCTGTCATCATCAGCATCAGCACCAACTGCAGAGCACGTGAACCACAAATGCGAGTGTGAAACAAACAACCAGCAACAAGAAACACGTGCACATGTATACAATATTACATAATTAGTTGTAGAAGCAGCTGAATTACAAATTATCTGCTTAAGACTTTTTAAGGAATTAATGCACTGCAAATTAATCATTGTACATTTCCTTAAAAACTAAGATTACACAGTATCCAAACCGCATATATACCTATGGGAGGTACACTATAAGTTCACTATTGCAGGTCAACAGCACTATGCTCACTTCTCACCAAAATTAAAAAGAAAAGAGAAAAATCAAAAACATTACAGAGACTAGCAACACAGTTTCTAGTCAATAAACCTAGTCTACGTCATACATTAATAGGCCTAGCAATCATGTCATAAATTTCAACTTCATAGAATTCCATAGCACCAGCCGCACCCCAAAAATAAGCAAAAGTGTTATTCTTTCCATCCCTAAAAGAATATCATCATTATTATTACAAAAGTTGAATCATTGTTTACTACATTTTAGACATTACTTCAACTACAAACATATTATGATTTCTTAAATAAATTCCAAGTCTAACCCAGATATGTTACTTCATTACCCATGTTAGATGATTCTAGGCACCTCGTATGAGTAAAACAAATAGCATATTCCAATGGTTAAATCTGCTCCTTCTCTGGGTGCATTTGGACATCAATTTCTTTAAGAAAAATCAATATGCTAAACCTCATGCCCTAAACCCCTTAGGGGCATGGCTTTTACCAGTTTGCTGTCTTAAACATACAACGAAGACGACAAAAATTCAACCCCAAACTAATTTTAATATATGGATCAGGAATTCATATTCCACTCCCTTTAGACCTATTTCATTCCAATACTCAATAAATTGCCTTTTCGTACTCTCTGCTCCCTATAACATGTCTTGAAATAGTATATATACTAGCAATTTATATATACGTACCCTCCACTTAAATATCAGATTTGGTTCACTGGTTATGATTGGAACTCATAAAATAAGCTTACTTTACAAGCTTCGCTTTTGAATTAATGTCCCGAGGGCAACATTTTATCAAAATAATTACCTTAAATTTAAACAAAAAAAAAAAAAAAAACTATTCGACACTCCAAATAATAACACTTTAAGGTATTTACCAGTGCCGAGGATGTTCTTCAAGTCTTTAGCTGAAGGTGATGTGTTGCCACCCAAAACAGCCAACAAGTAAGCTGCAATTACCTTCATTTCTTCTTAATAATAATATCTAACACAACCAAAACATAAATCTTAGATACAAAAATTCAAATAACCTAAAAATAAATTGAAACAAGTAAAAGAATATTTGGATAGTTAGGGTTTCATACGAGAGAGCCTTGTTTAATGGTTGATTTGGGAACTGCTTCTTCTAGGGTTTCACGTAATGGTGAATGAATGCGTATTTATATATACTTAGGGTTTTTGGGAGGTGATTGTGGATATTAGATCCGAACCCGTAATGTTGTGTAACTTTACATTAATACCCTTGCCTTTTCTCCTGAATTCTATATTGACCTCTTCTTTTTTTTCTTTTGGTTTTGTTTCCTCTTTTCCTTTTCTCATTAAACGATTAAAATTTTTGGGAAATTTTCAACAATATACAGTATTGTTGAAAATATTTATGCATAGCCCATCATACAGTATTATACAACAATATATCTATTATACATATGGTATAACTTTACATTTCTAGCCCTTGCTTTTTCTTCTGATTTCAAGATTTGACCTCTTCTTTTCTTTCTTTCTTTTGTTTTTTTTTTCCTCACTGTATCTGGTTTATCATAAATAATTTCTTCAAAACGATTAAAATTTTGGGAAAATTTCAAAAAATATACAGTTTTTTGAAAATATTAACGCCGTGTAGCCCAATATACAATATTATACAGCGTTATACCGAGGGGAAAGCATTATAAATATGGTGTAACTTTACATTGCTAGCCCTTGCTTTTTCTTCTGATTTCTAGATTGACCTCTTGTTTTTTTTTTTTTTTTGGGTTTGTTAACAATTTCTTCTTCTTTTCTTTTTCTCATTAAACAATTAAAATTTTGGGAAATTTTTAAAAATATACAATTTTTTGAAAATATTTACACCACGTAAATATAATATTATACTACATTACAGTTGAGGGGAAAGCATTATACATAATGTTTCAACCTTGTATAACGTGTATAATAGTGTATCAAAGGTGTTTATACATAAATATGAGCTAAATTGGGAGTTTATACCTAAAATATGGACACTAAGTGGCGTAAATATTTTGTTATTTTCTTTTTTCCTCTTTTCTTTAAGTGCCTAAAAAGTTTAGCCCTAAATGGGAGCTAATTAATACCAGATTTTTTTTTATCAACAGTATCAATGTTTATTTTTTAGATTTATCATGTTTCGACTTTTCGGCATAGTCACTAACTCTTTTTTTTTTTAAATGCAGATAGATGAGCTTCTTTATTATGATATCACAAATTGGACCTTATTATATTTCAATTAACTATATGTTTTGAAAATGGCACGACTATTTACATCCTATTTGGATGGGCTTATAACTTACGGCTTATAAGTCAAAAGCCATAAGTTAGGAGTTTTAACTTATGACTTTTGACTTGTTTTTATTATTTTTGACTTAAAAATAAATGTTTCAAAACAATATTTTACTTTACACAAAACTACAAAAAGTCATTTTAGCTTAAAAGCACCTAAAATAAGTCAATCCAAATGCGCTCTTACTCCTTTAGGCACAAAATGAATATGTATTATGTTTATTTCAGCGGTGGAAAGCATTAAATTTATTTTTGAACTTTACAAAACTAATTTAAATTTGTTTTTCGTTAATGATTAGGGTATCGTGAAGAAAAGAAGAAACATGCATAATTTATAAACCACACACAATTAAAGATCAGACTTTTACTAGAGATCACATCTGAGTTGCATAACGATCTCGGCATGGTTCCATTGGACAGAGTTAATGATCCAGACATGCCTTACTTTTTTAAGATTTGTAATTTTGTAGATTCTCATTTTGTTTATAAGGATTATTTAGTAGATCAACTGTTCTTACTTTCTCACCATTAAACATAGGGCCAAAATCGAAAAACATGACCGACAAAAAAATCGACTGCCGTCAATCGTTAACAAATACCATAAAATTAGTTTTACAGAAATCGATCGATGTCATTCGATTTTTTTTTAAAAATTAAAAAAAAAATCAAAAAAGGGTCAAGCGACAAATTAGGATATGCCTAGGACGTCATTTAATTAGCATTTTAAGTGGGTTAACTAGAAACTTGTATATTGCTTATGTATGTTTCATAAGCAGTCACATCTTATACTTGCTACAAAAGATGTTTTTTTAGTTGTTGCAAATTAATGAGATTGATCATTAATTACCATTATTAAGAAAAATAAGTATCATAAATTTAAATATGCATGTATCCTATTTCATTAATCTTTTTCTGAACGTATATTGACATAAGGTATAACAAAAAAATTGAATGAATTTGTTATGTCGAGAGATAGAAAACAAAGCGTAGCGAGTACGATTTTCATGTTTGAGTATCTGGCAATGCCAATTTTTTAAAGAATATGCAATAAATATAAAATGCATTACTTAACATGAATAAGAAAACTAGATAAATAATTGTGTATAACAATATATTTTTGCCAAAAGTTTATTCAATTTTTCTTGTTTTTAATCTTATTTAATTTTTTCATAATTTAGGCTTAATTTAGAAAGAAGAAATATTTATAGCTAGTGCAAACTATATCGTGAAATGATTGTATTTGAAGTACAATTGTTTAAGGGTCGGATCGGTCCAGGTCGCGAAGGTTGTAATAGATCTTGCGAGGAGGTTAGGGAGTCAAATCGGGTTTAGAGAATCAAATCGATTAAAGGGATAATATGCTAGAGAGCCAAATCAGGTGTAAGGTTTCATAAATTGGACTCAAACCTGACATATATAAGTTATGAAAGTTGGGAAGAAAAAAAATTTTAAGGCTAGTGTTTAAAACATAGTCTAACATTTATAAAGTATTTAAAATGTAACAACTTCTAATTTGAGCGCACATGACCACTTCCTCTTTAACTAAATTCTTGTTGACTATATATATATATATATATATTTTATTTTTTTTAAAGAAACACTCAATTCGAGCTGTAGCCTGTAGGCCTCATCTCATAATAATTCCATCATTTCTCCAAACATACATATAACTAAGAAACTGTAACATTAACTAAGATGAGTTCAACAGTATCCTTTACAAGAGCTTTGTTTTGTTTTATTCCTAGACGAAACTCGACAATTGAACTCTTCTTAGTTACTGTTTAGTTAATGTTTATTCCTAGACTAAACTCGACAATTGAACTCCTCTTAGTTACTGTTACACTTTCTTAGCTATATGTATGTTTAGAGAAATGATGGGAATTATTATGAGATGAGGCCTACAGGCTACAACTCGAATTGAATGTTTCTTTAAAAAAAAAAAAAAAATATATATATATATATATATATATATAGTTAACAAGAATTTAGTTAAACAGGAAGTGGTCATGTGCGCTCAAATTAGAAGTTGTTATATTTCAAATACTTTATAAATGTTAGACTATGTTTTAAACACTAGCCTTAAAAGTTATTTTCTTCCCAACTTTTATAACTTATATATGTCAAGTTTGAACTTCTATATAACAACTTCTAATTTGAGCGCATATGACCACTTCCTCTTTAACTAAATTCTTGTTGACTATATATATATAAAGAAACACTCAATCCGAGCTGTAGCCTGTAGGCCTCATCTCATAATAATTCCCATCATTTTTCCAAACATACATATAGCTAACAAACTGTGATAGTAACTAAGAGGAGTTCAATTGTCGAGTTTAGTCTAGGAATAAGCATTAACTAAACAGTAACTAAGAGGAGTTCAATTGTCGAGTTTCATCTTAGAATAAAACAAAACAAAGCTCTTGCAAAGGATACTTATTGAACTTCTCTTAATTAATGTTATAGTTTCTTAGCTATATGTATGTTTGGAGAAATGATGGAATTATTATGAGATGAGGCCTACAGGCTACAGCTCGAATTGAGTGTTTCTTTAAAACTAGCTATTTCAAAATGCACTTTACTACTAAAGATTAAAAAGGGTGACGAATATTCTCTCATCTAACTGATTTAGCATTTTTCAGCTCTCTGATGATTGAGGTGAATAAAACACTCAACATTAAGGCTTCTGACTTGAGTGTATGCCGAAGTCCTCTAACCATTGTATATACCCTGGCCGTTAGTGGTACAAAGACAATTGTAGATGTTCATACAAGAATCTTTTGATATGCATTATTAAAGAGAGGGAATGTATCAAACTAAGACCTCCGTTATCTCTTGATATTGAAAAAATGAGAGGTAATCTATCAAATGAACTACTGCAAAAGAATCTGAGGACCTTTTTTGGTTCTATATGTTAGCAGAGGAACGAAGAGATATCACAATAATGGAGAATCCAGCCATTTCTATAGGAAAGAGCTTAGCCATGTTAAGCGTGCGGGACAAATTTTACTATGCTTGACTGCACATGTAGATGACATGTTAAGATTTAACAAAAACTGGCCTATCTCATGTTACATTGTTGGACATTAGTTTGAAGATGTAACTTCTGTTTTGGAGAAATGGGCATGAAGAAGTAATTGACATGTCTCTTCCAAATAATTCAAATGAATCTTCTTTGTATGATGTATCTTGTATTCTTGTTACATTTATGTTTCAGTGTAACAAAATACACTTGGAGAAATGGGCATGAAGAAGTAATTGACACGTCTCTTCCAAATAATTCAAATGAATCTTCTTTGTATGATGTATCTTGTATTCTTGTTACATTTATGTTTCAGTGTAACAAAATACACTTGTATTGTTGTATTGTTCTTGCCTTTATTATTCTAAACAAAGTTTTAATGTTTCGGCTTGCTTTTCAACGTTTTATTGGAAAAAGTTTCCTTTTAAGTCATATCCAAATTGTCCTATTTAGAAATACAACAACTAAAATTAAGCAATAGATTCTGCTAATCTGTATGTCTATAAAATTACCTATTGCAAATACTTTGGTTTTCTAGAGCTTTGGATTATATTTTTCATCTTTGGTGATTTAGAGATTCCCAACTTGAATGCTCGCTTTCCCGAAAGTCGTTATGACTATTCTCCACTGGAAAATAATAATTGAACACATCAAAGCTAAGTTAATAAAGTATTTCTATCTACTTTTTAGAAGAGTTGGTAATATAAAGTATAAAATGTCAATTTTTTGCCCTTAAATAAAAAAGTGGGTGGGACCGCAAAGGATTTTTTTGCCCTTAAATAAAAAAGTGGAACCAAAGGATGGACGACGATTCGTTTAAACCGGCTCTTATATATATATATATATATATATATATATATATATATTATATTCAAAACACGATTAATATAACATTGTAGTTTGTGCTCCGTATCCAAAACTTTATTATATTAGTGTTTGCTACGAATATAAAGTTGGCAAAAATTTATTAATACTTTTTAAAAGAGAAGACTTATTTAAAAGGAAATTATTTTTCTCTTTTTGAGATAAAACAATAGTAATATTTAAGCATCAGTTGATACTTTGAATTTTAATTCGATTAATTTAAAGGTGTAAAATATTCTATTGTTAATGTATGTAGATTGAGCCTAAACAATGCCTATTATTTTTTTAATCAAATTTTGATTTGGATAATTCTAATTCAAATTATTATATTAATTTTACATGTTTAAAATGAAACAAAGTAGAAATTTGATTTTCTATTTAAATGAAGAACTACTATTTTTTAATTTTTGGTAAATATTTTTGGTTTAGCTCATTTTACTTGTCATGTTGTCTTTTGCACGGTTTTTTAAGGAAACGTCAATTAAAATTATAATTTCACTAATTTACCTTATTAATTATTTGATCTCCATTTAATATTATTTTTTCTTTTATGATATTAATCTCTTTTCACATTTATTAGAGTAAGGAAAAAAATGAAAAAGTAATTAAATTCTATCTTATTTTAAAATATGAGTATTTTGAAGTATATTTATTTTAGTAAACATAACAAATAAATAACATGGCGAATAGCAAATACAAATAATATCTAGATTACATCTCGTGCTAATATAAAAAAAGAAAGAAAATTGTATGGTTTGGCTACTTAACTTTTGAAGAAAAAGAATAATATGAGGTCCATGTTTTTTGCTGTACAATAAATTCATTTGCTCCCACTAATGGGTTGATGCACATGTGGCAATGAATCCATCATTATTGATTTAATGAGATACTTTGGAAATTACATGAATATTGCTTGATTTTTTAATATGAAATTCACTTTTTTTTTTTTTTGATATTGCTTGATTTTGTTAATATGGGGTCTACTTTTTTTTTTTCCGTGAGTTTGGAGAAGGTGGGTTCCACTTTTTTTTTTTTTAAATATTGGTTGGTATTTAGTGTGGGGCCCACACTTTTTTTTTTTTTTTAAAATGATGATGGACGGACGACGAAGCATGGGTCTAAACCCATGCTTCTATATAGTTTAAATATATATATATATATATAGTCAACAAGAATTTAGTTAAAGAGGAAGTGGTCATGTGTGCTCAAATCAGAAGTTGTTATATTTTAAATGTTTTATAAATTTTAGACTATGTTTTAAACACTAGCCTTAAAAGTTATTTTCTTCCCAACTTTTATAACTTATATATATATATATATATATTTAAAGAAACACTCAATTCTGCTTGTAGGCCTCATCTCATAATAATTCCCATCATTTCTCCAAACATGCATATAGCTAACAAACTGTAACAGTAACTAAGAGGAGTTCAATTGTCGAGTTTAGTCTAGGAATAAACATTAACTAGGAGGAGTCCAATTGTCGAGTTTCATCTAGGAATAAAACAAAACAAAGCTCTTGCAAAGGATACTGTTGAACTCCTCTTAGTTAATGTCACAGTTTCTTAGCAATATGTATGTTTGGAGAAATGATGGAATTATTATGAGATGAGGCCTACAGGCTACAACTCGAATTGAGTGTTTCTTTAATATATATATATATATATATATATATATATATATATATATATATATATATATATATAGTCACAAGAATTTAGTTAAAGAGGAAGTGGTCATGTGCGCTCAAATTAGAAGTTGTTATATTTTAAATACTTTATAAATGTTAGACTATGTTTTAAACACTAGCCTTAAAAATTATTTTCTTCCCAACTTTTATAACTTATATATGTCAAGTTTGAGTCCAATTTATGAAATCTTACACCTGATTTGGCTCTCTAGCATATTATCCCTTTAATCGATTTGATTCTCTAAACCCGATTTGACTCCCTAACCTCCTCGCAAGATCTATTACAACCTTCGCGACTGGACCGATCCGACCCCTTAAACAATTGTACTTCAAATACAATCATTTCACCATATAGTTTGCACTAGCTATAAATATTTCTTCTTTCTAAAGTAAGCTTAAATTATGACAAAATTAAATAAGATTAAAAATAAGAAAAATTGAATAAACTTTTGGCAAAAATATATTGTTATACACAATTATTTATCTAGTTTTCTTATTCATGTTAAGTAATGCATTTTATATTTATTGCATATTCTTTAAAAAAATTGGCATTGCCGATACTCAAACATGAAGATCGTACTCGCTACGCTTTGTTTTCTATCTCTCGACATAACAAATTCATTCAATTTTTAGTTATACCTTATGTCAATATACATTCAAAAAAAGATTAATGAAATAGGATACCTGCATATTTAAATTTATGATACTTATTTTTCTTGATAATGGTAATTAATAATCAATCTCATTAATTTGCAACAACTGAAAAAAACATCTTTTGTAGCAAGTATAAGATGTGACTGTTTATGAAACATACATAAGCAATATACAAGTTTCTAGTTAACCCACTTAAAATGCTAATTAAATGACGTCCTAGGCATATCCTAATTTGTCGCTTGACCCTTTTTTGAAATCTTTTTTTAATTTTTTTTTTTAAAATCGAACGACATTGATCGATTTCTATAAAACTAATTTTATGGTATTTGTTAACGATTGACGGCAGTCGATTTTTTTGTCGGTCATGTTTTTCGATTTTGGCCCTATGTTTAATAGTGAGAAAGTAAGAAAAGTTGATCTACTAAATAATCCTTATAAACAAAATGAGAATCTACAAAATTACAAATCTTAAAAAAGTAAGGCATGTCTGGATCATTAACTCCGTCCAATGGAACCATGCCGAGATCGTTATGCAACTCAGATGTGATCTCTAGTAAAAGCCTCATCTTTAGTTGTGTGCGGTTTATAAATTATGCATTTTTCTTCTTTGAAGCTAAGTGTGAAGAGAAGAAGCTAGGCATGTATACTTATATTAGTTTCTCGTCACGTGTGCTGCACGTGTTTGCCAATCATGTAATACATGATTTTGTAAAATACTATCGATATAAAAAAATAGAAGCTTTGAATAAAATAATTATACATAAAAAATATAGCACAAATGTGTGTGAATAATCAATGTGAATCTCAATGCGACAAAATACATGCATATTTAAATTTATGAGACTTATTTTTCTTAATAAATTTGAAAAGATATATCTCTGATCTCTCTTTCATGTAAAATAATTTTGGTGATCAATCTCATTAATTTGCAACAACTAAAAAACCATCTTTTGTAGCAAGTATAAGAAATTCAAGAATTTCTGGGGGCAATAGCACGAGCAAAAATGGTTGAAAAGGCGCCCGCATTATTGTGTGAATGGAGAGGGTTATCTGGTCTGCTTTTGGAGAGGGCCTAAAATACCGTGTACGGAACACTACCATTTTTGCTGCAACAACCCTATGTCTATCGACCATCTGCTTTCCATACAGAGCAGTCTCGCTATCAGACACAATCATTCCGTGCCTATCCAACAACTCATACAGAGTAGCCTCGCTATCAAACACAATCATTCCGTGGCTATCCAACAACTCATAGAGAGCAGCCTCGCTATAAACTAGATTTAATCCATGTTGTATCACAGGTTTGGAATGGTGATGGAACAACTGTCCTCTCTGGAGATTATGAGAAGCAAGCGAAAATGTTTCCCCAATCTGGTAGTCAACATGACCTTCCAGTCAATGAATTGGCTTGGATCCCAAAGAGGAATATGCTGGTCACAGGAAGTTGGAATAAGACTCTGAGATACTGGGGTTTGAGGCAGCAAAATCCAGTAGATTTGCAACAACTTCCTGAATGCTGCTATTATTTGTCAGATTTCTCAAAAATAGAAATTCGAAATCAAGCAAAAATGTCATTTCAAGCCAACCATCGAAGATGCACACGCAAAGAAACTATTTGGAATAGATAGTAGAGAAAATATGTACCTTGACAACGTGAATAAGAATCGCCATCGGCGGTCACTAGTTGCTGATGTTGCTCGCACAATCTCTCTCAGACGCTCACTAACTGCCCTCTGACCTATGAGTTTATTTTGATTAGGGCTAGAATTAGGACTTAGGAAATACTAATATAGGCCTTGCGTGTTACTGCCATTCATAACTTTTTGGCTTAAATGTGTCGTGTGTGGTACCTAGGGCTTTTTATATGGTCATGCTATAATAGATTAATATTTACCATTTATAGCGATATAACCTTTTGTCATCAAAAATAGCAATGCATATTAGATCTAACTCCCTGCCGCCATCTCTCCCACCATAGGCCGCTTTGTTGCATCACTATACTTGGCTGACCCAAGGCTACAGTCAAACGCTTCTACTGACCCCTCTGATGGTGTGCCGACGGATTATGCTGCTCCACAAGGCTTCACTCAGTTGCCTTCCGTATCTCAGCGATTGACATCTAGTGGAACTCCGACAACTACTCCTAGCCCGATTAGATCACATGCTACTTCGGAGACTACCCCATTAGTTTGGTCTATTAGATCTTTACCTTTGAGATAGTAGCTCTGAACCCGACACTTACCACGAATCACTCAACTTACCACGAATCACTCAGCTACACATGGTCATGATGCTCCACAACCTGGCGTGAGAGCATGTATAAGAGACTCATCATCGAGCCTGAGGGAATCAGGTATGACTTATCCTTTTGGAAAACATCTTTTGCTTATGTTTAGCTCCTAATTTTCTTTATTTAACCTCTAAAATATTTTAATATTACAATTTCGATCCGGACGATGCTACGTCGATCATTTCTCATGTCTTAAGAGATTTTTAGAGGGGTGCGCACTCAACTTGAAGCAAGATGCCACCAGAGCTTCGAGACAGATCTTTTAATTCGAATACTATACTTATCTTGATTGATTTCTTATTAATAAACTCATTTACTTTTCATTTTAGAAATAGTGTGCCTGGCTCCTGGAATATGAGGAACAGATAGCCGAAAGCTTCGACAATAAATAATGTCAAATGGGCCAGAAAATGAGAAATATTTCAGGACAAAGAAAGAGCGTGTGGTCACACATGGACCAACACAAAGTAGTTGCAGCAATAAGTAAAAGAAAAGGGAACAGCTTAACATCTACAACATAAGAGAACTATGTACATCATACAC